>NW_016107368.1:1890250-1893047 GCF_001604975.1 Cebus imitator | reverse complement strand
CGTGGCATGATCATAGTCCACTGTAATCTTGAACTACTGGGCTCAAGCAATCTCCTCAGCCTCTGAAATACCTGGGATTATAGGTATGCACTACCACCCCTGGTTAATTAAAAAAAAAAAAGAACAAACAATTTATAGAGACAGAGTCATGCTATGTTGCCTACGCTGGTCTCAAACTTTTGGCCTCATTCAACACTCCTGCCTTGGCCTTCCAAAGTGGTGTGATCACATACATCAGCCACTGTGCTCGGATTAATTCATGCTTTCTATTTGTCATCTTAATTTAGGTGTCGTGAGACAAAACCTTGGATGGTCCACCCTAGTAGGGCCCGCTTCTAGGAAACACAGGTGGTAAGGGAAAGGTCTGGGTCCTTGGACATGCCTCTGAAGAAGGGAATTCTGTGAACCTAGAAAATTTAATCAGTTCCCCAGACCAAAGACAGTGGGGATTCTTGCAGTTCAGTCCACATTGCCTCCTGGGACTGTGTATCTCCTGAGGTTTGCTGGAGATTCTGTACAGGAAGGTCAGGACTGACAAAGATCACTTGGTTGGTCAAACTTTAGCCAAGCTCCTAACGCTTCTCTTAGACCCATTTGTACCCTCCTTTGTAAAACCAGTTTTAGCAAACAACATTGCTAAGTTGGTTTAGCAAGACTCTCCCACACTTGGTGTATGATTACCCTCAAGATCTGACCAAGTTCCACATCCTCCACCACCTCCTAGGTGATGTCTGATCACCCTGGCCTATCTTCAGCAAGAATCCTGTTAGGTTGGTTTAGTCAGAATCCTCATCCTCCTTGCCCCTGATGTTTACTCCTTTTTTTCTTTTTGAGATGGAGTCTTGCTCTGTCGCACAGGTTGGAGTACGGTGGCTCGAACTTGGCTCACTGCAACCTCCACCTCCCAACATGGTGAAACCCCATCTCTACAAAAAATCAGAGAATGACTCTGTCTCAAAAATAAATAAATAAATAAATAAATAAAAATAAGCATGTTCTTCTCTTTTCCATTTCTACATATATGACTTCTCTATAGTCAGCCACAAGTATCTACCAATCACCGGAGGTAGGGGTAGAGATTAGTACTCCTAAAAAAAAAGAATTAATTTAGGAAAAAGAAGAGTCAAAGTTCAGCTTTTTACTTGCGTGCAGAAAGGGGAGATAGTGGAGTAAGTAGGCTGACTCTGGTATCATGATTTTAACCTTCAGGCAGAAATTCCAAAAAGGCTATTAAATTGACTGTGAAAAAAGCTGAAAGTAGAGGGTCTTGGATTCCACTTTATCTTTGGAATTATGACAGGAGAAAGCCTCATAGGGTGGCTCTGCACCAATATAGAATGGCTAAAGCAGAGTGAAAGAGCAACATGGCAGAGACAAACAGAGTGAGGCCTGAGTTGACAGTCCTGATCCTATTCACGCTTTAGCATGGTATGGAAGGGACCCAGAGGTTCCTGCATGCACTGTTAGGTACTTAGAAAGTAGCTGATGGTGCTAGCTAGTCTGGCAGAAGGTCGTCATGGTGGCAACAAAGTAACCTTGTAGCCAAACCTGCAGGCAAATTACCTGGGCTGGGAATTCTCTGGAAGTCACAGCCAGACATCAGGGGGATCAACAGTGCCAGTGTGAACCAGAGATAAACTGTCTTGTTGCGTTGGCTTGACTTTCCCTATGAATGAGTCCTCATGTGATTTAAAGAGTTTTAATTGTACTCATATTTTTCTCAGAGAGTACCATGTAGTGTGGATGGTGACACACTTGACAGTGTTTATGCATTTGCATTTTTCAGCCAACTTTTGTTTTTGTTTTTTTTTTAGAGACAGGGTCTTGGTCTATGGCCCAGTCTGGAATGCACTGGCGTGATCCTAGCTCACTGCATTCTTGAACTCCTGTGCTCAAGTGATCCTCCTACCTCAATCTCCTGAGTAGCTAGGATTACAGATGTGTGCCATCACACCTAACTGTTTTTAACTGTTTTAATTTTTGTAGTGATGAAGTCTTGCTATGTTGCCCAGACTGGTCTTGAATTTCTGGTCTCAAGCAATCCTTCTGCCTCAGCCTCCCAAAGTGCTGGGATTACAGGTGTGAGCACCTGGCCCAAGTTAACATTTTTTTGTGTGGTAAAATATGTATAATATAAATTTTACCATTTTCATCATTTAAAAAATTTTAAACTTCATTTTATGATTTAATTTGTAAGACTAATAAAAATACCAGGAAAGGCAATTAAAACCATAAAGATAGTATTAATTATTTTTGAGATGGAGTCTGTCTTGCTCTGTTGCCCAGGCTGGAGTACAGTGGTATAGTCTCAGCTCACTGCAACTTCTGCCTCCTGAGTTCAAGCGATTCTCCTGCCTCAGGCTCCGAGTAGCTGGGATTATAGGTGTCCAGCACCACAGCTGGCTAATTTTTGTATTTTTAGTAGAGAAGGGGTTTCACCATGTTGGCTAGGCCGGTCTTGAACTCCTGACCTCAGGTGATTCACCTGCCTCGGCCTCCCAAGGTGCTGGGATTACAGGTGTGAGTCACTGCACCTGGAGACCAGGTCCTTCTTAGATTTCTGACTGAAGCTGCAGTGTAGACCCTTTTGTTTTCTTTTCATATCTTCAAATTTCTCATATTGAGCAACAGAAAATTGATGCCTCTGGTCTTCAGAAATATCCTTTCTCACGAGAGGAGGCAGAATGGACCATCTTATCATTTTCCATAGTGACATAATATACACTAGGATTTTGCTTTATCACATCAAAAGAGCTATACTAGAGGATTTTTTCCATAGTTTCTTCTGACACGTCTG
>NW_016107368.1:1888908-1890225 GCF_001604975.1 Cebus imitator | reverse complement strand
AACAGCTTCTGAATTCACACATTGAATTCTCTTTCATGTCTTTATAAAATAGGCAAAAGATACAAAACCCTTTCCTCTTCTCCCACCAGCCCTTAACATAGTCATACCAGAAACCAAAACACACCTTTACAGCTATGAATTTATCTAGAAACTCCTCCCACATTCCAGGCTCTGGGTGCATTTTTGCCAACGGGTAGAAATAATAATAAAGGCCAGGACTCTAATCTCAGCACTTTGGGAGGCCAAGGTGGGCAGATCGCCTTAGGTCGGAGTTAAAGACCAACCTGACTAAAATGAAGAAATCCCATCTCTACTAAAAATACAAAATTAGCCGTGCGTGGTGGCGCATGCCTGTAATCCCAGCTACTCTGGAGGCTAAGGCAGGAGAATTGCTTGAACCTGGGAGGCAGCGATTGCAGTGAGCTGTGATTGCGCCATTGCACTCCAGCCTGGGAGGCAGCGATTGCAATGAGCCGTGATTGCGCCATTGCACTCCAGCCTGGGAAACAAGATTGAAACTTCATCTTAAAAAAAAAATTTAAAAAGCTGGGCATGGTAGCTCACGCCTCTAACTCCAACACTTTGGGAGGCCAAGGCAGGTGGATCATGAGGTCAGGAGACTGAGGCCAGCCTGGCCAACATGGTAAAATACTAAAATACGAGAAATCAGCCGGGCATGGTGATACATGCCTGTAGTCACAGCTACTCAGGAGGCTGAGGCAACGGAATTACTTGAACCTGGGAGGTGGAGGCTGCAGTGAGCTGAGATTGCGCCATTGCACTCCAGCCTGGAGTCAGAGCAAGACTCCATCTCAAAAAAAAAAAAAAAGAAATAATAGTAAGGCATAGCTGCATCTTTGACATTTCATGCCATGTAGATTATCTTGCAGTCATTCTTCTGAAATAAAGAAGGGAGAAGTTGAATTTGTTAAGTATGTTTTCACTAATCAAGGAGATTGCATGTTTTTCAACTGCTCAACACCACTTGTGAGTCTGGGAATTTTATAAATTCCATGAAAGGCACTTGGTTGTGTATTGCAACCCATTTACATTTCTCTGCATCCCCATTGCTATAGATCAAATTCAGTGTTTCACTGATCCAGTTTTGGGAGAGGTGGAGGTCAGAAGGTCATTTGGTTGCACCTCAAGCAACTCCATCTGGGACCTCCTCAGCAATGCTCCAGACAAGGAGAATACTCTGAACATCCACTAATTCCCTCATGAAGCTGTTCTGCTTGCCAATTTGAGAAGATTTTTCTGAAGTGTATTTTTTTTCTTTTGAGATGGAATCTTGCTCTGTTGCCCATGCTGGAGTGC
>NW_016107368.1:1884453-1888052 GCF_001604975.1 Cebus imitator | reverse complement strand
AGATTGTGGGTTTCTAGTTCTTCCCCTCTCCAAAAAAAAAAAAAGTAAGAAAAAAGAAAAGAAAAAAAGAACCTCGTACAGTGGCTCACTCCTGTAATCCCAGAACTTTGGGAGGCCCAGGAGGGTGGATCACCTGAGGTCAGGAGCTTAAGACAAGCCTCACCAACATGGCGAAACCTCTTCTCTACTAAAAATACAAAAAAATTAGCCAGGCATGGTGGCAGATGCCTGTAATCTCAGCTACTAGGGAGGCTAGGGCAGGAGAATGGCTTGAACCTGGGAGGCGGAGGTTGCAGTGAGCCAAGATCGTGCTATTGCACTCCAGCCTGGGTGACAAGAGAGAGGGTCACTCTCAAAAAAAAAAGAAAAAGAAAAATAGATTATGGTTATGGTTCAAACTATTTGGCAAAAGACAGACAAAATTATAGGCTATGCATGGTGGCTCACACTTGTAATCCCAGCACTTTGGAGGCAGAAGTGGGCAAATCACCAGACGTCAGGAGTTTGAGATCAGCCTGGCCAATATGGTGAAACCCCATCTCTACTAAAACTACAAAAATTAGCTAGGTGTGGTGGTGGATGCCCGTAATCCCAACTACTTGGGAGGCTGAGGCATGAGAATCGCTTGAATCCAGGAGGCATTCATGATGTACCTAACTTTTTCTTATTCATTTATTTATTTTTTAAATATTTCTAGGCTAGGTTTGGAAGTTTTTTCAAATGGTCATAAGTCTTCACAAAATTTTCCAATATAGTTATTGGGAAAAAAAAAAAAAGCCCACATATAAGTGAATCTGTCTAATTCAAACTGATGATGTTCAAGAGTCAACTGTATTGAGCTTTGCATCTGATTGTGAGAGTGAAGTTGATAATGTTGATAAGAGGACATAAGTGTCTCCACAATGGTAACGAGGAATTCTGGCAACTTATTCAGGGCTTTGAGGATTCTAGTTCTTTGCTGGGATCAGAAAAGGGGCCTTTTTACTTAAATAAAAGCTATGACTATATGAAAACTCAGACCAAAATACATTTTAAAAATATTTTCTGATATCTCTTTGTATAGGAACAGCAAAACATTTCACTTTGTTTGTTTGTTTGTTTGTTTTTTGAGACAGAGTCTTGCTGCAATGCCCAGACTAGAACGCAATGGTGTGATCTCAACTCACTGAAACCTCTGCTTCCCGGGTTCAAGCAATTCTCCTGCCTCAGCCTCCTGAGTAGCTGGGATTACAGGTGCATACCACCATGTCCAGCTAATTTTGTATTTTTGTATGGGTTTCACCATATTGGCCAGGCTGGTCTTGAACTCCTGACCTCAAGTGATCTGCCCGCCTTGGCCTCCCAAATTGCTGGGATTACAGGTGTGAGCCACTGTGCCAGCGAACATTTCACTTTATATTTTAAGTTAAAGGAACATTTTAGCTACTTTGCTGTCATTTTCAAAAGAAACTGGTAACCAAAAAAATACTGGAAAGTAATACATATCTTAACTGAAGTTGTTTTGAGAGGTACCTGTAGTGGATATTTTATTTTTTCACCTGCTCATCACTATATGGTCTCTTCTGGTAAAAGAATCTTGATTTTCTTTTGGAGGATGACCTCTCCCCCATTTTTCTGTCGCTAGATTTTTTTTTTTTTTTTTTTTTTTTTTGTTTTTTTTTTTTTTTTTTTTTTTTTTTTTTTTTTTTTTTTTTTTTTGAGATGGAGTTTTGCTCTTGTTGCCCAGGCTGGTGTGCAATGGCATGATCTCAGCTCACTGCAACCTCCACCTCCTGGGTTCAAGGAATTCTCCTGCCTAGGCCTCCTGAGTAGCTGGGATTACAAGCATATGCCACCATACCCAGCTAATTTTGTGCTTTTAGTAGAGGTGGGTTTTCTCTATGTTGGTCAGGCTAGTCTCAAACGTCCCACCTCAGGTGATATGTCTGCCTTGGCCTCCCAAAGTGCTGGGATTACAGGTGTAAGCCACTGTGCCCGGCCCTGTCTCTAGATTAAGGTATATGAATTTGCCAATGAGACATAAGCTCAAGATTTTATTGAAACTACTGGGAAATAAGTGCTCTGCTTCTTTTGGAATGTTTAGCTATAAAGACGATACAAGTTGAACATTGGGGAAAGGTGGCAAGAAATCACTATGTGAGAACAAACTCTTTGAAGTCAACAAAGAGAAAATGAGAGACTACGTCCTGATGTCATTGTTTGCATTCCTGGTTGTAGGCATATCTGAAGTTACCTATCTATGGATTTTTCAGTTATTAAGCCAAATACACTCCTTTTCTTAAATTGGTCTGAGTTTAAAATTTTGACACTTGTAAGGAAAAGCCCTACGTTTCATAGCACAAAATAATTCCATTTATTACACATCACAAAATGTCTAAAAATCCTCTTTCATATCTTTCTATACCTTAGTGTCATTCAGAATGTCAGCTGTGCTAAATCCCTAGTCTCTCAAAACTCGCAGAAACTGTCTCTCCTAAAGTCAGCTCATTCTAGGTCTTTTTTTCTTACTCTCTTACTCAAAACTTTGCTGGCTGTCTTCCTCATGCCCACTCCATCCATCCCACCTTCACCAAAACAAAAAATCTAACTGAGCCTTGCAGATCAGCCTAACCTTCTGAGGCTCCTTTTGCTTCTTTACCTCTATTCCTTATTGAGATCAGCACAATTAATGCCTGTCTGAACAACAAATGACCCTTTCTCTTGGGAAGGCTGAAAGTATGGAAATGTTTACATGTTAAATGTTCTGTTCTGGTCTCATTTGTATTCAGTACAAATAGTGTGTTTGCTTGGACATTAATTCTATTTGCAAATAGCTACAGCTGGAGGTCTCTTTGGGTAAGTCTTGCTAAGATACCGCACTGATAGGTTTTTTGTTTATTTGTTCATTTTGTTTTTGTTTAGTTTTTTAAGGGGATGGGGAAGGAATCAAAGTAGTCATATCAGTTTGGTCGTTTTTACAAGCCTGAGAAATAGTCAAATTCTGGATTCAGACCAAGCACACCATAGTGTGCTAGAGGCAATTTAATGACTTCCCACTCTCTTGCCTTTTTCCCCCTCTTTGGGAACATTCTTGGGTTTTCTACAGAAACAGCCAGAGTCTCTCAAGTGACAATTGCTTCACTCAGCAGTTTCTTGTTAAGCACATTTATCAGACACTGTGCCCAGGACTCTCTCAAGTGTCCTAAGAATATTGACTCATTCAAAAGCAGCCCAGCTGTAGTTGGGAGAGCACCAGCACTTGCTCTATAAAGATCTAAATTGTCTCTCTACCTCAAGAGGAATCCGAAATCCTATTTTGCTGGACACTCAAATGATCCCCAGCCATTTTGTGATCACACTGTTTGTGAGCACCCTGAATTCCATTTTTGAGTCTACTTAAACTGGCAGCCTCGGGCTATGGGGCCCAGTGGGGAGACCACCTAGCATGCTGGCTGCCTGGAGCCCAGGGAACTGTCAAGATGGCTCTGGAAGACTTCTCACCTTTTAAAAGCCCCGTATTTCGCTGGGCGCGGTGGCTCAAGCCTGTAATCCCAGCACTTTGGGAGGCCGAGGCGGGTGGATCACGAGGTCAAGATATCGAGACCATCCTGGTCAACACG
>NW_016107368.1:1875119-1884177 GCF_001604975.1 Cebus imitator | reverse complement strand
TCTTTTTGTCCTCATGAATTTTACCAACCGAAAAGGACTAAAATCTATTATAGTGTCCTGGAAAGGTGGAGGAAAAGATGGGATAGTTGAAGAGAGTTTAATAAAGGGACTATTTAAAAAGGTGTGGATGGGGACCGGGTGGGCGGCTCAAGACTGTAATCCCAGCATTTTGGGAGCCCCAAGCGGGCAGATCACGAGGTCAGGAGATCAGGACCATCCTGGCTAACACGGTGAAAATTCGTCTCTACAAAAAAAAAAAAATAGCTGGACGTGGTGGAGTGGGTCTGTAGTCCCAGCTACTAGGAAGGCTGAGGCAGGAGAATCGCTTGAACCTGGGAGGCAGGGGTTGCAGTGAGCCGAGATCACTCCACTGCACTCCAGCCTGGACGACAGAGCAAGACTCAAAAAAAAAAAAAAAGATGTGGATGGGGTTAAATGAAACCTCTGGGTGCCATTACCCACCCCAGGCCTGAAGGGGCAAGTGTAGTTGGTGGTAACCAGCACCTGGAGAAAACTGCAGGAGAGGGCTACAGGATGGGAATAATGGCTTTCAGTTGAAGAACATAGTGACTGCAAACAGGGTGGCCCGCTGGGGATGCACGGGAGGTCCTGAATTACATCCTGCCTTCTGATCCGCAGGTGCCTCCCACTTGCCAAAGCCAATTGAAAGCCAGATTTTAGTTGAGGTGGCCAATAATGGTCAGTCCTGAATCACAGCAGAGTGGAGAATGGGTCTGAAGGGACAGAGGAAAAACCAGCAGGCACCTCCTGTTTTTTATTTATTTATTTATTTTCCCACAGTCAGCACCTTGGTTCAGGCCTCACCCTTTCTTGTCTGTCCCAGGGGTATAGCCTTCCTGCCTGTCCCTGGACCCATAGAATCCACTGCTTTGATGACTAGTCTATTTCCATGAAGCTATATTCATTACACTTGGGACTGGGGCATATGGAAGTGGGTAGAAGAACCAGCTGTGCAGTATCCAGACCCTTCCCTCGGAGACCTAATCAGTAAAATGGCGGGTGGACTCGGGGATGCCCGAAGACTTTTCCGGACCACGATTTTCCGATGCTGGACACATATTTAAACACCAAGGAATCGACTTGAGACTTTTATGAGCAAACTTGGGTGGAAATGGACAGAAACTGCCTCCCTACCCACTTGCAGAGGATTACATCGCCCTATCAGGCAGGCGATTGCTTCAAACAGGCGCCCTCCAAGGGCGTAAACTAGAGGGGCCCCGGCAGGCGGCTTCCCGGACTTAGACCCTCCTACCGCGCGGGTAGAGGAAGTCCTTCAGCTCAGGCACAAACCCTGGGCGCCCCCCACAGTCTTCTACTCCGGCGCCAGTCAGGTTGTGGGGTGGGGGCGGCGGAGAGCGCAGGCGCAGAGTCCGCGCCGGCGGCGCCCCTCTCGCTCAGCACGCCTCCGGGCAGCGCCCGCCTAGCTTTTCCCCGGCGAGCGCACGCCCGCCTCAGTCGCCTCCCGGGCTCCGTGCGCACCTTCCTCGCCTCGACACGCAGGTAACCGGGCCCCGGGAGCCGGTCGGCGGCGGCGGACTGGGACCTTGACCCTACCTGCCCGGCCGCCCCCACAGGGGAGTGACAGCGGACCCCGAACCCCACACACGCGTTTAGTTGCTATACCTAAGAGGCAGAGCAGTCTTTTTGGGTATGGGCCGGGCTGGGGGCGACGCGCCCTGCCCCTTTGCAGACCTCGGGGTGCTCAGCACAACGCTTGAAAGGCCGCAGGGCCCGCAGTTCTCTTCGCTGCCCTCTGGAGAACCAGGACGCGGGGACCGCTGGGCTACAGCCCTGTTTCCCTTTTCTTGTCGCCGTCGCGTGTCTGGGCCCTCCCGCAGCGTCCATGTTAAAGGCAGGAGGCTGTTGCTTTGCTCTCGCCCAGTAACCCACCCAAGCAAGGGTGAGTCCCTGTGGCGTCATGGGATCAATTTCAGATACAAGTTTTAAAAAAAGGCTGGATGGTTTTAGAAATATGGCCAATTTGTATTTTCCATTACTCTCTTGTCTCATGTCCATGACTCTTGAAAGCCAGTCTATGTGCGCTGATATTTTCGTGGTACATCGACGGTTTGTAGAAATCTTTTCCCAAGGGAAGACGAAGGCCAGGGATTAGTGGAGAAAGGGCCAGGACACGGCCGAGAGTGGCGCCGGAGGCTCAGGGCAAGTCCACTCAGCCTCCAGCAGCCACAGGACGAAAACCCCAATCTTTCCTGACAATCCTCTGGGCTCAATAGAATTTCTACGCCACGTGCATCCATTTGGCCTTATTTGAGAGGAGGAGAGGGAAGAAGGGTCGCGCTGGAAGGAGACTCGTTTGGGGGCTGGTGAGGGCTCAACGCGCACCTTCATCTCGGGCCAGGTTTTCTCCTGGCTCCGCGAGGAGCAAGGCGGAAACCTCGCGTCCCAGTGACGACCGAGGGCCCGGAGATAGTCACGCCCCGGGCCCAGAGGACTGGGGGAAGCTCCTGGCGGGGGCGATCTCCCCCGGCTGTTCAGCGGGACTTGGATCAGGCTTGCCCGTGTCCGTGGTGCTGAAGTGTCTCGCGCGCCCTCGTCAACTGACTTCCTGGGCAGCAGCCTGCGTTGCCTTTCTACTCTGCACCTTTGCCAAAAATAGCTCATCTCCACTGTAGGTGGCCAGAGTGGAGCCGGCCCGACACCGAAACCCTTTGCAGACGGGTTGAGGCTGGTTTCCTGAACACAACATGAAAGCAAATGTGGCTTGCCTTGGAGGTACAGATAAGCATATGCATAACAGATTTGATTACCTGTGAGAAAGTACACACCATGAGCATAAACAGGAATTCTCACATATACTTATGAAAGATACAGGTATGTGTCTTTACACACAAACATAACACACATGCAAATACACTCATCCCTTTTCAAAACCATCATACACTAGAAGCCACACGTTTTTCAGAGCTTTTGTAATCCATCTTTATTTTTTGACACCTCTAGTAAATGTGAACTCTGCAGAACCATTTATTTTCATAACCATCTGTTCCAAAGGCACAGAGCCTGTGGATTCAAGTGTTTGGTATTTGGCTGAGCAATTAAGTGTTTACACTCATTTAAATTCCAGAACAAAGTCTAGGAAGATGTAAAATTGATATCGATACCCAAAAAAATCCTAAAGGAAGCTTAAGGAAAATGAATTAATGTAAATTTTAATAAGAACAACTTGTAAATAATCTTATAGAAATTTGTAATCTGAAGAACATATGTCTAAAATGTATCATAATGCAGACAACTTTAAATATGTTGGTGGTATATGGTTTGTGAAATTCTTAAAGATTACATTTGTATTTTTCAAAAAGATTGGCATTGTTTTTTCCTCAAAAAATATATGCTTATTGTAAAAAATTTAAGTAATAGAGAAATGCATAAACATAGAAAACCATTGTAAACAGATTTTCATTTAAATGAACACACATACGTTTTAAATGGACCAATCCTCTATTGTTTACATTTTTGCTATATAAGTTATAATTAATGTCTTTCAAACTAATACATATAAAGCTAGGTCATCATTACTAAGGGTTGCATAATATTGATCTGTATGGACAGAATAAGTTATTTAAACAATCCCATGATAATGAACATTTATGTCCAATTTTTTGGTCTTTAAAAAAATTATTGTGGAAAGAATATATAACATGAAATCTGTCTTCTGAACAATTTTTTTTTTTTTTTTTTGAGACAGCATCTGGCTTGTTGCCCAGGCTAGAGTGCAGTGGCATGATCTCGGCTCACTGCAACCTCTGCCTTCAGGTTCAAGTGATTCTCCCGCTTAGCCTCCCAAGTAGCTGGATTACAGGTGCCTGACACCACACCCTGCTAATTTTTGTATTTTTAGTAGAGACTGGGTTTCACCACAATGACCAAGCTGGTCTTGAACTCCTGATTTCTGGTAATCCGCCTGCCTCGGCCTCCCAAAGTGCTGGGATTACAGGTGTGAGCCACCACGCCCAGCCTACTATTTCCATGAGTTCAATTGTTTTGATTTTTAGATCCCACAGATAAGTGAAAACATTAGAAGTTTGTCTTTCTGTGCCTGGCTTATTTCACTTAACATGATGACCTTCAGTTCCATCCATGTTGTTGCACATGACAGGATCTCATTCTTTTGTATAGCTAAATATTACTCCATTATATATAAGTATATATAAAGAAACTCTGGTTTCTGTATCCATTCATCTGTTGATGGACACTTAGGTTGCTTACAAATCTTGGCTGTTGTGAATAGTGCTGCAACAAACATGGGAATGCAGATATCTCTTCAATATACTGATTTCCTTTCTTTTGGTTATGTACCCAGCAGTGGATTGCTGCATTGTATGGTAGCTATATTTTTAGTTTTTTGAGGCACCTCCAAACTGTTCTTCATAGTAGTTGTACTAACTAATATTCTCACCAACAATGTATGAGGGTTCCCTTTCTCCACATCCTTGCCAGCATTTGTTATTGCCTGGCTTTTGGATAAAAGCCATTTTAACCAGAGTGGGATGATATGATATCTTATTGTAGTTTTGATTTGCATTTCTCTGATGATCAATGATGTTGAGTACTTTTTCTTTTCTTTTTTTCCTGAATGGAGTCTCACTCTGTCACCTAGGCTGGAGTGCAGTGGTGCGATCTTGGCTCACTGCAGCCTCTGCCTCCTGGGTTCAAGCTATTCTCCTGCCTCAGCCTCCTGAGTAGCTGGGACTACAGGTGCCTGCCACCATGCCTGGCTAATTTTTGTATATTTAGTAGAGATGGTGTTTCACCATACTGGCCAGGCTTCTCGAGCTCCTGACCTTGTGATCCTCCCACCTTGGCCTCCCAATGTGCTAGGATTATAGGTGTAAGCCACCATGCTCAACAGTTGAGCATATATGTTTGTTTGCTGTTTGTATGTCTTCTTTTGAGAAATGTTTATTCAGATCTTTTGCCCATTTAAAACTTAGATTATTATTTTTCTTATAGAGCTGTTTGCCGTTCCATATATATTCTGGTTCTTAATCCCTTGTCAGATGGGTAGTTTGCAAATATTTTCTCCCTTTCTGTGGGTTGTCTTTTCACTTTGTTGATTGTTTCCTTTGCTGCACAGAAGCTTTTAAACTTGATGTGATCCCATTTATTTTTGCTTTGGTTGCCTGTGCTGGTGGGTTTTACTCAAGAAATTTTTGCCCAGACAGATGTCCTGAAGAGTTTCCCCAAGTTTTCTTGTAGTAGTTTTATAGTTTGAGGGCTTATATTTAAGTACTTATTCCATTTTAATTTGATTTTTCTATGTGGTGAGTGATAGGGGTCTAGTTTCATTATTCTGCTTATGGATATTGTTTTCCCAGTATCATTTATTGAAGAGACTGTCCTTTCTCCACTGTATGTTTTTGGCACCTTTGTGGAAAATGAGTTTACTGTAGCTATATGGATTTGTTTCTGGGTTCTCTATTCTGTTCTATGGGTCTGTTTTTATGTTAGTACCATACTGTTTTGGTTATAATAGCTCTATAGTATAATTTGAATTCAGGTAATGTAATTCCTCCAGTTTTTTTTTTTTGTTGTTGTTTTGTATGTTTGTTTTTTGTTTGTTTAGGATAGCTTTGGCTATTCTGGGTCTTTTGTGGTTCCATATAAATGTTAGGAATTTTTTTTTTTTATTTCTGTGAAAAATGTCATTGCTATTTTAGCAGGAATTGCATTGAATCTGTAGATTGCTTTAGGTACTATAGACATTTTAACAATATTGATTCTTCCAATCTATGAACATGAAATATTTTTCCATTTTTTGGTGTGTCCTCTTAAATTTCTTTCACAAATATTTTATAGTTTTCTTTGTAATGATCTTTCACTTCTTTGGTTAATTCTTAGGTATTTAATTTAATTTATGGCTATTGTAAATGGGATTGCTTTTTTGATTTCCTTTTCAGATTGTTCACTGTTGGCACATAGAAATGCTACTGATTTTTGTATTTTGATTTTATATCCTGTAACTTTACTGAATTTGTTTATCAGTAAACAATAGTTTAATAATAAATTCTAAAGTTCTAACAGTTTTTTTGGTGGAGGCTTTAGGTTTTTCCAAATGTAAGATCATATCATTTGCAAACAAGGATAATTTGTTGTCTTCTTTTCCAGTTGGATGTCTTTTATTTCTTTATTTCATCTGATTACTGTAGCTAGGACTTCCAGTACTGTCTTGAATAATGGTAGTGAAAGTGGCCATCCTTTTTCCAGTTCTTACAGGAAAGGCTTTCAGTTTTTCCCCATTCAATATGATACTAGCTATGGGTCTATTGTACATGACCCTTTTTTTTTTTTTTTTTTTTTTTTTTTTTTTTTTTNTTTTTTTTGAGACAGAGTCTTGCTCTGTTGCCCCGGCTGGAGTGCAGTGTGCAATCTTGGCTCACTGCAACCTTTGCCTCCCAGGTTCAAGCGATTATCATGCCTCAGATTCCCAAGCAGCTGGGACTACAGGCACATACCACCATGCCAGGCTAATTTTTTGTAATTTTAGTAAAGACAAGATTTTGCCATGTTGGCTAGGCTGATCTCAAACTCCTGGCCTCAAATGATCTGCCCATCTCAGCCTCCCAAAGTGCTGGAATTACAAGTGTGAACCACAACACACAGCCGTATATGGCTTTTATTATATTGGGATATGTTCCTTCTATGCCCAGTTTGTTGAGGATTTTTATCATGAAGGGATGTTGAATTTTATCAAATGTTTTTTCAGCATTAATTGAAATGATTATATGGTGTTTCTCCTTCATTCTGTTGATATAATTTATCACATTGATTCATTCACAACATGTTGAACCATCCTTGCATCCTTGTTTTGTTTTTGCTTTTGTTTTGAGATGGAGTCTTGCTCTGTTGCCCAGACTGGAGTGCAGTGGCACGATCTCAGCTCACTGCAACCTCCGCCTCCAAAGTTCAAGCGATTTTCCTGCCTCAGCCTCCCAAGTAGCTGGGACTACAGATGCCTGCCACCATGCCCGACTGATTTTTGTATTTTTGGTAAAGTCAGGGTTTCACCATATTGGCCAGGCTGGTCTCAAACTCCTGACCTCAGGTGATCCACTTGCCTCAGCCTCCCAAAGTGCTGGGATTACAGGCATGAGCCACTGTGTCTGGCTGAATGACTGCTTTAATGGATTGTTGAATTTGATTTGCTAGTATTTTGTTGAGGATTTTTGTATCAATATTCATTAGAGATATTGGCCTGTAGTTTTCTTTCTTTGATGTGTCTTTTTTTAGTGTTTGTATCAGAGTAATACTGGCCTCACAGAGTGAGTTTGGAAGTAGTCCCTGCTCCTCTATTTTTAGGAACAGTTTGAGTAGAATTAGTATTAATTCTTCCTTAAATGTTTGGTAGAATTCAGCAGCGAAGCCATCAGGTCCTAGGCTTTTTTTTAATGGGGAGGAAAAGAACTTTAGAATTCAGTAAACTTGCAGGATACAAAATCAACATACAAAAATCAGTAACATTTTGTTATGACTTTGATCTTGATGCTTGTTATTGGTCTATATAGGTTTCAAATTTCTTCGTGGTTCAATCTTGGCAGTTTATATGTATCTAGGATTTTATCCATTTCCTTTAGATTTTCCAATTTATTGGCATATAATTGCTCATAGTAGCCACTAATGATCCTTTGAATTTCTGTGGTATCAGTTGTAATGTCTCTTCTTTCGTCTCTGATTTTATTTTAGTTTTTTGACATATGGGCTCTCTGTTACCCAGGCTGGAGTGCAGTGGTGCGATCTTGGCTCACTGCAACCTCTGCCTCCCCTGGCTCAAGCAGTCCTCCCACTCAGCTTCCTAAGTAGCTGGGACCATAGGCATGCACCACCACACCCAGCTAATTTTTTATGTTTTCAGTAGAGATGAAGTTTCACCTTGTTGCCTAGGCTGTTCTCAAACTCCTGAGCTCAAGTGCCTGCCTCACCCTCCCAAAGAGCTGGGATTATAGGCATGAACCACCTTATCCAGCTGCCTATTGATTTTATGTATTTGGGTCTTCTTTCTTTTTCTTTGTCTAGCTAAAGATTTGTCAACTTTGTGTATGTTTTCAAAAAAACCAACTTTTTGTTTCAGTGACCTTTTGTATTGTTTTCTTCATTTCAGTTTTATTTCTGCTCTAATCTTTATTATTTATTTTCTTCTACTAATTTTTTTTTCTTTTAAATGAGTCTTGCTCTGTCATGCAGGCTGGAATGCAGGAGCATGATCATAGCTCATTACAGCCTCAACCTCCTGGTGCCCAAGTGATCCTCCTACCTCACACTCCTGAGTAGCTGGGACTCCAGGTGTGTACCACCATGCCTGGCTAAGTTTTGTATTTTTTATAAGGGATGGGGTTTTGCCATGTTGCCCAAGCTGGTCTCAAACTCCTGGGCTCAAGCGATCTTCCGGCCTCAGCCTCTCAAATTGCTGGCCTCTTCTACTAATTTTGGGTTTGGTTCACTCTTGCTTTTCTAATTCTTTCAGATGTGCTATTAGGTTATGTATTTGAAGTTTTTCCTTTTCTTGATGTGGGCACTTATAGCCATAAAAGTTTCCGTCTTAGTACTGCTTTCACTGTATCTCATAGATTTTGGCATGTTGTGTTTCCATTATCATTTGTTTCACGAAATTCGTCAGTTTACTTCTTAATTTCTTCTTTGACCTATTGGTCATTCAGGAGCATATTGTTTAATTTCCATGTGTTTGTATAGTTTCAAAAATTCCTCTTGTTATATTGATTTCTAGTTTTATTCCCTTGTTTAGGGGTGGTTTTTTTTATGTTTTAAGATTTGTTTTGTGACCTAATATGTGGTCTATCCTTGAGAATGATCCATGTGCTGAGGAGAATATGTATTCTGCAGCAGCTGGATGAAATGTTCTGTAAATATCTATTAGGTCCATTTGTTCTATATTGCAGATTAAGTCCAATGTTTCTTTGTTGATTTTCTGCTGGACAGTCTGTCCAATGCTGAAAGTGGGGTGAAGTCTCCAGCTATTATTGTATTGAAGTCTCTCTTTTTTTTTTTTTTTTTTTTTTTTTTT
>NW_016107368.1:1866961-1875089 GCF_001604975.1 Cebus imitator | reverse complement strand
GCCTCCTGGGTTCAGGCAATTCTCCTGCCTCAGCCTCCTGAGTAGCTGGGATTACAGGCACGCGCCACCATGCCCAGCTAATTTTTTGTATTTTTAGTAGAGACGGGGTTTCATCATGTTGACCAGGATGGTCTTGATCTCTTGACCTCGTGATCCACCCGCCTTGGCCTCCCACAGTGCTGGGATTACAGGCTTGAGCCACCGCGCCCGGCCGTTGAAGTCTCTCTCTTTAGCTCTAAGGTTTAATGTATATATCTGGGTGCTACAGCACTGGTTGTATATATATTTATAGCTGTTATATCTTCTTGAAGAATTGACCCCTTTATTACTATTATATAATGACCTTCTTTGTCTCTTCTCACAGTTTTTGTCTTGAAATCTATTTTGTTAAGTGTGTTTCTTGTGGGAAACGGATTTACTGGGTCCTGCTTTTTAATTCATTCAGCCACCCTATGCCTTTTGATTGGAGAATTTAGTCTATTTGCATTCAGTGTTATCGATAATGAAGGACTTCTGCCATTTTGTTATTTGTTTTCTGGTTGTTTTTGGTCTTCTCTCTTTTTAATCTTCCTTCTTGTCTTTTAGTGAAGGTGATTTTCTCTGGTGGTATGATTTAATTTCTTGCTCTGTGTGTGTGTGTGTGTGTGTGTGTGTGTGTGTGTGTGTGTGTGTATCTGTTGCATATTTTTTGATTTGAGGTTACCATGAGGCTTACAAATACTGTCTTACAACCCATTATTTTAAACTGATAGCAGCAAAGATTGTATAAACAAACAAGCAAAAAGAAAACTAATAAAAACTCTACACTTTATCCCTCTGCTTTTTAATTTTTTGTTGCTTCTCTTTATGTCTATTGTACTGTCTATGTCTTGAAAATTTGTCGTAGTTATTTGTGATTGGTTTATCATTTAGTTGTTCGACATAAGAGTAGTTTACACACCACAAATTACAGTGTTATAATATTCTATGTTTTTCTGTGTGCTTACTATTACCAGTGAGTTTTGTATCTTTAGATGATTTCTTATTGCTTGTTAATATTCTTTTCTTTCAAATTGAAGAGCTCCCTTTAGCATTTCTTGTAGAAAAGGTCTGGTGTTAATGAAATCCCTCACTTTTGTTTGTCTGGGAAACTATTTCTCCTTCATGCTTGAAGGATATTTTTACCAGCTATACTACTCTAAGGTAAATGTCCCCCCCACCAACCCCCAGCACTTTAAATATGTCATGCCATTATCTCCTGGCTTGTAAGGTTTCCACTGAAAAATTTACTGGCAGATGTATTGGAGCTCCATTATGTTATGTGTTTGTTTTCTCTTGCTGCTTTTAGGATCCTTTCTTTATCCTTGACCTTTGGGAGTTTGATTATTAAGTGCCTTGAGGTAGTCTTCTTTGGGTTAAACCTGCTTGGTGTTCTACAGTCTTCTTGTATTTGAATGTTGAGATCTTTCTCTAGGTTTAGAAACTTCTCTTATATTATCCCTTTGAGTAAACTTTCTACCTCTATCTCTTCCTCCATCTCCTCTTTAAGGCCAGTAGCTCTTAGATTTGCCTTTTTGAGGCTGTTTTCTAGATTTTGTAGACATACATCTTATCTATTTTTTCTTTTTGCTCTTCTTATGGTGTATTTTCTTTTCTTTTTTTTTTTTTGACAGTGTATTTTCAAATAGCCTGTCTTTAATCTCAGTAAATTTTTCTTCTGCTTTATCAATTCTGCTCTTAAGAGACTCTCATGCATTCTTCAGTAAGCCAGTTGCATTTTTCATCTCCAGAATTTCTGTGAATTATTTTAATATCTTTGTTAAATTTATCTGGTAGAATTCTGAATTAGTTCTCTGTGTTATCTTGAATACTTTCAGTTTCCTCAAAACAGCTGTTTTGAATTCTCTGTCTGAAAGGTCATATATTTCTGTTTCTGCAGGATTAGTCCTTGGCGTCTTATTTAGTTCATTTGGTGAGGTCATGTTTTCCTGGATGACCTTGATGCTTGTAGATGTTTGTTGGTGTCTGGACATTGAAGAGTTAGATATTTAGTGTAGTCTTTGCAGTCTGGGCCTTTTTTGGAAGGGCTTTCCAGATATTTGAAGGGACTTGGGCCCCAAGCTTAATAATGTTGTGGTTCTTGCAGACTTGTAGAGGTACCGCTTTGGTGGTCTTGGATAAGATCCGGAGAATCTTTCGATTGCCAGGCAGAGAGACTCTTGTTCTCTTCCTTTACTTTCTCCAAAACAAATGTAGTCTCTGTCTCTGTCTCTGTCTCTCTCTCTCTCTGCTGAGCTTCCTCTCTTCCTCCCCACCACTGCCTCATCTCTCAATGCTGAGCTTTCCCCCCGCCCCATGCTGAGCTTCCTGAAGCTGGGGGTGGGGTAACGCAAGCACCTCTGGGACTGTGTTGTGTCAGACAGATCTGAAGTCAGCATAGCATTGGGTCTTCCCCGAGGCCTGCTGTAACCACTACCTGGCTACCACCTATGTTCACTCAAGGCCCTAGGGCTTTGCCATCAGCAGATGGTAAAGCTTACCAGGTTTATGTCCTTCCCTTCAGGGCAGCAAGTTCCCCCAGGTAAGTCCAGAGATTTCTTCCTCTGGACCAAAATTTATTTTGCCCTATTAATGTTAATATACATAAATAATTTTAAAAATTTGGTACTATACAACTTAACACGTGTCAAATTGTCTGTCTACTCCAGGTTCTCTTATAATTGTTACTGTAGTAGAAGTATTATTTTAAAAAAAATTTGAGTAGAGACAGGCCCAGGCTGGTCTCAAACTCCTGGCCTTAAGTAATCCTCTCACCTCAGCCTCCCAAAGTGTTAGAATTACAGGCATGCGCCATTGTGCTCAGCCTGTAGTAGAATTTTATATGTTCAATGGGCATATATAATATTTTATGTGCACTTAACACTATTTCATAGTTATAACTACATATGAATTCAATCCACATACCTGCCATCTTTACTAAAGTTTACTTAATCATTTTCTGACTGTATAAAATCACTTGCTTTGTATCTCTCTTTTATTTAAGGACCCAAAGTATCAGCAACTTTACTGAACTCTTTAGGAACTCAGTGAAGGAAAGGAGAAATATTAGGTGATCTAATTTCTCATTTATTTTGCCTCTGGTTTCTGTGTAACTCTGGCTGGCCATTGTTCTAAACGGGAGTGAAGATCCTGAAAATGAATGAGGCTGCTGAGGAGGGTGGCAGACAACAGCCAGATTCTCACATTGCATTTTGGATTCCCTTACTTTAGAGTTAGGTGATACAGGTAGAGTTAGGTTGCAGAATTTTGACAACCAAAGCTCTGCACCACAACTAATTAGATCCAGAATTAGAGATGCCTGGCTAAGAAGGTGACTTTCTCCAAAGCATGTCAGGTAAGCCAGAGGACTCATTCATTCTCCCAGCATTTCTTGAGCCTTATACTGAGCTAGAGTTGGAGATACTAAAAGAAAGATAAAGCCATAATGCCTTTTCTTGGAGTAGTAACACTTTATCAGGGGCTACTGGTACATAGGCACCTCACAATGGTATAGTATGTCAAGGATGATGACAGAGCCCTGTAGAAAGTGTTCTAGAACCCAGAGAATGAACGGATTGTTCAGTAAGAGGTTTTTCGAGTAGGTCACCAGAAAGGTTGTAGGCACGTGGGTGGGAATTTGCCAGAGATTGCTTTACTGGGCAGTAAGTAGCTGATAATCTCCAGTTGTAAACGAATGGCCTGGAAGGTGACACCCTGGGTTTGAAGCCTGGCTAAAGTATTTTTAGCATCTTGGTAAGCTTGGGGAAGTCACCAAACCTTGCTGAACTTCACTTAATTTTTTTTTAGAAAGGAGGAGTAATACTAGTACCTGCCTCATTGGACTTTTGGGTTTAAGTGAGATAATACATGTAAAGTGCTTGATATTAGCCTGGCGAATAGTAGTCTAGTCTTTTTTATTTTTGCCTATTTAAAGAATTCCATGTAAATCACTCTGCACAAATAATTGTTGTTCCTGTTGTCAAAGCTCTCAAGGGTTAAAAGACAGTATAAACTCTTTGTGTCTTCTGTATTTGTGTGGTAATTCTTCTAATCTAGAAGTTTCTCTTTTAGTGTAGTTTAAATCTCAAACTGCTCCTTTTTACCAGTTCTCATGTATCCCAAAATAAATTAGTTCTAGGCTGAAATTGTCATTATTTTTGCTTTGTTCTCCCATATTATGATGGTAAAGCAAATCTGTAGTTAATTGTATAATTTCATTTATTTAATGTGCATAGTACTTGCTGTGTCTGCTTTGTCTGAGTAGCTGGCATTACAGGCACGCACCGCCATGCCCAGCTAATTTTTTGTATTTTTAGTAGAGACGGGGTTTCACCATGTTGACCGGGATGGTCTCGATCTCTTGACCTCGTGATCCACCTGCCTCGGCCTCCCAAAGTGCTGGGATTACAGGCTTGAGCCACCGCGCCCGGCCAACAGTAACTTTCTAACAATCAAGATGACTTTCTTTTTTTTTTTTTTTTTTTTTTTTTTTGAGACGGAGTTTCACTCTTGTTACCCAGGCTAGAGTGCAATGGCGCGATCTCGGCTCACCGCAACCTCCGCCTCCTGGGTTCAGGCAATTCTCCTGCCTCAGCCTCCTGAGTAGCTGGGATTACAGGCACGCACCACCATGCCCAGCTAATTTTTTGTATTTTTAGTAGAGACGGGGTTTCACCATGTTGACCAGGATGGTCTCGATCTCTTGACCTCGTGATCCACCCGCCTCGGCCTCCCAAAGTGCTGGGATTACAGGCTTGAGCCACCGCGCCCGGCCAAGATGACTTTCAATTGGCTGTTCTGAGGAGTCTTTCCAGTCATTGCAAGTAGTCAATCAGAAACTGAAGTATTTAATGCTATAGAGCAGTTATCCCCAACCTTTTTGGCACCAGGGACTGGTTTCATGAAGACAGTTTTTCCATGAAGTAGTGGGGGTGGGGAGGATTTTCACAAATGGTTTCAGAATTAAACTGTTCCACCTCAGATCATTAAGCTTTAGAGTCTCACAAGGAACATGCAACCTAAATACCTCATATGCACAGTTAACAATAGGGTTTGTGCTCCTATAGAATATAATGCTGCCACTGATCTGACAGGAGGTGGAGCTCAGGTGGTAATGCTCTCTTGCCCTCCACTCACCTCCTGTGTGTGGCCTAGTTCCTAACAATCCACAGACCAGTACTAGTTTATGCCTTGGAGGTTGGGGACCCCTGCTGTAAAGAGAGGATGTACATACTCTCAAAGGAAGTGGAGTAGATGATCCCCAAAATGTTTTAAACTGTCATGGTGTTTAATTATATGTATTATAATATATATTAACAAATATATTTAATAAAGGTTAACCACATACAATGCTATTGGTATACTAACCATATGGTATACTAACCATATACAATAGCATTGTATATGGTTAACCTTTATTAAATATATATGTTAATACATGTATATATGTATTGCATATTCTCATTATCACCATATTGCCTAATTTAATGAAAGATAAAAATGGCTTTTTAAAAATTTGATCATGGATTATTTAAAAACTAACATGCCGGACGCGGTGGCTCAAGCCTGTAATCCCAGCACTTTGGGAGGCCGAGGTGGGTGGATCACAAGGTCAAGAGATCGAGACCATCCTGGTCAACACAGTGAAACCCCGTCTCTACTAAAAAATACAAAAAATTAGCTGGGCATGGTGGCGCGTGCCTGTAATCCCAGCTACTCAGGAGGTTGAGGCAGGAGAATTGCCTGAACCCGGGAGGCAGAGGTTGCGGTGAGCCGAGATCACGCCATTGCACTCCAGCCTGGGTAACAAGAGTGAAACTCTGTCTCAAAAAAATAAAATAAAATAAAATGAAAACTAACATGTCTTTCGCTTAGGGACACTAGTGTATAAAACATTGTATATGAACACTGTTTAACTGCAATAAACAAATTTACATTGTTAGCATGTCAAATGCAAGTAAATACTATTTTAATTGCTTTGTTAAATCTAAAAGGATAAAACAAGTAAGTGACCCAGAGTCAACTTGTCCCAATTCAGATGAATTGTGTGTTTATTATTTATTTACTTTTGAGCCAGAGTTTCACTCTTGTGGCTGAGCCTGGAGCACAATTGCATGATCTTGGCTTACTGCAACTTCTGCCTCCTGGATTCAAGCAATTCTCATGCCTTAGCCTCCTGAGTAGCTGATATTATAGGCACCTGCCACCATGCCCTGCTAATTTTTGTATTTTTAGCAGAGATGGAGTTTCACCACGTCGGCCAGGCTGGTCTTGAATTCCTGATCTCAGGTGATCCACTAGCCTTGGCCTCCCAAAGTGCTGGTATTACAGGTGTGAGCCACTATAACTGGCTGAATTGTGTGTTTAAAATTCAGGACTTCATCACCACTACCACCATTGTGTCACTATCATTATCATTGCTAACATATATCTAGCATTTACTATATGTCTTGCTCTTTTCTAACCATAGCACACATATTAATTCATGTACTTCTTCCCAAAATCCAATTAGTTAAATACTGTTATTGCCATTTTCTTAACTTTTTATTTTGAAATAATTTCAAACTTACATACAAGTTGCAAATATAGTACTGTACAGCAAACTCCTGGTTAAGAATAACTCTTAATATTCTTCACCCAAGTTTCTACAATTGTAAACTTTTTACATTTGTTTTGCTATTCATTCTTTTTCTGAACCAATTGAAGGTAAGTTGCAGAGGTGATATCCAATTATCCCTAACTACTTAAGTGTTTTCCTTGAAGACAAGGACCCTCTCCTGCATAACCACAGTATTATCACCAAAATCAGAAATTTTACATTGATATAATTTCACTATCTAATCCACAGACCACATGCAAAATCTGTCATTTGTCCTAACAATTTCCTCTTTGGAAAAATATTTCTTACTTTTGGTCTAGAATCAGAGTCAGGATTATGAATTGCATTTAGTTGTTAGGTCTCTTTAATCTTTAATTTGTGACACTTTCTCAAATCCTTCCTTGTCTTTAGTGACCTTGACATTTTTGAGTTCAGGCCTTTTTCTTTCTTTCTTTTTTTTTTTTTTAATAGAGTTCCTCATTTTAGATTTGTCTGATTTTTCTTCATGATTAGATTCAGGTGATACATTTTTGATAGGAATGTGCTAGAAGTGAAATTGTATTCTTCCAAGTGTATCATATTAAAAAGCACACAATATTGATTTGTCTTTTTGCTGGTGATGTTACCTTTGATGGCTTAAGGTGATAATTTCTCAACTGTTCTCTTTCCCTTTGAATTAATAAGTATTTTGTAGGGGGACACTTTGAGGCTATGTAAACATCCTGTTTCTCAACAAACTTTCACACACTTATTTTATGATTCTTGTGTAAATTGTTACTAGGATGATTGCCAAATTGTAGTTTTTCCAATTACAACGTTAGTTTTCCATTTACTAGTTGGGATTCTACTGTACAGAAGTTTTTTTCTTCTCCCTTCTTATTTATTTCCATCAGCATGGACTTGTGGATTTCTATTTTATCCAATAGATTAGAAGCCATTACTATCACTGTTGGTTTTGATGCTGAAACTTGTCCAGTTCTGGCCATTAGGATACCCTTCATGCTGGTTACTGTGTCCTTTTGACATCTCTGTATCATTCTGAGAGACTTCCTTTGGGGTGCCAGAGGTTTCAGATTCATCTGGTACTTTTTCTGCCACAATCATTGCAGTTATTTCATCAGCAGTTTCTCCACTGAGCTCTGGTTTCTTTTACTTGAGAATGCATTTTTAGAACCAAGATCTGAATGCTAGATGTGGGCATTGCTACTGGAGTGTTATTGTTTTTAGGCCATTTTAGCAGATGGAACTAAGAAATTCACACACACACACACACACACACACACACCTACACACCTATATCTATATATCTTTCCATCTATTTATATTAAAACTCATGAATTTACTCCAGTATCTCTACCTCTATTCCAACACTACAGGGTTCATTCTAGTCTTCACCCTTACTCTTTTTGTAACTTCCTTCTCTCTTGGTAAAAAAAATTTGGCTTCCATTATCCTCAATATATTTAACTATTTATTCATTCCTCTTTTTTTTTTTTTTTTTTTTTTTTTTTT
>NW_016107368.1:1865227-1866841 GCF_001604975.1 Cebus imitator | reverse complement strand
AGGCACGCACCACCATGCCCAGCTAATTTTTTGTATTTTTAGTAGAGACGGGGTTTCACCGTGTTGACCAGGATGGTCTCGATCTCTTGACCTCGTGATCCACCCGCCTCGGCCTCCTAAAGTGCTGGGATTACAGGCGTGAGCCACCGCGCCCGGCCTTCATTCCTCTTTTATGTAACCAATCTCCTGACCTCACAGGCCACCCCCTTGGCCCCAGTTCTTCTTCAGAACCAGGCCTGGTTATCCCACCAGTCTCTTCTCAACATAAATTAAAGAACTAGAAAGTTGTGGAGCAGAAATTCAATCCTCAGAGGTGTAATTACTTGAGAGAGAGCCCTTATATTAGGTCTTCAACACCAATGGAGTTGATTTGTGAAACAGCTTCTATGAAAACACCCATGGAAAAAGGTCCTTGGTGTTTTCTAATGAGTTGAACGTTTATCAAGGCAGAGTGTCAGCGCCAGAGATGTGCTTTCCAAAAGAAACTTGGGAACATGAAGCCAAATGCTACTACCTGCCAAGAACCACAGCAAGGGGATTCTCCAGAATTGGTGAGGTTCAGACACCAGTCAGCCAGCACTACCAGTGCCATAAATATCCCACTGTGTTTTATCGTATCAAAGAGTACATATCATTAAGATGTAAACATATTACTGTGCTATATTTCTATAGAGGGAAAAATTTCTTTTATTATAGCTTCTTAGATTGAAATTCTAGGAGATGGATGATGGTGTCTCCTATTTCAGTGCTGACTTCATTTCCTGGTTCAGAAGATCAGAAATCTGTTCATGTTTTAGAGAACAGCATGAGGTCCATCTGTTCAGGTCAGATTTTTCCACATTAACATAAAGATTTATGGGGTGGTAACTTACGTAAGGAAAGCCAAAGGTAATTATATTCTTTACTGCCATTTGGAACCTATATTATGTTTTTGGTTAGTCATGAAAATATGCTAGTATATATCTACACACATACATACACACAGAATTAATTCTTTCAAACACTGCGATAAAGGCATCCTCTTCAGTTTGTGGAATATTTCACCTCTGTTTTGATTTAGGCACCAGACACCATCCATTCAAATTTTCTCTGTAATATGGTCTGTTTATCTACAGTTTTCCTTCCAACAGAAGGCACAGAAATACAAGAGCTACAGTTGGCTTCTTGGGTGACTATTTTAGTGTGACTGAAATACAGAGTAATGATTTTTTTTCCTCCAAAGAAAATAGCTTGTTTTTTTTTTTTTCTGATTTTAAAGGAAATATATACTTACATAAAAAATAAATAGAAAAGAGAGAAAATACTGAATAATTGAATTTCTGTGATTTACAAGTGTAAAAAAGAATCATATGAATACTCATTGACATCTTTTTATTCAGCAATATGACATGAAGATTTTCTTATGTCAATATATACACATAAAAATTATCCTTTTAGGTGGCTGCATAATATCATATTAATGATTTCCAGTTTTTCATTGTGTAAAGCCATGATGAATATTCTTGCATGTACATCTTTATATACTTTACTGGTGATCTTCTTAGGATGTATTCCTGAAAACAGCATTACTGGTTCAGAGAGTTCACATAATTTAAATTTTGACACACGTTGCTG
>NW_016107368.1:1861317-1865161 GCF_001604975.1 Cebus imitator | reverse complement strand
TTGAGACAAGGTCTTGCTCTTTGACCCAGGCCAGAGTGCAGTGGTACAATCTTGGCTCCGCTCACTGCAATCTTTGCTTCCTGGCTCAAGCAATCCTCCAGCCTCAGCCTAATGGGAGCCTGTAGCTGAGACCACAGGCGGGAGTCACCATGCCCAGCTAATTTTTGTATTTTTTGTAGAGATAGGTTTTTGCCATATTGCCCAGGCTGGTCTTGATCTCCTGAGCTCAAAGCGATCTGCCTCCCAATGTGTTAGGATTACAGGTGTGAGCCACCGTGCCTGGCCATAAAATTAACTCTTGATGAGGTGAATTACACTATGTATATTCTTTATATATAATGTCCCTGTCAGTGACAGAACTTGGTAAAATCTCTTTTCAACTTTGCAGTAGCATTTATATATATATATATATGTACACATATATATACACACATATATAATGCACACACATGTGTGTTTGTGCATGCACGTTCTCCTACAGACATTAAAGGAGTGCAGTGATTTTAATAAATCTAGGTGTGGTACTTAACCAATCAAGTGTTGTCAGGTTTTCAAAATTTGACATACGGTTTAGTCTGAAACAATGGCACCTGGTAACCATTTCTTATGTTGATTTTAATGAAATATGGTATATAGGAAGAGGTAACTGAGTTGTAATTTTACTGAGTGATGTCTATAGTGTGAAGAAGCAATGGTGTCAATAGTATGAAGAATCAGTTATGATTAAACCAAACCAAATTTGTAAAAGTTTGAACTGATTCATTTGGTATATTTTTAAGTTTTGACCTCAAGAAGGAGTTCAGGCTTGGCTTTTTTTGTGGATAAATACCAGCAAAAACAGGACAAATGTGAGCAGGTGGTGCAAGTAGTGTTTGAAGGATTTGATGGTAGCTTCTGTTGATCCTGGGGTGTTCCTTTTTTGGTCAGGAACTGGTGCATATCCTGGGTGGTTGGAAGGCTTCTTTGAACTCAGCTGGGCTGCTTGATGATCTCTCAAGAGAGTTAGGTAAATTACAAACAACCAAGAAGTACAACTATAACATGCATATTGGAACAGCCCAGTAATTTTACATTTAATTAGCATCTAACCTAATTGGGTATTTAACAATTTAAATAGAAACAAACAAAAAAATATCCTGGAAATAGAAAAGGATCATTTTATTCCTGCTTGTCCCCCTTCTAGTGATGGCTCCTTTCTACACTTAACAGCTTCACCCAGGACAGCTGAATTTAAAGCTGCTGACTCACAGCAAGGTGATTCTGCCTTTTTTTTTTTTTTTTAACAGAAGGAAAGTTAAGTGGTAGATAATAAATATGTGTTCATTGAGAATGGCATATTTTATGCAAATTGATAGATTCACTGATTCAAAGATTAGAAAGGCTCTTTCCTGGAAAGGGAAGTGTCGATTATAAATGGTGAAAGACTTTCGTACTTGCATTCTAGCAAGTTCTTAGCTGCCAGCCAACACATTCATCACCATGTGCCAGAATGGATTTTAAAATGTCACAACACAAATTGCTTTGCTCCAAATCAGACACCATCACTGGCACACAAACCAAACCAACCTGCTTGTTTAAAAGTGCCACATAAAACTTTTTTTTTTCCAACCTCATTTAACCTTTTCCTTTCCTGGTTTGCATGGTTCATTATAGCCCCCTAAAGTCATGAACCATTACTGAGTACAGAGGGGACAGGCTTCTCCCTTTGACTTTGCCTATAAGCAACTAACTGGCCCAGGTGCTTTCAAACTAATGACTAGATTAAATGTTTAGCCCAGGTGTAACCAAACTGATAACTCTCATCCCTACCTCTTTTTTTCCCCATACCTTCTGCTCTTATATATTTCTTTTGTTTTCTCATTCTTTTCCCTCCCAGAGCCAGCTGTTGACTCCTAGCAGCTACTGCATAGCTGATAGGCCCCTCAGTATTCCTTCCCTAATTTTTTGCTTTAGAACTGTCAGCAGAGTGTCCAGCTCAAACTTGAGCTAGCTTTCCTGTTTGATGCTTCTCCTTCCAGCCTCTACCTCAATACCATCAGATCTCTCTTCTTATCTCCCCTCATCTCCAAGTCCATTAGCTGTAATTTCTCCCCCTCCTGTAATCCAGACTGACACAGCCCAGCAAAATCCTCAGGTCTGTCTACCATTCTCCTGTAGCCTAGCTCAGCCCAACATTTCTTAGTCCTCTTAGATCACATTCTGCCTTGCTCCTCCCAACATGTCCCACTCTGGAATCCAGTATCCATTACTTTTCCTAGTCCAACTAAGCAGCCTTCATCCCCAACCTAATTGGTTGGGGGGACTGCCACATCTTCAGCTTCAGTGTATCTTCCCTGTTGGGAAGCTTATGCCTTTCAGCCCCAAGTAAGGATTCTCTTGTACCCAGGTAGCCCTCTTTTAAGCTGATTTTGGCTAGCATGCCAAGGAATTTATCATTCAGCCTAATGTGCCCTGAATTTTTTCTAGCCTGAAATGAGTGAGCTGTTATCCACTTCTGGCACTCTAGTGCCTCTGTTAGTACTGCAGGGAGTCATCCTCACAGAGGATATCACCACTGACCTGTCGTCACCAGAAAGGCAGAGTGATGAAGATAAATTTGGACTGATTCATCCATATTCTACTCCTGGTCGTTGCCCCTCTTCTTTCTTTTCTTCCTCTTCCTCCTCTCCCCTTTCCTCCCCTTCTCTCCCCTCCCCTTCTTTCTTTCCTTCCCTCCTTTCCCTGTTTCTTTCTCTCTTTTTCTCTCTCCTTCATTCCCTCTCTCCCCCTTTCCCTTTCCCTCCCTCCTTTTCTTTCTTTTCTTTTCCCTTCCCTTCCCCTCGCCTTCCCTTTCCCCTTCCCTTCCCTCTTTCATTCTTTGCTTCCTTTTTCTTTCTTTTCTTTCAACAGAGTCTCGCTCGGTCATCCAGGCTGGAGTGCAGTGGTGTGATCTCGGCTCACTGCAACCTCTGCCTCCCTGGTTCAAGTGATTCTCCTGCCTCAGCCCCCCTGGTAGCTGGGACTACAGGCGCATACCACCACGCCTAGCTAATTATTTTTTCTTTTTCTTTTCCTTTTTTTTGAGACAAAAGAGAGACAAAGTCTCTCTCGCCAGGCTGGAGTGCAGTGGCATGATGTCGGCTCACTGTAATCTCTGCCTCCCAGGTTCAAGCAGTTCCCTGGCCTCAGCCTCCCAAGTAGCTGGGATTATAGGCATGCACCACCATGCCCAGCTAAGTTTTGTATTTTTAGTAGAGATGGGGTTTCACCATGTTAGCCAGGATGGTCTTGATCTTTTGACCTCATGATCCACCCACCTTGGCCTCCCAAAGTGTGAGATTACAGGCGTGAGCCATTGTACCTGGCCCTTTTCTTTTCTTACTTTCTTCTTTTTGTGTGTGTGTGATGAGATCTTACTCTGTTGCCCAGGCTGGAATGTAGTGATGCACTTTTTTTTTTTTTGGAGACAGGGTTTCACCATTTTGCCCATGCGGGTCTCAAACTCCTGAGCTCAAAGTGATCTGCCCGGCTCAGCCTCCCAAAGTCCTGGGATTGTAGGCATGAGCCACCATACCCAGCCCTTACCCTGATTCTTCAAAGCAAGGGGATGCATTTGGAAGAGGCTGTCAGGGTCAGGAGAACAGTCAGTGGCTATGGAAACAAAAGTTAGCTGTTGCTATAGTAAAACAGAGCTGCACCCTATCTAAAGGATGGACACATCACCAAAACTAGATTCTGGAATGTAACAAACTTGTCATTCCTCAGACTCTCAAAGTAAATTTTTTTCTCAAGAGCAAGAAGCTCATGGATAGAATGAAGGACTTAATATCCTACTAATTTTTTTTTTTTTTTTTTTTTTTTTTTT
>NW_016107368.1:1859551-1861182 GCF_001604975.1 Cebus imitator | reverse complement strand
CATGTTGACCAGGATGGTCTCGATCTCTTGACCTCGTGATCCACCCGCCTCGGCCTCCCAAAGTGCTGGGATTACAGGCTTGAGCCACCGCGCCCGGCCAATATCCTACTAATTTTTGAGCCAGGCATCAGTTTTCCATTGTCTCAAAATAAAAAAAAGAAGTAAACAAAACAAATTTGTTGGCTGGGTATGGTGGCTCACGCCTGTAATCCCAGCACTTTGGGAGGCCCAGGCCAACTGATTGCTTGAGGCTGCAAGTTTGAGACCAGCTAGACCAACATGGCAAAATCCCATCTCTACACAAAATACAAAAATTAGCTGGGCATTGTGGCACACACCTGTAGTGACTCACAGCTGAGGCTGATGCATGAGAATTGCTTGAACCTGGGAGGTGGAGGTTGCAGTGAATGGAGATTGCACAACTGCACTCCAGTCTGGGTGACAGAGCAAGACTGTGTCAAAAAGAAAAAAAAAGAAAAACAAGACAAAACATGCCTTTATGTACATTCAATGGAAAAACTTCAAAATTGTTATCTGTTATTTTCACATATATGGCTTTTCCTGGGATTGTTACGAATCTAATCCTGCATGAGGGTAGTTTGTCATCCCATTTGCCTTTAGCTTTCAGAGGGCTGAAGTTAATGTGTTCAAAGCCCTTGTTGGGTCCATATTAACTATCCATTAAAAGTGATATTATATAATTTTTAATGCCATGGAGAATGTTTACAATGTATTGTAAAATGGGAAAGTTATAAAATAGGATATAATTGATACTATTTTTGAAAGAAAAATCTTTCTGGAAGGATTAGTAGTTGTCTCTGAATGATAGGATTATGAGTGATTTTTGTTTTCTTTGCTTTCTCACATTTTAAAAAATTGTGGTATTACATAAATGAGGACATTAGGAAAAAAATTTATTTGGGAGAACAAGAAAAATTCAGTTTGGGGTTATTAAAGCTGAATCTATGATTTGAAATGTCTTGGTAGAAGTTGGAAATGAAGAATAGTCAGATTAGCCTGATAGTGGTGTGCAGGAAGGACTGCAAATGGGACATCCAGGCTAGGAAATGGAAGGGTTTGGAGTCACAGGTGATATTTTTTTTCATGACTTCTTCCAGCTGAAGGTAGTGCCTTTTAGAAAAGAAAGGAGTAAATAGGAGTAGAACAGTTGGCTCTCCAGATGGTGTCAAAGAACAAAATGAGATTTTATTTCTGGGCCATTGTTTAAGATCCTGGAACTGATGAGTTTTTGGTAATTAATCGGGGAGTCATGAGGAAGAAAAAAATTTTTTTCTTTTTTGTTTTTTAAGCAGAAAGGAGAGGAATTATTGCGAAGGAAACAGGAAATTGTTGAAGGGAAGAAAAGAACCAAGTGAAAAAATAAAAGTCTAAAAGAAATAATATTATTATAGAAGATACCCAGTGTTTCATAAAGTTGTTATAGGTAAAAGGAAGCCAAATTTATTGCTAACATTTATTGAGAGTTTACTATATGCCAGCACTGTGGCAGATTCTTTATATGCATTATTTTATTTAATTCTTACAGTAAGCTCAATTTTATTTCCCACTTGACATTATATAGAGGACATCTTTTTTTTTTATTATTTTTTTTGTCTGTAGGGGCATCTTTT
>NW_016107368.1:1851661-1859541 GCF_001604975.1 Cebus imitator | reverse complement strand
AGAGTCTCATTCTGTCACCCAGGCTGGAGTACAGTACAATCTTGGCTCACTGCAACCTCTGTTTCCTGGATTCAAATGTTTTTGTGTCTCAGTGTCCTGAGTAGCTGGGATTACAGACATAAACCACCAGGCCTGGCTAAACTTTTTATTTTTAGCAGAGATGGCGTTTCACCATGTTGGCCAGGCTGGTCTCAAACTCGTGGCCTCAAGTGATCTGCCTGCCTCAGCCTTCCAAAGTGCTGGGAGTTCAGGTGTGAGCCACCTTGCCTACGTTGTCATTTTTAAAAGATAGATGGCATAGTTTTCCATTGTATGAACCTTCATTGTAGTAAGCTACAGTGAACTTTCCTGTATGCATATTTTTCCCACATTTTTTGGTATATTCTTTTTCTTAAGTAGCAGATAAACATTTTAATTTTAATTTTTTGACAATATTACAATTCAAAACTAAAAATGTAAAAAAAATACATAACAGTAAGGTTTTCTTCCAGTCTTGTTCCCTCTGTCACCTGAACCACTATTAGTTTCCTTGGTATCTTTACATAATTTCTTTGTTATGTAAGCAAATATAAATATGTATTCTTATTCTCCCCCCCTTTTTGTTTACAAAGAATGTAAAAAGCATCTTGTGATCATGTCTTTAGCATAAAATCTTAGAAGTGGTATTGCTGAATAGAGGGTAGTTAAAATCTTAATATATATGGCCCAATTGCTTATGAGAGAGGTTGTATAATTTAACCTTTCTACCAACAATGCGTGAATGTTACTAAATTCATTTTATTTATGTTCTAATTTCAGTGTATCTTTATATCTCAAAACTTACGGGGAGTCCAGAATGAATGTTTAAAAACCACTATAATTTATAATATAAGGTGAATTCTGGTATTACACAGAATTGATTATACAAAATTCTTTGAACTTATTTATAACTAAGACATAGACAAATGGACGTAATGAGAAGGAAAGATTTGACCTAAGTTGTTATTTATTTTTCTGTGTTTTGCTTGTTGGATAAGTAGAGAAACAGGTAGGAATGAAAACATGGAAAAATCTGTTTGTGGTATAAAAATAGAAAATAGAGCTGAATGAAACAAAAAGTAAGTGATGAGAAATGAGGACAGACTTAAGATGAGAGTGAAAAAAGGGTAAACAATTCCAGTAGGTACAATACATCTGATAAGGCATGTTGCCAGATCATCTCTTTCTATTTTTTTTTTCCAGATTCCTGTTATAGTTACTACTTTCTATCATTGAATTGTTGGACATGATCAAAATAGAAATTAAATTTTCAGTGAAATGAATATGTCTTGTCATTTGTCTTTTTTTTTCTTTAAATAGAATTGATTATCTGAAGAAATGGATACGTCTCCCTCCAAAAAATATCCAGTTAAAAAACGGGTGAAAATACATCCTAACACAGTGATGGTGAAATATACTTCTCATTATCCCCAGCCTGGGGATGATGGATATGAAGAAATCAATGAAGACTATGGAAATTTTATGGGAGAAAATCCAAAGAAAGGTCTGCTGAGTGAAATGAAAAGAAAAGGAAGAACTTTCTTTGGAACCATGGATACCCTACCTCCACCAACAGAAGACCCGGTGGTCAATGAGATTGGACAGTTCCAGAGCTTTGCAGAAAAAAATATTTTTCAATCCCGAAAAATGTGGATAGTGCTGTTTGGATCTGCTTTGGCTCATGGATGTGTAGCTCTTATCACTAGGCTTGTTTCTGATCGTTCTAAAGTTCCATCTCTAGAACTGATTTTTATCCGTTCTGTTTTGCAGGTCTTATCTGTGTTAGTTGTGTGTTACTATCAGGAGGACCCCTTTGGACCCAGTGGATACAGATTACGACTCTTCTTTTATGGTGTATGCAATGTCATTTCTATCACCTGTGCTTATACATCATTTTCAATAGTTCCTCCCAGCAATGGGACCACTATGTGGAGAGCCACAACCACAGTCTTCAGTGCCATTTTGGCTTTTCTACTTGTAGATGAGAAAATGGCTTATGTTGACATGGCTACAGTTGTTTGCAGCATCTTGGGTGTTTGTCTTGTCATGATCCCCAACATTGTTGATGAAGACAATTCTTTGTTAAATGCCTGGAAAGAAGCCTTTGGGTACACCATGACTGTGATGGCTGGACTGACTACTGCTCTTTCTATGATAGTATATAGATCCATCAGGGAGAAGATCAGCATGTGGACTGCACTGTTTACCTTTGGTTGGACTGGGACAATTTGGGGAATATCTACTATGTTTGTTCTTCAAGAACCCATCATTCCATTAGATGGAGAAACTTGGAGTTATCTCATTGCTATATGTGTCTGTTCTACTGCAGCATTCTTAGGAGTGTATTATGCCTTGGACAAATTCCATCCAGCTTTGGTTAGCACAGTACAACATTTGGAGATTGTGGTAGCTATGGTCTTGCAGCTTCTCGTGCTGCACATATTTCCTAGTGTCTATGATGTTTTTGGAGGAGTAGTCATTATGATTAGTGTTTTTGTCCTTGCTGGCTATAAACTTTACTGGAGAAATTTAAGAAGGCAGGACTACCAGGAAATATTAGATTCTCCCATTAAATGAATACCTGATTATTATTATCTCATTAATGTTCAGTTATTAATATGTATACTGCCATTTAAATGTTTACCTATTAATGTCTTTTGTGTTATATAACTGAGAGTGCTATACAATATATATATAGAAATGCAGAAAAGTTATTCTAGTCTAATATATTCAAATACAAATATTAAATAGATGAAATATGTCATGAATTTGGTATCTTTATTAATATTTATAGATGTCTTTCCAGGCAAATTGTAGTAGAATGTTAACTGCTATCACTAAAGAATAGAAGATTCAAAGAAATGACCCCTTTCAGATGCAACTGAAGTTCAAAAATTAGAAAAATGTCCATGACCAATGTTCTACAAATCCTCAACAAAACTCCTTCATTTGTGAAAAATACACTATAAGGTGAGACGTTGAACACCAAACCCTGTTTTGTCATCTACTTGCATTAGAAAACTAGAAGTCATAGGGCTGGGTCAGGAAGGCTGAGCTGAGGCAAGAAAAGAGGAAACAAGGGAAAAGAAGTGGTTTTTTTAATGACAGTGGGTGGTTATCCAAAGTTTGAATAAGTTACCCTTATTATGGCCACAGTAGGTGATATATAGGAAATAGAAATAGGGAGAAGTGTGGATTCTTGCCAGCCTTTCCTAGCCCATGCCACTTGGAGCCTGATGGTCAGATACCTAATGTTGGGGTAGGGTCTGCTTATCCTCAGTTATGTGGATCTCTTCCAAGGCTGACCTCGTTTATGAATTTGTGGCAAGTATATGTGTGAGCTGCAGTAAAGATACTCCTTACTCCTGAAAAAGGCACCAACAGTAATCATAGTATAGCAGAAAATCGACATGGTATCCTGAGATTCTTGTCAAAAAGGTCTAAAAGTTTGTAAAAGCATATATGATGGCATTAAGTCTAATTTTGGCCATTCTTACCAATTTAGCACAAACAAACGATATGGTACTGGTTATTAAACTATTGTCTCAGGTTCACATTCCCCCTTCTGTACTTTCCTCTGTAATGCTATGGCTCAAACCCTGCAAACTACATTTTTTTCTATACCAGGTGGTGTCTCACTAGATTCCATCAATAAAGGGCATTAGAGGGAGACTGGAAGGCAGAAGGGAAGAGGGGACTTCCTCCTTTCCATTTGTTTGCAGTTTCTGTCATTGTCATCCCAGCAATAAGCAAGAGCCCTTTGCTCCAGCAGCAGCAATTGATTTCATCCTTGAGCTTCTTTTGACATCCTCCCTACCCTCAACTAGCCTTCTCCGAAGTAGTAGGACCAGACAGACGGCATCCTCTCACGGGTCTGAGCAATAACTCAACCAGGTTATTTGTCTGAGTTTCTGAAATCTGATAGTCCACCTTGATTCCCCCTTTTCACTAGATCTAGCATTGGTAGCTGCTCCCTGCAGTTATCACCTCTGGGTGACCTCAGTGTTCCCTTTTTGCTTTTTCAGTCAATGAAAACACAATACTAAATCCACTCTGTAGTAATATCTTCTAATTTCTGATTTCCTAATATATCTCCAAACCTTCCCCAAAGGAATCTATAGCTATCAGCAGGCTACTGTGCTTTGGGAAAATGTCAACATTTAGATTTTTCAGGGATTATTAGATAGTGGCCCTTAATAGGAATTATGCAAACTAAAACACAGAAAAAGATTAGGAAAAAAAGAATGAACAAAGCCTGAATGACCTGTACTAAGTACGGAGAAGTCTAGCATGAGTGTAATTGCAGTCCCAGAAGAGGAGAAACAAAGAATGGGGCAGAAAAAAACCTTTGAAGAAATACTGGACAAAAGTCTTTCTTTCTTAAAGAAAGAAAATGAGAAAACAGCAACGTACAGATCCAGGGCATAAAATGAACCCCAAGCAGGATAAATACAAAAACAAAACCAAAACAACATTATACTGTAATGAAACATCACAGTGTAACTTTTGATAAATATAAAGAAAACCTTAAAAGCATTCATAGAAAAAGACACCTAGAAACATCACAGTGTAATTTTTGGTAAACAAATATAAAGAAACAAAATCTTAAAAGCATTCATAGAAAAAGACATAAGACATACAAGAAAACAATGATAAGAATTACAACCAGTTTCTCACGAAACAATGGAGGCCAGAAAACAAGAGAATGACATCTTTAAAGCGCTGAAAAACAAAAAACCTTTGATGGCTTCTCATTGCCTGTAGGATAAACTCTAAGGTGCTTGACTTCCATAACCTGGCTATTGATGATATTTCTAGCTATCTTCTGCTCTAGCAATATTCTGCCATTTAATGCCTTTTTATTATGCAGGCTCCTCTATGTGGACAGCTCTTTTCTAGTTAATTGCCTGACTAACCTGACCACACAACTCCTTTCCCCTGTGGCTTACTGTTCTTGCACATACCTATTTTTGTATTTACAATACTAATAACAAATATCTGTTTACATCTCATTCTCTGACACTGGTTTGGGCACTGTTTTTTTGAGACGAAGTCTTACTCTGTCACCCAGGCTGGAATGCAATGCCTTGATCTTGGCTTATTGCAACTTCTACCTCTTGGGTTGAAGCGGTTCTCCTGCCTCAGCCTCCTGAGTACCTGGGATTACAGGCACATGACACCATGCCTGGCTTATTTTTTTGTATTTTTAGTAGAGACAGGTTTTTACCATGTTGGCCAGGCTGGTCTCAAACACCTCAGGTGATCCGCCCACCTTGGCCTCCCAAAGTGCTGGGATTACAGGCATGAGCCACCATGCCCGACCTGAGCACTTTTAAGGTACACTGCTGATGGCTGTAGATTGGTACCTACCACAGAGCAGACTCTTAATTAATTTTGTTAAATTAATTCCCATAAAAATATAACAATACTTGGCTGGGCAATCCCATGCCTGCAATCCCAGCACTTTGGGAGGCCAAGGTGGGCAGATCACCTGAGGTCAGGAGTTTGAGACCAGCCTGGCCAATATGGTGAAACCCTGTCTCTACTAACAATACAAAAAAATTAGCCGGGCGCTGTGGCAGCTGCTTGTAATCCCAGCTATTCGGGAGGCTGAGGCAGGAGAATCACTTGAACCCAGGAGGCGAAGGTTGCAGTGAACTGAGATCATGCCACTGCACTCCAGCCTGGGCAACAGGGTGAACTCCGTCTGAAAAAGATCAAAAATAATATAACAATACTCAATCTAGAAATTAAATTTAGGCTGGGTGCGGTGGCTCATGCCTGTATTCCTGGCTATTTAGAAGGGAAGCCAAGGTGGGAAGATGGCTTGAGGCCAGGAGTTTGAGGCTGCAGCAAGTAATGATCATGTCACTGCACTCCAGCTGGGGTGACAGAAGGAGACTGTGTCTCTAAATAAAAAGAAATTACATTTGGTTACCAGGGCCCACTAATTTCTATACTTCAGCGTTGAGCCTGTGATCAGTTATGTCTTGCTGATTGGTAGATAGGACTTTTTTGAGGAGGTCATAATCATTCCTTCCTGACAGTAATGCTAAACTATTCTCTGTTTTGTAACATTTTTTTTCCCCTGGGTGCCAAATTTCTTTATTTGAAGGAATGGTACAAATCAAAGAACTTAAGTGGATGTTTTGATACAACTTACAGAAAAGGTAAAGGAAACCCCAACATGCATGCATTGCCTTGGTGACCAGGAAAGTCACCCTATGACTATGGGGAAATTAGCCTAAGACTTAGCTTTCATTATCATTGCCTCCCAGGATGTGCTTGTCAAAGAGATACTCTGCCAAGCCAGATGCGGGTGCTCCCATCGTTTGAAAGTTGGTCACGTGGTCACCCAATTCTTTGATGGATTTCACCTGCTCATTCAGGTAATGTGTCTCAATGAAGTCACACAAATGGAGGCCATTTTTGTCAGTGGCCAGTTTGTGCAGTTCCAGTAGTGACTGATTGACATTTTTTTTCCAAACGTAATGCACACTCCATTGCATTCAGCCCGCTCTCCCAGTCATCGTGGTCTGGTTTCTTGATATCTTGAAGATTTGGCCACTTCGTTGGTTCTGCAGCTTCATCACTTTCTCAGCGTGTTCACTCTCCCCATGAGATTGCTGAAGAAAGATTTGGCAAAGTTCTTCAAAGCTACATCATCAAAAGTAGTAAGATATGACAGGCAGACGTAAGAGGCATAGAGCTCCAGGTTGATCTGGCGGTTGATGGCGGCTTCTGAGCCCTGGTGGTAGTTCTGCTGCACCTGCCAGACGGACGCGGTCGTCGTGGCGGCGGCTGTGCGGCGCTGGAGCGGTGACTGGGGCCTTGGGGCGGTCTGAGGGCGCGGTGAGGAGGTGAGGGAGGGCTGGCTATGGGCGGCCGGCCGGGGTGGGGGATGAGCGCCGGGTTCTGTCCAAGCACTATTGAAGCAGGAAGCGGCGGCGTCTCTCTGTTTTTTTTTTGAGGCAGTCTCAATCTGTTGCTCAGACTGGAGTGCTAGTGCAGTGTTGCCCAGGCTAGAGTGCAAGTGCACTGCACCTTCACCTGCCGGGTTCAAGCCATTCTCTGCCTCAGCCTCCCTAGTAGCTGGGGTTACAGGTGCCTGCCACCATGCCTGGCTAATTTTCGTATTTTTTAGTGAGACAGGGTTTCACCATGTTGGTCAGGCTGGTTTTGAACTCCTGACCTCGTGATCCACCTGCTTGCCCTCCCAAAGTGCTGGGATTACTGGCCTGAGTCACTGCGCCCAGCCTCTCTATAACAATTTCTAACTATAAACTATCAGGTTTTTGGGAAAGGTCTTCACATGGAGGCTCATTTTTCCCTTGTGTTCCCAAATTCTTTTATTTGGGATTAATAAAGTAAGCCACCTGCATTTTTTCAATCATAGACAGATTAGCTGCCCATATCTGAAGCTCCACCTGTAGTCCATAGATAAGTTTTGTTTTCGTTTGGAGATAGGGTCTCACTCTGTCACCCAGGATGGAGTGCAGTGGTGTGATCATAGCATCTTGCTGCCTCAAATTCCTGGGCTCAAGCCATCCTCCCCCCTCAGCCTCCAGAGTGGTTGGGACTACAAGCCCATGCCACTAAGGCCAGCTAATTTAAAAAAATTTTTTGGCCGGGCGAGGTGGCTCACGCCTGTAATTCCAGGGCTTTGGGACACCGAGGTGGCTGGATCACGAGGTCAGGAGATAGAGACCATCACAAAAATTAGCCGGGCGTGGTGGTGTGTGCCTGCAGTCCCAGCTACTCAGGAGGCTGAGGCAGGAGAATCACTTGAACCCGGGAGGCAAAGGTTGCAGTGAGCTGAGATCACTGCACTCCAGCCTGGTGACAGAGAGAGACTCTTGTCT
>NW_016107368.1:1832580-1851463 GCF_001604975.1 Cebus imitator | reverse complement strand
AAGGAAAGGAAGAAAGAGGAAGAGGAAGAGGGAGAGAGAACAGGGGTGTTGCTCTATTGCCCGGGCTAGAATGCAGTCTAAAACTGGGTATGCCTGTAATTGTATTAATAATAGAGACATTAAAAAAAAAAAAAAGAAGGAAGAAAATAATTAACAAGCAGCCAACCAATATTTCATTTAAACCTGTAAATATGTGTGATGTGGTACTGATAAGAGTGTATATTTTGTGTATTTAAAGTGGAGAGTTCTCTGCATGTTAATTAAGTCTACTTGTTCCAGATCTGAGTTCAAGTCCTGGATATCGATGTTAACATTCTGTCTCATTGATCTATCTAATATTGATGTTGAAGTCTCCCGCTATTATTGTGTGGGGGTCTCACTCTGTCACCCAGGATGGAGTGCAGTGGTGTGATCATAAAATTTTTTTTTAAATTGTAGCTCTGTTGCCAGGGTCAATCACAAGTTTTGACTTAACATTTTCTTGTTGCCTGATTGTGGTTAGTCCCTGATCCTCTCAGCACTAATTAGCAAGTTTGATTCCTGTTTTTGGTTTGAGTTCCCCTGAAAGACAGGAAGCAGCAGCCATGTGCATGTTTATATTTGGAAGTTAGGGAGACAGACTGTGTGAAAGGAAGTCTCTGGGACAGCTCCCACCTCATGAAAACATGAACTGCATCCCTTCTAATTTCAATTTCATATATGCCTTTCTGCCTATCTGCCCTTCCAGTCTATGCTTTCCTTTTTCATTGCTGTTTCCTTATTTTTCTTCTTTGACTTGTCTTTTGCATATATTTTTGGAGGTTTCTTAAATTATTTCTTAAGAGTACCTGGTAAGAATGAGTGATGAGGAAGATTAAAGAAGAAAAAGTAAGAGGATAAACTGACTGGGTACAGTGGCTCATGCCTGTAATCCCAGCACTTTGGGAGACTGAGGTGGGTGGATCACCTGAGGTCACAAGTTTGAGACCAGCCTGGTCAACATGGTGAAACACTGTCTCTACTAAAAATGCAAAAAATTAGCTGGGTGTGGTGGTGCATGTCTGTCGTCCCAGCAACTTGGGAGGCTGAGGCAGGGGAATCATTTGAACCCTGGAGGCGGAGGTTGCAGTGAGCTGAGTTGCACCACTGCACTCCAGTCTGGGTGACAGAGCAAGACTCTATCTCAAAAAACAAAAACAACAACAAAAAAACCCCAAAAAACTAAATGTATGACTTAAGCATATTTTTTTCTGGGTTAATTTTCCCTACTTAACGTGGTGGTAAGCTACAGGAAGGCCAGAACTGTATTTCTGTACCTGTTGTATTTGTATTCACACCTTCTGCCTCCATTATGTTAAATATGTAATCAGAATTAAAATTGAGGCTGGGCATGGTGGCTCACGCCTGTAATCCTAGCACTCTGGGAGGCCGAGGTGGGTGGATCACCTGAGGTCAGGAGTTTAGGTACCAGCCTGACCAACATGGAGAAACACCATCTCTACTAAAAATACACACAAAAAATTAGCTGGGTGGTGGCGCATGCCTGTAATCGCAGCTACTCGGGAGGCTGAGGCAGGAGAATTGCTTGAACCCAGGAGATGGAGGTTATGGTGAGCCAAGACTGCACCATTGCACTCCAGCCTGGTCAACAAGAGCAAAACTCCCTCTCAGAGAAAAAAAAAATTGAGTCAAACCGTGCTAAATTTGCTGCATGATTTTGCAGAGATAGTTTTAACTCTTGACAACGCTTTCTTAAAAAATGAATATCATATTAATATCTCAATCTGTAAACTTTATAAAATATATCAACAAATAAGAAAACCATTGTATTAGTTTGGGCTGCCATAACAAAATACTAGATTGGGTGGCTTAAACGACAGAAGTTTTTCAAAGTTGTGTAGGTTGGGAGGTCCAAAAGGGGGTGTCAGCATGGTCAGTTTTGGGTGAGGGCTGTCTCCCTGGCTTGCAGATGTCTGTCTTCTTCCTGTGTTCTCAAATGGACAGAGCTCTCTGGTGCCACTTTCTATAAAGACATTAATCTTCTAGGATTGGAGCCCCACCCTTATGACCTAATTTAATTTTTATTATTTTCATAAAGGCCTTGCTCCAAATAGAGATTGTCCCTGACTTAAGATTTTTTGACTTTATGATGGTGCAAAAGCCATAGGCACTCTAGAATCCGTACTTTGAGTACCCATATAACCATCCAGTTTTTCATTCAGTACAGTATTTAATAGATTATGTGAAATACTCAATACTTTATTATAAAATAAGCTTTGTGTTAGATGATTTTGCCTAACTGAAGGCTAATGTAAGTATTTTGAGCATGTTTTAGGTAGGCTAGGCTAGGCTATGATGGTTGGTAGGTTAGAAGCATTAAATGCATTTTTGACTTATGATCTTTTCAACTTATGGTGCTTTCAATTTACAGTGGGTTTATTGGAATATAACTCCTTTGTAAGTTGAGGAACATCTGTATAGTCACATTAGGAGTGAGGGCTTCAGTATATGAATTTTAGGGGGGATGCAATTTAACCCATACCAGTAATGATAAAATATGCAAAGTTATTTAAACCCTTAGAATAAACTCAAAATTCACCTCCATTATTCACTTTGGATGCAAATAATAGAATATAGACATAGAGTAGCTGTTGCCCAGTTTCACGGTATACTTGTCCCAGCCAACCTGAGCATAAACAGGTAAATCTGTGCCTGACCTTGTGACTCTACATATGGCAGACTGTCTTAGTCCCTTTAATGTTGCTAGAATGGAAGACCCAAAGCTGGATAATTTATAAATAAAAAAGATTTATTTGGCTTATGGTTCTGTCTGGAAAAGTTCAAGACTGAGCATCTGCATCTAATGGGGACCTGAGACTGCTTCCACTCATGGCAGAAGGCAAAGGAGAGCTGGTCTATGCAGAGATTACATGGCCAGAGAGGAAGCACGAGAAGAAAGGAAGTGCCAGGTTCTTTTTAACCAGCTCTGGCAGAAATAAAGATAACTCACTTACCTCCTCCCCAGGGAGGACATTAATCTATTCATGAAGGAACCACCTCTATGACCCAGCACTTCCCATTAGGGCCTACCTCCAACATTGGGTATCAAATTTCAACAGGAGGTTTAGGGGGACAAACATCTAAATTACAGCACAGGCCAACCCCATGCATGCATTACCACTCAATTTTGAAGTTAAATGCAGAAAACTGCAAACTTTTGAGGCTGATAGCTAGGGCCAGGATTAAAGTAAAAAGTATTAATGCCTTAAAATTTACTGACCATCTACCATGTGCAAGGTCGTAGGGAGAAACTGAACAGACATGGTTCCTGATTCAATGGAGTTTACAATCTAGGTAGGGATACAGGCAAGCCATTTGAATAGCTCGGATGGAGAAAATACCTGTGCTCAAGGATACCTAACTCGGCAAGCTTCCCTGAGGAGCGACCCTAAACTGAACCACAAAGATTGTTAAGAAGAAATGAGGCGACAGGGTGTGGTGGCTTACGCCTGTAATCTCAGTACTTTGGGAGGCCGAGCCAGGAGGATCACAAGGTCAAGAGATGGAGATCATCCTGACCAACGTGGTGAAACCCCGTCTCTATTAAAAATACAAAAATTAGCCGGGCGTGGTGACGCGCGCCTGTAGTCCCAGCTACTCGGGAGGCTGAGGGAGAGAATCGCTTGAAACCAGAAGGCGGAGGTTGCAGTGAGTCGAGATCGCGCCACTGCTCTCCAGCCTGGCGACAGAGCGAGACTCCGTCTGAAAAAAAAAAAAAAAAAAAAAAAAAAAGGTTACTGGGGTTTGCAGCACACTTACTGATGCTTTAACCAGTGGCTGGAGACCTTATAATGGGCAGACCTGGCTCCGACGATCCTCTTCATAACACTACTGTCGCTAAGACTGGAAGCTGTCCAAGCACGAGGGTACTTTTAGAGGGACCTCAGACTCAGCCGATTTTGGTCTGTGCCTCAAATTAACACAAGTCGGCCAGGCGCCGTGGCTCACGCCTGTAATCCCAGCACTTTGGGAAGCCAAGGCAGGCGGATCACGAGGTCAGGCGATCAAGAGCATCTTGGCCATGGTGAAATCCCGTCTCTGCTAAAACACAAAAAATTAGCCGGGCGTGGTGGTGCGCGCCTGTAGTCTCAGCTACTCAAGAGGCTGAGGCGGGGAATCGTTTGAACCCGGGAGACAGAGGTTGCAGTGAGCCGAGATCACGCCACTGCACTCCAGTCTGGGCGACAGAGCAAGACTGTTTCAGAAAAAAAAAAAAAAAAAAAAAAAAAAAAAATATTAAAAAAAAAAAAAAAAAAAAAAAAAAAAAAAGCCACATTTCTCCCAGGTCCCAGTTTCCAGGTCTTTTTATTTGTTTTTCTTTGTCCCTCCCTGCTCCTAAGCACCTTCGGTTGGGAAGACATTCTTCAGGTGCAGAAACCAGTGGGAGGCTCCCAGAACAGTGGGGGCTTAGCTCAGGACGCAGTCATTTTTGCTGTAGAGTCTCTCCTGCAGCGCTAAGGAGGAAGGCTCAAAGTAACCAGCCAGAGCAACCGCAGAGGGAAAACCGAAGACAGTCGTGGTCTGGCCCAGCGCTTCTCACCCTCTCGCTGTCTTCTCTCTTTCCGCTGCGCAGCCTCAGCGCCTTCCACACAACGAACGGCGCTTGATTGACATGTGGGCCCGCCCAATCCCAGTGCGGCACAGACTACTGTCTCGTCAGGGACCGGGAAAGGGGGCGACTGAACCTATCAGATTGGGTCGGGAGTGGGTTTCCTGCCCGCGCGGATCCGCCTGCCCACCGCGCGTGCCCCGCCCCTCTCCCGAGAGCTACGCGGCGGTGGAACGCAGGCCTCGTGCCGTTACTGCCATCACGGCGGCCGCGGCGGCGTCCCGGTGCCTTCCTCAGGTGAGCTGCGGCTAGCCGGCTCGGAAGCGGGAGGGTGAGATGGCCTTGCTGGGAGGCCAACACACACACACACCCCCGTCCTTCAGTCCGCTGCCCGTCCTCACAGCCTGTTACTCGCTGCGTCGCTTCCTCTTCCCCCGCTGAGTTTGCCCCGGGGGCGCCGTCTGCAGGCTCGCAGCTGAGCCGGAGGGGGCGCGGAGGCTGCTGGTGGCGGGACCCGGACTTCTGCACTGGGATTTCGCGAGACCCTTGGGTCTCTGCCCCAGGGAGCGGGAACCCGTGGCCTCCTTGTCAGCCCCTGGAGCGCTGCGTTGGGGTTAGAGCCCGGCGGCCGCCCCTGCGAGGCTGGGAGGTCGAGTGTGCGGCGCGCTCGCCGGCTTGTCTGTTTTCTCCTGAAAAAGTCCTGTTGCCAGCTGTGGCGTAATCCAAGGCCGGGAAGGTAGGGACGTGGTAGAAGGGAGGACGCTCTCACCTCCAGCCCGAGGGGGGGGGGCGGCAGCCTGAGCGGTGCTGAGGGTGGACATCTTCGGGACGCGCCCTCGCCCCTCCCCCCACCCGCCGGCCGTTTTCTGGTCCGGGACTTTGACTTTAAACGTCCGGACTTGCTTCACATTCGTACGCGAGTTGCTGGGGGTGTAAACTTTTGACTTGAGTTGTAATATGTTTGGTAAAAAAATTATCTCGGTAGGTTTTGTAACGTTTCTTGTATGTTAACATGTAAGTTAAATTTGCCTTTAGAAGCTGAGGAAGCTGGATTTGTTCAGGGCTTAGGACGTAACAGTAGGAAGGCTCTTGGTGTCAAACTGATGGACCTGGAGTCAACTGAAAATAATTCTACACGTTATATTAGGTAAGAAGCCTTAGGAATTGTGAAAGAATGAGGTTAAGAAGAATTTTCCAACTCCTCTTTGGGAGGGGAGCAGAGCAGCAGCTCAATGTCTGCTCCAAAACGGGTAAGTGTTGGCCAAGAGGTCCTCATTTTTTTTGGTTGTTGCTGATGGTTTTTTTTTTTTTTTTTTGGGACAGAGTCTTGCTCTGTCGCCAGGCTGGGGTGCAGTAGTGCGATCTCGGCTCACTGCAACCTCCGCCTCCCGAATTCGAGCGATTCTCCTGCCTCAGCCTCCCGAGTAGCCGGGCTACCAGCGCAGGCCACCACGCCCAGCTAATTTTTGTGTTTTTAGTAGAGATGGAGTTTCACCGTGTTGGCCAGATGATCTCCATCTTCTGACCTCGTGATCCGCTTGGCTTGGCCTCCCAAAGCGCTGGGATTACAGGCGTGAGCCGCCATGCCCAGCCGAAGTACTCATTTTAAAAATCTTCCTTGGATAGACTTACGGCAAACCAACAATAACGATTTCTTCAGCACCTGGAAACCACTGTGTCTAAACTCTCGGCCTTCAGCGAGGTCACACAGTAAACGGGGAAGTAACCCAAGAAGAAAGTTTTGTTTGCTTGGTAATTTTCAACGTTTGTTCTTTTCTTTTTTGAAACACTATTTTCTTGTGGGGATGGAGTCGGTGATGTTCTTAAATAGGCATTCCATTCACAACTTGATAGTAATATATATTGGTTAATAAATGGTACTTTCTTTTCATCTTGACCACAAGCCCTGAGGCTTTCTTCTTTGGGAACATTGTGGTCTGTGGGAATTGGCTGTAATATCCATAAAGATAGTTTGCAGAATGTTCAGATCTGCTAGCCGTTGGTTCATGTATTAAATTTTAAAATGTGTACTTATTTTTCTAGGCATTATCTTTTGTCCAGGTTTCTGCAGTGCTTTCAGGTCCATGTAAATAAAACTTGAAACCTACCTGTAATGTTTTGTTAGATACTGAATGAGACCAGGAGAGGTAGTTAAAGTCTGTAATCCCAGCACTTTGGGAGGCCAAGATGGGAGGATAGCTGGAGTCCAGGAGTTTGAGATCAGCCTGGGCGATATAGTGAGACTCTGTCTTTAAATTAGAAAATTAAAAAAAAAAAATTTAAAAAGGAAAATAAAGTTAAAGAAAAGTGATATTAAGTGATACTTTATGTTTCTCGGTTTCTTCGAGATTGAGTCTTGGCTCTGTTGCCCAGGCTGGAGTGCTGTGGCATGATCTTGGCTCATTGCAACCTCTGCCTCCTGGATTCAAGTGATTCTCATGCTCAGCCTCCCCAGCAGCTGGGACTACAGGTGTGTGCCACCATGCCCAGCTAATTTTTTTTTTTTTTTTTTGTATTTTTAGTAGAGACGGGTTTCACCATGTTGGCCAGGCTGATCTTGAACTCTTGACCTCAAATGGTCCGCTGGCCTGGGCCTCCCAAAGTGCTGGGATTACAGGCGTGAGCCACTGCGCCCGGCTGCAGTTCATTTTTTAAATTAAGCTTTAATAATTTTTAGAATTTACCTTTATAATATGGAAAAATACAAACATTCTTTATCTGTACTGGAAAATTAAATGATTATTTCATTGATAAGTAAAACTGAAGGGAACTCTTGAAATCACTGAGCATTTAACAAATTCTCTATAAATACCATGATGTTAAGAAGACCACAGGGCTAAATATGACATTTAAAGATTAAGGCAACAGTTATGTCTGGCTGATCCGCACCTTAAACTGTAACAAAGAGAACTAGTCTTCACTTTAAAACTGATTTCATATGCTGACTTTGTTTTGTTGACATTACCACGTTTTCAATTACCCGGATACAAACTTTGGTTTTATCTCGAAGCACATTAACAATATTGGCCGATTTTTTGCCAGCCATTTTTGTCTTTGAACTACTCACTAGTATTTAATTGGGTTTTCTGCTTGGCTTTTCTCTCTACTTAGTGTGTCCTGCCTAAATCTTAGAATAATGCTTCAAACACATCCTTCATTTTTCAAAAACCAGTGATAGCTCCCTGTTGTCTTCAGAGTATAGTTCAGAATTCATAGCCTTCTAACAGTCTGCTCAAACCTATTTTTCTGGTGCCAGCACTTTCTTTTTTTTCTTTAATCAGTGCCAGCACTGTTTCTTTATAGGAACTGTCCATTCTAACGAAACCAATCTCTAGTTCTTATTTACCCTTTGTATTTTTCTACCTTCATATCAATACTTTTTCTTTTTTGTGTGGAGTCTCACTCTGTTGCCCAGGCTGGAGTGCAGTGGCACCATCGTGGCTTACTGCAGCCTCTCCCTCTTGGGTTCAAGTGATTCTCCTGTGTCAGCCTTCCGAGTAGCTGGGATTACAGGTGCGTACCTCCATGCCCGGCTAATTTTGTATTTTTCGTAGAGATGGGGGTTTCTCCATGTTGGCCAGGCTGGTCTTGAACTCCTGACTTCAGATGATCCACAGGCCTCAGCCTCCCAAAGTGCTGGGATTATAGGAATGAACCACTGCATCTGGCCAGGTTGCCTAGTCTTTAAAATATATTTTTCTCTTAAATTCCCAAGTAGGAAATTAAGGAAAATGTTTAAGTTTCACTTTTGGTCCTTTGGTGCAGCCTTCCAAATGTTTTTCCTGTTCGTTTTGTTGTTGCTTTTCCTTTTTTTTTGAAGACAGAGTCTTGCTCTGTTGCCCCAGCTGGAGTACAGTGGCCTGATCATAGCTCTTCATGTAACTTGAACCTCCCAAGGGCCAGGAATACAGGTATGTATCAATGCCTGGCTAATTTTTATTTTTATTTTTTTAGAGATAGGGTCTGACTTTGTTGCTCAGGCTGGTTTTGAATTCCTGGCCTCAAGTGATCCTCCCGTCTTGGCCTCCCAAGGTGATGGGATTATAGGGGTAAGCCACTGTGCCTGGCCTGTTGCTTTCCTTTAAACCCATAACCCTTGTGGTTTTACTGTTCCCTTGGTTTTTAATCTCATGTGGACTTGTATCATAGATTCAGAGCATTATTGCTGGAATGGTGGAATCCAACCTTGTGTTTTCTAGATAAGGAAACTGAAATACACCTAGACTATATGCACCAAAATTCAAACATCTAGTGATGGGGGCAAAACAAAGACTCAAACCTTGATCTTCTAATGCAAATTCTTTGTATTTATGAAACCATACTACTTCTCATCTCTTGTAATTTTGCATTATTTGTCTTACATTATTTTGCATTTTGTGTATTTATGCCTTCTCATAGACTGAAAACTTTAGGGCAGGGGAATCTTCATATATACCTTGTAATTTTTTTTTTTTTTTGAGATGGAGTCTCCCTCTGTCACCCAGGCTGGAGTGCAGTGGTGCTCCCTGGGCTCACTGCAATCTCCGCCTCCCAGGTTCAAGCGATTCTCCTGCCTCAGCCTCCCAAGTAGCTGGGATTACAGTTGCCTGCCACCACGCCTGGCTAATTTTTGTATTTTTAGTAGAGACAGGATTTCACCTTGTTGGCCAGGCTGGTCTCAAACTCCTGACCTTAGTTGATCTACCCGCCTTGGCCTCCCAAAGTGCTGGGATTACAGGTGTGAGCCACTGCGCCTGGCAATTTTTTTTGATGGAGTTTCACACTTTTTGCTCAGGCTGGAGAGCAGTGGCACAATCTCAACTAACTGCAGCCTCCACCTCCCGGGTTTAAGTGATTCTCCTGCCTCAGCGTCTCGAGTAGCTGGGATTACAGGCGCCTGTCACCACTCCCGGCTAGTTTTATATTTTTAGTAGAGATGGGGTTTCACCATGTTTGCCAGGCTGGTCTCAAACCCCTGACCTCAGGTGATCCATCTGCCTCAGCCTCCCAAAGTGCTGGAATGTGAGACTCTAGACCGGCCTTACGATGTAAATCATTTAAACTGATTTAGAGCCTGTATGCAGTTTTTTCCCCCAATGCTTGTTAGCTGTATTAACACCATTAACAAACATAATATTGTCATGTTTACCACTGAGTTCTTTTTTCATTTTGAGGCAGGGTCTCTCTCTGTCACCCAGGATGAAGTGCAGTGGCAGGCTCTCGCTCACCGTACCCTCTGCCTCCCGGTTTAAAGGGAGTCTCCTGCCTCAGCCTCCCAAGTAGCTGGGATTGCAGATGCCCGCCACAATGCCTGGCTAATTTTTGTATTTTTAGTAGAGATGGGGTTTCACCATGTTGGCCAGGCTGGTCTCAAACTCCTGACCTCAGGTGATCTACCTGCCTCAGCCTCACAAAGTGCTGGTATTACAGGTGTGAGCCACCACACCTGGCCAGTATTTACCGTTGAGTTCTGTCATCTAAAAAATGAATCTCTTACAGATTTTACTGCCGAAATTTAATTTGTCTTTTCCAATCTCTTAATAATGCAAATTAATCTTTGAAGGTCTTGAATGTAGATACAGAACAATGTAATGGTTTAGAGGAAACCTGGAGGGTTTATCACATAACTAAATGTAATGATCTAGCTGTAATTTTTTTTTCTCTTTTTGAGTGTTAGAATTGTAACACTTTCACGTTTTGCTACTTTCTGTCCTCTTGTTCATCTGTTAGGAACCAGCAGTTCTTGTTGAGCGAGACAAGACAAAATGTTTTTTTGAGCAAGACAGTTTTACAAATTATTTGTTCTGCCAGGCCTGGTGGCTCACTCCTGTAATCCCAGCACTTTGGGAGGCTGAGGTGGGCGGATAGCTTGAGCCCAGAAGCTCAAGATTAGCTTGGCCAACATGGTAAAACCCCGTCTCTACCAAATACAAAAATAGATTCTGAGTGTGATGGTAAATGTCTGTAATCTCAGCTACTCAGGAGGCTGAGGCAGGTGAATCACTTGAACCCAGGAGGCAGGGGTTGCGAGGTTGTGCCATTGCACTCCAGCCTGGGTGACAGAGCGAGATTGTCTCAAAAAAAGAAAAATCATTTGTTCCATTTGTGAATTAGAGTGCTTTTATATATCTGTTCTTCAAGTTTGTTTTTTTTTTTTCCCTCTTAACTCTAAAGTTTCTGTAACAGAAACAACATAGGGTTGCCTTGGTATTTTTTTTATGAGTGTGTAACTATAGTTGATTGCTATAAGACAGCGTAGAAAACTATCAGGTGGAATCTCTCTGAAGGAAAAGGAATGCTTACTCTTTGGGTCTGTTTTTCATTTGTTTTTGGTTGTTAATAGTTGCTCGTTTCTATTTGTTTAAATTATCAGCTAAAAAACCCTGTTAAAAAACTGATTCTCTTATTCCTTTTTCCTGAAATTGTACGTAATGATTGCCGAATTGGACATGAATATGCTATGGATAATATTTGCTTTTGTTCAATCAGTTGAATAAAACAAGCAGTGAAAATATGCAAAAAATTTGTAAAAGAATGGTTGTTCTCAAAAGTTGTTTTTAAAAAAATCATCCTTTTCTTCCACAAATTTTAGCACATATTTTAATATCATGTTACTGTTTAGATTAACTCAAATAATAGATACAACAAAGATTGTAATATGCTGTGTACCTTTTAATTATTCCTACTGTATTGCAGAAATATTTTATTAATTTAATAGGGCATTGGGCAGTTTTCCTTGGGAATGCTTGATCATTTCCAAGTACTACACGCTCTTGAATAATTTATTTTTAGAAACATTTAGAGTATTTAGTGTACAACCTGCTTCTGTCTCAGTAATTCTGCTGCCCATGAAAATCAGTTATTTTTGTTTCTTTTCACTTCTTATCCATATTCTAGCTTCATCTCTGGCTTCATCTCTTGCTTTTGTCTCTTTCCTTTCAGTCTTGAATAGCTTAGCCCTTTTTTGCTTTGGTGTCTGTGTTCATGCTCTTCCCTCAGGGCAGATGGCTTCTTTGGGTTAATCAGCATTAAGATTTGGCTGCTAGTGTCAGACAGATGCCAAATAATAATTTCTCTCACACCAGAGAAATCAAGGGTTGGCAGGCATTTGTTTATTAAGTGTTATTTCAAGGTGTTTAAATGTGTTTTGCTATTATCAAGTCTGTAATAAAGATCTTTGTGTATAAGGCTTTATGCTTTTTTCCCTTTTGATTAATTCCTATTGTGGGATCCAACTAAAAAGCTTACTAATTTCTTTAAAAAAATTGTTTAATCTGGGCATGGTGGCTCATGCCTGTAATCCTGGTACTTTGGGAGGCTTAACTGGGTGGATGGCTTGAGGGTAGGAGTTAGAGATTAGCCTGGGCAATATGGCAAGAGCCTGCCTCTACAAAAGTAAAAAAAAAAAAAAAAAAATTAGCCCAGTTTGGTTGTAAGTGTCTATAATCCTAGCTACTTGCAAGGCTGGCAGGAGGATTGCTTGAGCCCAAGAGGTCAAGGCTGCAGTGAACTACGATGGTAGTACCATGGTACTCTAGCTTGGGAGACAGAGTGAGAGCGAAACACTGTCTAAAAAAAATTAAAAATTTGTTTAGAGAAAGTATCTTTAAATTATTTTTATTGAGAAATAGATAAATTTAAGTGTGTAGAATTTTTATATTTGTAAATATCCATGTAGTCATCATTCAAATCCATATGTTGAACATTTTTAGTGTTCAAAAAGGCTCTCTTCTGCCCCCTCCAGTCAGTGTCTCTTACCCTCTCAAAGGTAATCACTATTCCATCCTCTATTACCATAAATTATTTTTGCCTGCTTTTGAACTTTATATAAATGTAACTGATATGGTTTGGCTGTGTCCCCACCCAAATCTGATCTTGAATTGTAACTCCTACAATTCCCAAGTGTGGTTGGAGGAACCTGGTGGGAGGTAATTAAACCTGGTGGGAGGTAATTGAACCATGAGGCGGGCCTTTCCCATGCTGTTCTTGTGGTAGTGAATAAGTCTCGTGGGGTTTTAAAAATGGGAGTTTCTCTGTACAAGCTCTCTTCTCTTGTCTGCTGCCATGTGAGAAGACATGGCTTTCACCTTGTGCCATGATTGTGAGGCCTTCCCAGACACGTGAAACTGTAAGTCCATTATACTGCTTTATTTTGTAAATTGCCCAGTCTCAGGTATGTCTTTATCAGTAGCATGAAAACAGACTAATACAGTAAATTGGTACCAGTAGAGTAGGGAGCTGCTGAAAAGATACCCGAAAATGTGGAAGCAACTTTGGAACTCGCTAACAGGCAGAGGTTGGAACAGTTTGAAGGGCTCAGAAAAGGACGGGAAAATGTGGGAAAGTTTGGAACTTTTTAGATTTGTCAAATGGCTTTGCCCAAAATGCTGATTGCAATATGGACAATAAAGTCCGGGCTGAGGTGGTCTCAGATGGAGATGGGGAACTTGTTGGGAACTCTTGTTATGTTTTAGCAAAGAGACTGGCAACATTTTGCCCCTGCCCTAGAGGTTTGTGGAACTTTGAACTTGAGAGAGATGATTTAGGATATCTGATGGAAGAAATTTCTAAGCAGCAAAGCATTCAAGAGGTGACTTGGGTGCTGTTAAAGGCATTCAGTTTTATAAGGGAGGCAGAGCATAAAAGTTCAGAAAATTTGCAGCCTGAAAGCACGATAGAAATGAAAATCCCATTTTCTGAGGAGAAATTCAAGCTGGCTATAGAAATTTGCATAAGCAATGAGGAGCTGAATGTTAATCCCAAGACAGTGGAGGAAATGTCTGCGGGGCATGTCAGAGGTCTTCATGGCAGCCCCTCCCTCGGCAGGCTGGAGGCCTAGGAGGATAAAGTGGTCCTGTCCTATGTGCAGCCTAGGGACTTGGTGCCCTACATCCTAGCTGCTCCAACTGTGGCCTAAAGGGGCCAGTGTAGAGCTCAGGCCATGGCTTCAGAGGGTGCAAACCCCAAGTCTTGGTGGCTTCCATGTGATGTTGAGCCTGTGAGTGCACAGAAATCAAGAATTGGGGTTTGGGAACCTCCACCTACATTTCAGAAGATGTATGGAAATGCCTGGATGCCCAGGCAGAAGTTTGCTGCAGGTGTGGGGCACTCGTGGAGAACCTCTACTAGGGCAGTGTGGAAGGGAAATGTGGGATCAGAGCCCCCACACAAATTCCCTACTGGGGCATTGCCTAGTGGAGCTGTGAGAAGAGGGCCACCATCCCAGAATGATAGATCCACCTATATCTTGCACAATGCACCTGGAAGAGTCACAGACACTCAACACCAGCCTGTGAAAGCAGTTGGGAGAGAGGCTGTACCTTGCAAAGTCACAGGGTTGGAGCTGCTCAAGACTGTGGAAACCCACCTCTTGGATCAGTGTGTCCTGGATGTGAGACATGACATCAAAGGAGATTATTTTGGAATTTTAAGATTTCGCTGCCCTGCTAGATTTTGGACTTGCATGGGGCCTTTATTCCCTTTGTTTTGGCCAATTTCTCCCATTTGGAATGACAGTATTTACCCAATCCCTGTAATCCCATTGTATCTAGGAAGTAATGAATTTCCTTTTGATTTTACAGGCTCATAGGTGGAAGGGATTGCCTTGTTTCGGATGAGACTTTGGACTGTGAACATTTGAGTTAGTGCTGAAATGAGTTAAAACTTTGGGGGACTGTTAGGAAGACATGATTGGTTTTGAAATGTGAAGACTTGAGATTTGGTGGGGGCGGGGCAGGGGTAGAATGATATGGTTTGGCCGTGTCCCCACCCAAATCTCATCTTGAATTGTAACTCCCACCATTCCTAGGTGTGGTGGGAGGAGCCTGGTGGGAGGTAATTCAGTCATGGGGGTGGGCCTTTCCTGTGCTTTCTTTGTGATGGTGAATAAGTCTCACGAGACAAGATGATGATTTTAAAAATGGGAGTTTCTCTACACAAGCTCTCTTTTCAGCTGCCGTCTTAGACATGCCTTTCACCTTGTGCCATAATTGTGAGGCCTCTCTAGCCATGTGGAACTGTAAGCCCATTAAATCTCTTTCTTTTGTAAATTGTTAAGTCTTTATCAGCATCATGAAAATGGACTAATACAGTAACCATACAGTATATATACTTTCTTGGGATGGCTACTTTTGCTTAACATTGTGTTTGTGAGGTTCATTTATGATGTAGGGTGCAGCAGTAGTTCCTTTTCAATCATGGTAGTTTTCCATTGGATGAATATAATGTAATTTTAAAAAATCGGACATTTGGTTTTCAGTTTTTCGCTATTGTGAATAAAGCTGTTAACATTCATTTCGCAGGTGGGTTTTTTTTTTTTTTTTTTTTTTTTTTTTTTTTTTTTTTTTTTTTTTTTTTTTTTTTTTTTTTTTTTTTTTGAGATGGAGTCTTGCTCTGTTACCCAGGCTGGAGTACAGTGGTGCGATCTCGGCTCACTGCAACTTCTGCCTCCCAGGTTCAAGTGATTCTCCTGCCTCAGCCTCTTGAATATGTGGGATTACAGGCGCACGTCACCACACCAGGCTAATTTTTGTATTTTTAGTAGAGATGGGGTTTCACTATGTTGGCTAGGCAGGCTGGTCTTGAAGTACTGACCTCAGGTGATCCGCCTGCCTTGGCCTCCCAAAGTGTTGGGATTACTGGTGTGAACCACTGTGCCTGGCCGCAGACTGCTTTTTCTAAGTTGATTTTTCTCCATTTGTTTTGCTCTCTAACTTTTATGTTGGAGTCTTAACTTCAGGTATCAGTAATACTTGGGTGATTGATAGCTAAAAACCCTGAATTGATTGGGATTTGCAGACTTTGAATTTCATTGCATTATGGTCCAAGTGAGCCTTTTTTATTTTGAGAAAACTCTGATGTCTAGATGTTTCCTCTTGGGTCAGGTTCATCAGGGAAGACTCATTTTGCCTGAGGGTTGAAGGATGGCCACTAGCTTTTTGTTTTGTTTTGGTGTGAGGGAGTGGACTATCATACCCCCATTTTTGGTAGAGTACATAGACCTTTAATTATACCTGGTGACTCCTAGTTCAGGGACTTTGAAGAAAAAACAAAAACAAGGCTGGCTCACACCTGTTAATCCTAGCACTTTGGGAGGCTGAGGCGGGCAAATTGTCTGAGCCCAGGAGTTTGAGACTAGCCTGGGCAGCGTGGTGAAACCACATCTCTACAAAAAATACAAAATTTAGCTGGGTACGGTGGCGTGCCTGTAGTCCCAGATACTTGAGAGGCTGAGGTGGGAGGATTACTTGAGCCCAGGAGGTGGAGATTGCAGTGAGTCATGATGGAGATTGTGCCATTGCACTGCAGCCTGGGTGACAGAGTGAGACCCTGTCTCAAAAAAAAACAAAACAAAACCCCCAAAAAGCCCTTTCTAAAGAATAAACCAACAGACTTCTGTTACTGAGAGTAGGTAGCCAACCATCAGGTAGATTTGGATAGCTTCTAAGGATGTATCTGCTTCTCAGACAGCTTTCACCCAGTCTTCCTTATTTAATTTCCTCTTCCATCCAGTTCAGGCAGTACCTGGTACTGCCAGTTCCTGTATACTTTGAAGATTCCAAGATATATATTGGGGTTTTCAACTCAGGGTTTAGACTTCACCTTTCTAAAATTTGCTAAGTGAATTGGTTACCAGTTGTCCATATTTTAGCTTCTGAAATTTTGTTGCTACTGTTTGCTTTTCTGTATATTTTGCTCTTGTGGGTTAGTTTCCTAAAAATAATTTATGTATTAAATCCACTGTTTTAATTATCACCTCTCCAAAACCCTATTTTTACTGTCCTAAGAATGGTTTTTACATTTTTAAAGGGCTGGAAAAAAGTGGATATGTGACAAAGACTCAAGCCCACAGAGACTAAAATATTTACTATTTTTTTTTAACAGAATAAGTTTACTTACTCTGTTCTTGTTATAAAGTTCCTGATTTCCTTTAATAAAGCTGTTTTTAGACTACTACTACTTTTATTTCTATAAAAAAGCTTCAGATTATAATCCTGAAACTTCCTGAAGCTGTCTGATTTAGCCTAATGCATCTCATGGAAGTTACAAGTAAAAATTGCTAGGATATACTCTGCCTTCCAATGAATGAGATATATATATTTATATATATATATATATATATATTTTTTTTTTTCAAATGTAAAAATATGGAACGCTTCACAAATTTGTGTGTCATCCTTCCACGGGGCCATGCTAATCTTCTCTGTATTGTTCCAGTGTTAGTACGTGTGCTGCTGAAGTAAGCGTGAGATACTTCTTTAATGTAAAATCTTAAAGAGTAGGAAAAACAAAATGTTGAAGGAAGAAATCATATAACACATAATTGCGTATATGCATGCATTGTTCTTGTCATCTAAGTGCAGAGCATAGGAGGCTCACATACTTTAAAGAAGGCTGATTTTTAAAAAAATGGCTCATTTGAAATGATTTGGGCCTGTTCTTTTGGGCCTACATCTGCCCTTTTCTCCATTCTTCATAGTTAGCAAATCATAGCTGAGGGAATAAATTGGCTTTAGGTAAAAAGCTGTTTGAGGTGATAATATACATATATATATATTTATATATACATGTGTGTGTTGTCTGTGTTTGTATATTTTCCCTTGATGTCAGTCAGAGATGAGAGGGAGAATTAATGGGGGTCATGTGTTATACTGAATTACATTGTCCAGGAAATAGAGTAAAATGGTGTTTCTCTTTAAGTCCTGGCTTCCAGAAAGCTCGGGTATGTTTAATCTTAATTGTATGAGCAATCTAATTTCTAGTAATTATACAAGGCTTCTTGTATAATTATGTTTTTCTTTCCTCTAAATGATGTCTATGTCATTTATCATTGTAATTTTTTAATATGTATATCTTAGACTTGGGTTTTTTTTTTTTTTTTTTTTTTACAGGATTTGGCCCTGTCACCGAGTTGGAGGGCAGTGGTATGATCTTGGCTCATTGCAACTGCCACCTCCTGGGCTCAAGCGATCCTCCCACTTTAGTCTCCCAAGTAGCTGGGACTACAGTCACGTGCTGCCATGACTGGCCAAGTTTTGTAACTTTTGTAGAGGTGGATTTTCGCCATGTTGCCCAGGCTGGACTTCAAGTTCTGGGCTCAAGTGATCTGCCTGCCTTAGCCTCCCAAAGTGCTGATATTTACAGGTGTGACCACTGTGCCTGGCCAGTTTCTATGAACATGTAAACTTATACACACTTAAAAAAAAAAAAATGGGATCACATGCTGTACTTTGTTTCCTAACTTGGCTTTTATGAATATCCTTCCATGTCAGTGTATGTATAAATCTTACGGTTTCTTTTTTTTTTTTAACCAAAAAACTTTGCCTCCTTTGTCTCTGTTATAAAATTCTTGATTTTCTTTAATAAAGCTGTTTCTACTTTTATTCCTACAAAGAATATACATATAGTCTTTTAGGTCGCTGAAAACTTCATTTTTTTTCTCATCTCTAGAATGGGAATAATACTTAATCAAAGGATAGCTGTAAGGCTTCAACGAGAATTTACGAATCAGTGTAACTGCTAAGCAGTGTTTGGTGCCTATGAAGAGCTTGCCTGGGTCTCCCTTCCTGCCTAAGATCAGTTTCTCAATGTAAAATAACTGATTTCAAAGATACAGATGTTTAAAGACACCTTTACCACTCTGTTTCTTAACTCTGTGTTATCATTCTTTTCTAATCTTTGCCAGCATGGTAGGCAAAAAATGGACAGAACTAAAAGGAGAATTAGACAAATCTATAAGCATAATATGGGATATTTCAGCGTGCCTCTCTTGAGTAATTAGAATAATCAGACAAAATATATAAAAGATTTAAACACTGTAATTAACAAATGAATCTAATTGACATGCATTGAACATTTCACCTAATACCTACAGAATGCAGATTTTTTTTCAAGTGCCTGTGGAAGTTTCTCCCAAATTGACACATACTGGACAATAAAAAAGATCAAAATAATCAATTGTAGAGTGTTTTCTGACATATCGGAATTTAGCCAGAAATGGATTACCAAAAAAACTAAAATATTCTCAGCTGTTTGAAAATAAGTTATACTCCTAAGTAACTCAGGGATTAGAGAAGAAATAACATTAAACTATTTTGAACTAAACTATGAAAACAAGGTATAACTTAAGGGACACGTATAGAGCCATGCTTAGAGGAAGAGTAGTACATAGCCTTCAAATCTATATGTCAGAAAGAATGAAGGCTAAAAATAATTGAAAGCACTTCTAAGTAAAGATGGCCGAGTGAACGATACATTTACTTTTACCCCCTTTGTCAGCCCAGCAGGGTGACAGTAAAGGATACTTTTAGAAGATTT
>NW_016107368.1:1829412-1831475 GCF_001604975.1 Cebus imitator | reverse complement strand
GGCAATTCTCCTGCCTCAGCCTCCTGAGTAGCTGGGATTACAGGCACGTGCCACCATGCCCAGCTGATTTTTTGTATTTTTAGTAGAGACGGGGTTTCACTATGTTGACCAGGATGGTCTCGATCTCTTGACCTCGTGATCCACCCGCCTCGACCTCCCAAAGTGCTGGGATTACAGGCTTGAGCCACCGCGCCCGGCCGCTTTTCTTTTTTTTAAAGCTTGAATCTAGATTCCTTTCTTAGTTTGTATCACTGAGTGACTGCCACCTTGACCATCCCAGCAGAAGACTGAAGATTGTTTGTGACACTGAGGGTGGGCACTAGACACAGTTGGAGATCAAGTGTTCTACAGAAAACACTGAATTAAGTTAAAGTGCTCAATATCGAGATCCTTACTGAGGCCTCTTGTCTTTGGCTTCTAGAATTCTGGCAATCAACTAGGAATTTAGAGGATAGTTCTCTTACTGGCCCAAGAAGAGAATGTATGTTATTTTCAATAGCTTGTATGGCCCTCCTTTTAAATATGAGGAGATAATAGAGGATCACCAGACATAGGACGAAAACTTCTCATGTAAGAAACCAAAAGAAATAAAAAAGGAACAGTCAGAACAACAAAAAAAGGCTCAATAGAAGACTCAATAGAAAGGTTCAAGTTAGAGTGAAGGAGACCTTTTATAAAGTAGAGGAAAGGTGGAAAATAAGTGAGAAAAGAAAATTTACTGACGCCTGTGATCTAGCACTTTGGGAGGCCAAGGCGGGCAGATCATCTGAGGTCAGGAGTTCGAGACCAGCCTGACCAACATGGAAAAACCCCTTCTCTACTAAAAATACAAAAAAAATTAGCTGGGCTTCATGGTGCATGCTTGTAATTCCAGCTACTTGGGAGGCTAAGGCAGGAGAATTGCTTGAACCTGGGAGGCAGAGGTTGTGGTGAGCTGAGATCATGCCATTGCACTCCAACTTGGGCAAGAAGAGTGAGACTCTTGTCTCAAAAAAAAAGAAAGAAAGAAAATTAAAAGGTCAATTGGAGGTCAACTTCCAAATAACAGAAGTAAGTACTAGTAGGCAACAGAGAAAAGAGGAAATTATCAGTAAAATATTCAAGAAAAGTAGTATTATTTCTTTGAGATGGGGTCTTGCTCTGTCGCCCAGGTTGGAGTGCAGTGGCGCGATGTCAGCTCTCTGCAACCTCTGCCTCCCGGGTTCAAGCTATTCTTCTGCTTCAGCCTCCTGAGTAGATGGGACTACAGGTGCACACCACCACGCCTGGCTAATTTTTGTATTTTTAGTAGACACAAGGTTTCACCATATTGGCCAAACTGGTCTCGAACTCCTGACCTTGTGATCCGTCTGCCTCGGCCTCCCAAAGTGCTGGGATTACAGGCATGAGCCGCCACACCCGGCCTCTATTATATTTTTTATTGTGGTAAACTGCATAAGCATAAAGTTGAACATTTTAAGAATTTTAAGCATACAGTTCAATATTGTTAAGTATATTCACATTATTGTATAACCAATCCCCAGAACTTTCTCATCTTGTAAAACTGAAACTCTATACACACTAACAACTCCCCAAGTCTCCCCTCTTCCTAGCCCCTGGCAACCGCTGTTCTTTATGTTTCTCTTTTATGTTTGTATGAATTTGTTTGCTCTCGATACCTCATATAAGTGGAATCATGTATTGTCTTTTTGTGACTGGCTTATTTCACTTAGCTTAATGTCCTGAAGGTTTACCATTTTGTAGGACATGTCAAAATTTTCTTCCTTGTTAAGGCCAAATAATATTCCATTGTTTGTATATACCACATTTTGTTTATGCATTCATTTGTTGATGAGCAGCTTGTGTTGCTTTCACATTTTAGCTGTTAAGAATAATGTTGCTATGAACATGGGTGTAGAAATATCTGTTCAGGTTCCTGCTTTCAGTTTTTTTGATATATACCCAGAAGTTGAATTGCTGGATTGTATGGTAATCTACCTTTTATTTTTGGGGGAGCCACCATCCTGTTTTCCATAGCAGCTGCACCATTTTATATTACCACCAACAGTGTAAAAGATTCCAGT
>NW_016107368.1:1824809-1829190 GCF_001604975.1 Cebus imitator | reverse complement strand
CATTTTTCACACAGCAGCCAGAGAAATGTTTTTAAGATTTCTGCATTAATGATATAACAATAAATCTTACTTGGCAGCATAATACAGTGGAAGTTTACATTATTTTCTCACATCACAGTTCTCTCTCCCCCCCCCGCCCCCGTGTGTGTGTGTGTGTGTGTGTGTGTGTGTTGAGGGTCAATTTTGCTTCATGCAGTCACTTGGAGGACAGGCTCCTCTATCTTATGTCACTGCCTTAATCAGCTTTGGCTTCTCAGATTGTTTTGAAAGGGGAAATGTGTGTGGAGAAAGGGTCCAGGCTAGAAGTAGCTTATATCACTTTTACCCACTCAGTTTCATTGGTCAGAACTGAGTCATGTGATCCTACCTAATTGCAGGAGTGGCTGAGAAATGTAGTGTAGCAGTGTTCTAATGAAGAGAACACAGTCATTAGTGAGTACTAGCAGTCTCTGTCACAGCATGTATTAGATTATAACTTCTTTGCTTAAAACCCTTCTTTATTACATGACTTTTTTTTGAGACAGAGTTTCATTTTGTTGCCCAGGCTGTAGTGCAGTGGTTTGATTTCAGCTCATTGCAACCTCCGCCTCCCAGGTTCAAGCAATTCTTGTGCCTCAACCTCCCAAGTAGGTGGGATTATAGGCATGTACCACCACGCCCAGCCAATTTTTTGTGTTTTTTGGTGGATACGGGTTTTCACCATGTTGGCCAAGGCTAGTCTTGAACTCCTGGCATCAAGTGGTCTGTCCACCTTGGCCTCCCAAAGTGCTGGGATTACAGGCTTGAGCCCTCGTGTCCAGCCTACTTCTTACTACTTATTACCTGTAGAATAAAATTGGCCTGTGTCTCTTCCAATCTCTGTTTTGTATCACTTTTGCCTTTGTTCTCTAGCCACGTTAGACTTGGTCATTTTCTATGACATGAGATTTCTTTTTTTCCCTCCTGGAACCTATGTGCTTTGCAGTTTCCTTTGTGTGGAGTACTCTACTTTAAATATTTACATGACTGCCTCCTCTTCATCCTTAAAATGTCCACTTAAATTTTATCTCTAACTAAAAGCTCTAAAGTAGCACTTACACTCTCTGTCCTTTATGATAGCACTGTTTTAATCATTGTCACAGCATTTTCCGCAATCTATAATTTTATTTGAAAAAAAATTATTTCCTCTGCTAGAAAGAAGTGCCTGTCTTGCTCACTGTTGTATCCCTGCATTAACTGGCTAAGGGTACATTAGTCATTCAGTAAATATGTTGTGGGAGGGAATCAATATTATATAGAACAGACTGAAATGGAGATAGTTGAATTTTAATTGAGGGCTCTCGTGATAATTTAGATGAGTTGCTGAAGGCTTGAGTTTTAGTGGTGACAGTGTAAATGGAACAGAAAAGGGTGGCTGAGAGACATTTCAAGAGAAAAACCAACACAAATTGATACGTGACTTAAGGAGAGCCTGGGTGAATTGGAAGATAATGATTTATAATAGATTGGTAAAGAGGATAGAAGAGCTGGATTTTTAGAGCTGATGAGTTGGGATTGATGCATATTCAATTTGAGATGATCACAAGACATTTAAGTAGAAATGTTGAGGAACAGTAGCTTGGATTAGAGAACACAGTTGAAATTGCAGAGTCTGGGCCAGAGGTGATAAGATGAAGCCATAAAACTCAATGAGCTATCTAGAAAGAGAGTATATGTGAGAAGAGCAGATGGCTCAGTGGAAGGAAAATGAGGAGCCAGAAATGGAAACCAGAAGCAGGTGGCATGGAGGGAGGGGAACCAATTTAATATAGGGGGTAAGGAAACCAGCAGTTTCAAGAAAGAGGGATGATTAGGTTGGCTGCCTCCAATATAGCTATTCCTTGTCATATGCATTTGAAAGTTTTGAAATGTTACCTTTTATTAAGTAGTTTGAGATCAGAGGGTACCTTGGGTTTTATTCTATGAGAAAGTATAGCTTAATGAGAATGACAGAGTATACCTTTGAGTTCTTGTCTTTTTTTTGAAAGAGGGTCTTGCTGTATGGCCCAAGCTGGAGTGTAGTGGTCCAGTCTTGCTCACTGCAACTTCTGCCTCCTGGGTTTGAGCTATTCTCGTGCCGCAGCCTCCCAAGTAGCTGGGATTACAGACAAATGCCACTATGCCCAGCTAATTTCTGTATTTTTAGTAGAGATGGGGTTTCATCATGTTGGCCAGGCTGGTCTTGAACTCCTGACCCCAGGTGATTCTTATGCCTTGGCCTCCCAAAGTGCTGGGATTACAGGCTTGAGCCACTGCGTCTGGCGTTTTTTTTTTTTTTTTTCTTTTCTTTTTTTTGAGAGGGAGTCTCACTCTTACCCAGGCTGGAGTGCAGTGGCATGATCTCGGATCACTGCAAACTCTGTCTCCTGGGTTCAAGGAATTCTTCTGCCTCAGCCTCCCGAGTAAGTGAGATTACAGGCACCCACCACCATGCCTGGCTAATTTTTGTATTTTTAGTGGAGACGGATTTTCACCATGTTGGGCAGGCTAGTCTTGAACTCGTGACCTCAAGTGATCTGCCCGCCTTGGCCTCCCAAAGTGTTGAGATTACAGATGTGAGCCACTGCGCCCACCTGAGTTCTTGTGTTTTAGAGGTATCTACTTAAATATTTATAGATGAAAATACTTATTTTTTAGAAGTATACACTGAAATATTTACAGATAGATGTTTTTTGCTTCAGAATACTTAAGGAAGCAGGAATTGGTGAGAATATGGATATCGCGGCCATGGACAAGTTTGGGCCATGAGTTGATGATTGTAACTACATGGTGGGGTTAAGGGGTTTGCTGTCTTTAATGTGTGCTTGAAATTTTACATAATAGAAATTATAAAAGGAGGGAATTATCTTTTCCAGTTATAACCTTGGACACATTGTTTAAACTTTTTTGAGACGGGGTCTTGCTCTGTCACCCAGGCTAGAGGACAGTGGCTTGATCCTCTTCTGCTCCTTAAGTAGCTGGGACTACAGGTGCATGCCACCATGCTGGTTAATTTTTGTAGTTTTTGTAGAGATGGAATTTTGCCATTTGCCCAGGCTGGCCTTGAACTCCTGGGCCCAAGTGATTCGCCTGTCTCAGCCTCCTGAAGTGCTGGGATTATAAACATAAGCCACTGCACCCAGCCTAATTAAACCTTTGAAGCCTTAGTTTCTTCCGTTAAAAATAGTGATATTAATATTGACTTTATCAGTTTGGTGTGGTGATTAATGACAATGTATTAAAATCACTTAGCATACTTACTCTGTGTACTCACTGTCCAGTAAATATTTCTGAAGTGAAATCCAGTGAGATAATATAGTTAGGCATCAAGGTTAAGGGGTTTGTAGAGGGAGAAAAAGGTTATGGACTCTTTGTAGCAACCTTTCTTAAGAGAAATGTTCTTTTAGAATGTTGTAAAGTTAGAATGGCTAACTTAAAAGCTTCCACAGAGGTAACATTTATTTATTTTGACATGTTTTTAGTAGGAGTTTTCTGATCTGAACGTGTACAAAATCAGCAGTACAGTGGCATTTCATCTATTCTAAACCACATCCTTTTACTGAATCTTATTCCGGAAGCATTTATGAGGCAGGTGCCCCTTTCAAAGACCTTGTCATTTAAAGTAGTTTACAAGTAAATTTTCATTTAACATTAAAATCAAATGAGGGAATACTTAAAATGGAAGCATGGTTTAATAAAATTGTATTAACACCAACTTGTTAGAGCACCTGACTTAATGTATATATTTTTTTGTAGTAACTTGGCTATGGATAGTATATATTTATCCTTTTTTTTTCTTTTGTGGTAAAACTTGGTTATGGTTAGTATATACTTGTCCTTTGGTATCCATGGGGTATTGGTTCCAAGACTCCTTGAAGATACCAAACTTTGAGATGCTCCAGTCTCTTATGTAAAATGGGATAGTATTTACATATAACCTGTGTACATTCTCCTGGGTGCTTGAACTTATCTCTAGATTACCTAATACATTGTAAATAGTATTTAGGTAGGAATACTGTATTGTTCAGAGAATAATGACAAGGAAAAAAGATCTGTATATGTTCAGTACAGGTGTGTTTTTTTCTGGAATGTTTTCAATCCACAACTGGTTGAATTCATGGATGCAGAACCCATAGATACAGAGGGCCAACTGTACTAAGGAATTCCAGTCACAGTCTGTAGATGTCATACAAGTTTGTCTTCAGATAAACAAGAGACCTGTTAACACAAAGGAAGCTTTCTTGTATACCTTTTCATTGTCATGTTTTTAAAGTTTCTTCTTTTTTTGTTTTGGGAACTTTGATAAATTACTTAGGCAGAGTTTGGAACTGTCCTGTAGCTATATAATCAGTCATTTTTTTTCTTATCTTTTTTTTTTTTTTTT
>NW_016107368.1:1813628-1824783 GCF_001604975.1 Cebus imitator | reverse complement strand
GAGGCAGAGAATCCTGACCTCACTTTGTTTTGAGATGGAGTTTCACTCTTGCTGCAGGCGCAATCTTGGCTCACTGCAACTTCCATCTCCTGGGTTCAAGTGATTCTCCTGCCTCAGCCTCCCGAGTAGCTTGGGTTACAGGCGTGCACCACCACACCCAGCTAATTTTTGTGTTATTAGCAGAGACAGTTACACCATGTTGGCCAGGCTGGTGATCCACCCGCCTCGGCCTCCCAAAGTGCTAGGATTAGAGATGTGAACCACTGCACCTAGCCCCTATCTTTTATATTGTATTTTATTTCTTTAGAAATGAAGTTTCACTGTGTTTTCCAGACTGGAGTGCAGTGGCTGTTCACAGGCACTATCATAGTGCACTGTGGCTTCCAACTCTTGGCCTCAAGCAGTCTTCCCACCTTATCCTCTTGAGTAGCTGGGACTATAGGAATGCACCACCATGCTCAGCATTTTTTTTTCTATCTTAACATAAAATGGCAAAAAATTACTGTTGCCTTTCTCTTGATAAATAGCAGCCTAAATTAGACTGGTAGTTTGGCATAAAGGATATAGTAAAAAGGAAGGTGAGGAAAGTAGTATTTAAAAATGAAGGCAGGAAGGAGAAAATGAAGTTGGGAGATAAAGTTTATAATTTCTTGCGCCTTAATATCAACGTGCAGTGAATTAGTTGAAAATTGCTTTGCCGGTTACATGTAATTGGTAACTTTTAGCTTATTTGCCACCTGGAACAGACATAACTTCTTTAACATAAAATTCAGATACAATTGTCATTGAATTTATGTTTCTATAAAATTGGTGGTGGAAGTTTTAGCATTAGGTAGGAGAATAGGACAGGGAAAGAGAGCTATGTCTCAGGCACTGTACTAAGGGTTTTACATATTTTGTTAAATCCTCACAGCAACCCTGTAGATAGGTGTTACTGAAGCACAGAGGTTAGATAACTTGCTTAATGTTACCCAGATAATAAATGACAGAGCAAGAATTCAAACTGTAATGTTTCTATTCTCTTTATGCTTTAGTCATCCTGTTGCTTTGTTTTTTTTTTTTTTTTTTTTTTTTTTTTGAGACAGAGTCTTGTTCTTGCTGCCCAGGCTGGAGTACAGTGGCACGATCTCAGCTCACTGCAACCTCCACCTCCTGGGTTCAAGTGATTCTTCTGCCTCAGCCTCCCAGGTAGCTGGGATTATAGTCGCCTGCCACCATGCCCGGCTATTTGTTGTATTTTTAGTAGAGATGGGGTTTTGCCATGTTGGCCAGGCTGGTTTCTAATTCCTGACTTCAGGTGATCCATCTTCCTCGACCACCCAAAGTGCTGGGATTACAAGTGTGAATTACCTCGCTTGGCCCCCCTTGCTTTATTTTCTGATTCCATTCAGTCATTAGTCTTGTTGGTTTTTTTAAAAAAAGTTTTATTGAGATATGATTCACATACTATACAGTTCACTCATTTAAAGTATACAATTCAGCTTTTAATATATTCAGAGTTGTGCAGCCATCAGCACAATATTAAAACATTTTCATCACCCCCCAAATCAATGCCATACTCATTAGTTGTCACCCCTAACCTCCCCTCTCCCTGTTCTAGGAAACCATTAATCTGCCTTCTGTCTCTGTACATTTGCTCATTCTGGACCTTTCATGTAAATGGAATCATTTATATGGTCCTTTGTGACTGCTTTCTTTCACTTAGCTCAATGATTTTTTATTTTTTTCTTTTATCTTTTTTGAGATAAGGTCTTGCTCTGTTGCTGAGACTGTAGCGCAATGCTTGATCATGGCTCACTGCAACCTCTACCATCCAGGCTCAGGTGATCCTCCTACTTCAATCTCCTTAGTAGCTGGGACTGCAGGCGTGTGCCACCATGCCAGGTTAATTTTTTGATTTTTTTTTTTTTTTTTCGTAGAGATAGTCTCACGAGTCTCACTATATTGGCCAGGCTAGTCTTGAACTCCTGGGCTCAAGTGATCCTCTCCCCTCTGCCTCCCGAAGTGTTAGGGTTATAGGCATGAGCCACGACACCAAGCAGCTTGATATTTTTAAGGTTCATCCATGTTATAGCACATATTGGTACTTCATTTCTTTTTATTGCTGAATAACATTTCATTTTATGGTTAATACCACATTTTATTTATCCATTCATTAGTTTACAGACATTTAAGTTGTTTCTCCCTTATGGCTATTATGAATAATATGGCTATTACCATTCATGTACATGTTTTTAAAAAATTATTGTGGTAAGACATAAGTAACATAAAGTTTACCGTTTTAACCACTTTTAAGTGTATGGTATTAAGTATGTTCACATTGTTATATAACCATCACCACCATCTATTTGCATAACTTTTTCATTTTTGCCACTTGAAACTCTGTACCCATTAAACAACAACTCCTGAGTCTCCCATCCTCCCAACCTCTGGCAACTACCATTCTATTTTCTATCTCCATGAATTTGACAACTCCTGGAACCGCATATAAGTGAAATAAATCATACAATATTTGTCCTTTATGACTGGCTTATTTCACTGAGTACAGTGTCTTCAGAGTTTATTCGCATTGTAGCATGTGTCAAAGTTTCTCCCCCGCCAAAGGCTGGTACTGTTCCATTGAATCTATATTTACTACATGTTGTTTACTCATTCAACTGATGATGGACACTGAGATGGAGTTTTGCGCTTGTTTCCAAGGCTGTAGTGCAACGGCGTGATCTCGGCTCATTGCAACTTCCACCTCCCGGGTTCAAGTAATTCTCTTGCCTCAGCCTCCCAAGTAGCTGGGATTACAGGCATGCACCACCAAACCTGGTTAATTTTGTATTTTTAATAGAGAGGAGGTTTTGCCATGTTGGTCAGGCTGATCTTGAATTCCTGACCTCAGCTGACCCAGCTGCCTCAGCCTCCCAAAGTGCTGGGATTACAGGTGTGAGCCACCACACCTGGCCTGATGATGGACACACTGGTTGCTTCCACTTTTTGGCTATTGTGAGTAATGCTGTTAAGAACATGGGTGTACAAATATCTATTTGAGTTCTCACTTTTACTTCTTTTGGGTTTATATCCAGAAGTGAGATTGCTGGATCATATGATAATTCTGTTTCTGATTTTTTGAAGTACTGCTGTATGGGTTTCCACAGTGGCTGTACCATGTTATCTTCCCATCAGCAATGCACAAGCGTTCTAATTTTCTACATTTTCACCAACACTTGTTATTTTCTGTCTTCTTTTTAAAATAATAGCCATGGTGATGGTTGTGAGGTAGAATTATTTCATTGTGCTTTTGATTTGCATTTTTCTAATGGCTAGTGATATGATCATCTCTTCATGTGCGTATTCATTATTTGCAAATCTTCTTTGGAGAAGTATCTATTCAAGTCCTTTGCCCATTTTTGTGTTGATTTTTAATTTGATTCTTTTAGAGACAAAGTCTTACTGTATCACTCAGGCTGGAATGCAGTGACATGATCATGGCTTGTTGCAAGCTCATCCTCCTGGGCTCAAGTGATCCTTCTGTCTCTAGGACTATACATGCATGCCACTGCCTGGCTTATTTATTTTTGTAGTGATGGGGGTCTCACTATGTTGCCTAGGCTGGTCTTGAACTTTTAGCCTCAAGGGACCCTCCCGCCTCAGCCTCCCAAAGTGCTGGGATTATAGGTGTGAGCCACCACATCCAGTTGGGTTGTTTTTTTTTTTGTTGTTGTTGACTTGTAAGAGTTCTTTTTATATTCTGAATGTCAATCTCCTATCAGATGTGATTTCTAAATATGCTATCTGTGGGTTGCCTTTTCACTGTATTAGTTTAGTGTCCTTTCATATACAAAAGATTTTTTAAAAGATCTTAATTTTGATGAACTCCAGTTTGACTCTTTTTTTGGTTGCCTGTGCTGCTGATGTCCTGGTTTATCTGGATGGGTTCAGGTAATCACAGGAGTCCTTTATCAGAGGGAATCAGTCAGTCCAAGAAAGGGATGTGATGATGAAAGCAGAAATCTTGATGATGTGGCCAAGAGCAAAGGATTGTAAGCAGCTTTTAGGAGCTGGAATAGACAAGGAACAGATTATTCTCTAGAGCCTCCTGAAGGAATTCAGGCTTTGATTGTAGCTCTGTAATCCACTCCTTCCAGATTGCTGCAAATGCCAAACAGATCTGTCAGGCCTGTTTTAGGCTTATGACCTCTAGAACTATAAGATCACAAATTTTTGATGTTTTAAGCCACAAATTGTTGTTACACAGCAGTAGGCAAATACAACTAGAATCAAAGGAAAGACTGAGAGCATGAAGATTATACATAAGACTTTTAAAATGTTTTATTTCAATAGGTTTTTGGGGAACCGATGGTGTTTGGTTACATGAGTAAGTTCTTTAGCGTGATTTCTGAGCCTGGTACAACAATCACCTAAGAGCAATGTACACTGTACCCAATGTGTAGTCTTTTATCACTCACCCCACCACCCTTATCATTCATATGCCTTTGTGTCCTCATAGCTTAGCTCCCACTTATGAATGAGAATATACAATGTTTGGTTTTCCATTCCTGAGTTACTTCAGTTAGACTAATGGTCTCTAATTCTATCCAGGTTGCTGCAAATGCCATTATTTCGTTTCTTTTTATGGTTGAGTAATGTTCCACGGTATGTATGTATATACCATATTTTCTTTACCCACTCGTTGATTGATGGACATTTGAGCTGGTTCTATATTTTTGCCTTTGTGAATTGTGCTGCTGTAAACGTGTGCAAGTATCTTTTTCATGTAACGACTTTTCCTCTGGTTAGATACACAGGAGTGGGATTGCTGGATCTACTTTTAGTTCTTTAAGGAATCTCCATGTTAGTTTACATTCCCACAAATAGTGTAAAAATGTTCCCTTTTCACCACATCCACACCAACATCTACTTTTTGATTTTTTGATTGTGGCCATTCTTGCAGGAGTAAGGTGGTATTACATTGTGATTTTGATTTGCATTTCCCTGATAGTTAGTGATGTTGAACATTTTTTCATATGTTTGTTGGCCATTTGTAGATCTTTTTTTGAGAATTGTCTATTAATTTCCTTAGTCTGTTTTTTAATGGGATTGTTTTTTTCTTGCTGATTTGTTTGAGTTCTTTGTAGATTCGGGATATTAGTTATTTGTCGTATGTGTAGATTGTGAAGATTTTCTCCCACTCTGTGGGTTGTCTGTTTACTCTGTTGATTATGTCTTTTGCTGTGTAGAAGCTTTTTAGTTTAATTCACTGTTATCTCTTTATCTTTGTTTTTGAGGCGTGAGACTTCTGATAGAATCTACATCTTGGTTTGCTCAGATTGGCTTAAACCCTACATCGATTCTGATCCATCATCAAGTTTTGAAGATTGCAAGCTGCAGTCTCTTCCATGGAAATCTGAGAAGGGTTAATGGTATAAGCCAGTGGTACCTCCTGCTGCAACTGGTGTTGAGGCAGGAATTAACATTAATCATTACCTTCTTTTACTACCTATTCTAGATTTCCTTTATGCCAGGTCGGCATTTAAGGTGGTTTAAGTTGCTTGTGACCTTTAGGATTTCATCCTTGTGGGACTTGAACCTTTAGTTCAAAAGGTTTGCCTTTTTTGAACCATGGTTGCTATAATTTCCTGTTTACCCTATTACCAAGCATGGAAATATCCTGTATTCCAGACAGATTGCTCCCTAATCCCATTGTGTACAACAGGCCCTAATAATCAGGGTCACTTATCACTGCTTGTATATTTATTCCTTTCTTTGCTTGCTTGTTCATCAGTATGAGAAGCCCAGAGTGACCAAGTGGTGGTTGTGGCTTTAGGCTCTGCGAACCCCTACTGTGTCCTCTGCTGGAAGCATTACCCTCAGGATCTGTAGTACAGCAGAGATTTTAAATTGTGGGGATAGGAAACCCGCATGCCATAAGTGAATTACTGGGAATGATGGTGAAGAGTCAATCTAACTTCTACCCCTTGGTTTCTAAACCCATGCATCTTAGGTATTAGAGATATAATACCCTAGCCAGTTCAGTGCATATACTGCATCTCAAATGACCAGCAGAATGACTTCTTAATTGAGCTTTTAATTTAATGCACCACTTTATGATTTTGTTAGCCTGGCAGTTTCTAGGTGATGTGGTATGTTATGTAGGACCAGTGGATGCCATGGTCATGTGCTTAATGTTGTATCTTCTTCACCATTAAACGAGTGCTTTGGTTTGAAGTAATGTTAAGGTGAATCCCAGATTGGTAAAGCAAACATTTTGAAGCCACTGAGGTACTGTAAATGTCCAGCAACACTCAGGGCAGGAAAGGCAAACTTTCCTGAGTATTTCTAGAGTATGTGTAAATCCTACTTCCTGTGGAATGCAAAGGTTCCAATTCCATCCTGCCATCTGCTCAGTTCTATGTCTGATAAGTTGTTTCTTGCATTCTGCAGTGAGCCTAACTTCGCTAGATTTTTTTTCTCTTATTAGGTAGGACTTTTAATTATATTTTCAGAAATAAGTTGAGTTTTTTTTGATAACGGGGATGTGATGAACAGTTTTCACTTTAACATAGTCAACTGTATGATTCCATTTGTATAGAATTCAAGAAAAGGCAAACTGATGACAGCCCATCAGTGCTTGCTAGTAGGGAGAGAAATGACTGTAAAGGGGCACAATATAACTCTTCTTGAGTGATGGAAATAGTTTAAATATTGATTGTGTTGTGGGTTACATGACTGTATACATTTGTCAAAACTCATTAAACTGTACACTTAAAATTAGTTTTGTATGTGAATTATATCTCAAAGCCGATTTTGAAGAAATAAGAGGAATTAATATACTTACCTTTTTTCATAGTATCTTTTCCTTTGTGGTTTATGCTTTCTGATTCTTAAGTTTGAGAAACTCTTTTCTACACTGGGGTATTTTTTTCTAATTTTCCAATTCATTAATTGCTGCTCTTTATTTCCCTTATTGTCTCAAAATAAGGTATGGTAAGACATACTGAGACCAAAAAGACTGTCATGGAAGAAGAGTTTTGTACTCACTCTAACCTAGAAATAGGGGGCAGGCATGCCATAGAAGGCCACATGGGGAAGCACCAACGTCGGTCAGGAGGCAGAAGGAGTGAGGAGGAAAGCATAGGCCAGAGCCCTGTATTGTGGTTTCTGTGGAACAGAATGGGCGAGACAGGGTAGGCAAGCTTAAATAAATTTAGGATTGGATAATTTGATTAATTTTGGTGGGTTATAGGTGTGGTTGGTGGCTGTCTGGTATCTGGCCCTGGGGTGTGTTAGGGCAGAAGGAATACTGGCTTGGTGTGTGAGAGTTGTTTAAAGAAGATGGTCGTGGTATAGACTCTAGATTGTTTGGTTGCATATCAGAGGTGTGTTCAGAGGCAAGTTGCTTGCTGTCTCTAGGAATTAACCCTGGGAGGTGCAGCCCCTCCCGGATCTGTAGGGCCCAAGGTGTCAAAACATCATAAAATACAGAAAAAAATTAAGATTAACATACTTATGCTTTCTTTAGGTTTACTCTTTTTTTTTTTTTCTTCTAGTTTCTTGATTGAGAATGTATTAGTTAAGTATATTCAGTCTTACAGTTTTGTTTCAAGAGCATTAGGCTGCAATTTTAGCCAAGCTCCACATTTTGATGGTGTGGTACATTTATTGTCATTCAGCTCTTATTTTTATAGTTTTTATTAAACTTATTTAGAAGTTCATTTCTAAGTTAACAAATATTTGAAAATGGTGATTTCAGCATTGTATAGTGGTTAGAGAAGGTGGTCTTAGATAAAAATTCCTTGAAAATTTTTTTGTGTTTTTTATTGTGATTTTATTTTGAAAGTATTTCATGTGTACTTGAAAATAATTATATTTTTATTTTTTGTTTGTTGGAGGATTTTTTATAGCTTTTTTGTTTGATGTTTTTATTTTTTATTTTTGTTTGGTATTTTTATTTTTTGTTTGGTGGAGGGTTCTTCATGTAACTTTCTTTAGTTATATAAAATTCTTTATATACCTTAATAAGTTAGATCAAACTTACTAACTTTATGGATCAAATATTATATATACTTACTGGTGTTTGGACATTCTGATCTATCAGTTTCTAATGTAAGTAAATTAGAGGCTCATGCAGTGGTTGAAGATTAATTTTTTTCCTGGAATTCTCTTTTTTTCTTATTTTGATAGCTATGTATAAGGCTTTGGTGTGTGTGTGTGTGTGTGTGTGTGTGTGTGTGTGTGTGTATCATGTCTCCATACTTTTTAATGTTACAGTACAATTTTGTCTGATGTTAAAATTGCCACGCCACCTTTTCTTTAAAAAAAAGTAAAACTTTTTTTAAAAACAAATTTGCCAGAATATTTTTTCATGTATTTGTTTTCATCTTTTCTCTATTAGTGTTTTAGTTGAATTTGTATATTATTTTTATTTTATTTTATTTATTTATTTTTGCGATTGAATCAATCTCTGTTGCCCAGGCTGGAGTGCAGTGGCACAATCTTGGCTCACTGCAACCTCTGCCTCCTGGGTTCAAGTGATTCTCCTGCTGCATCCTCCTGAGTAGCTGGGATTACAGGCCCACACCACCACACCTGGCTAATTTTTGTATTTTTAGTAGAGAAAGTGTTTCACTGTGTTGGCCAGGCTGGTCTCAAACTCCTGACCTCAGGTGATCCTCCCACCTTGGCCTCCCAAAGTGCTGGGATACAGGTGTGAGCTGCCATGTCCAGCCTGTATGTTATCTTTAAATCCAATCTGATAACCTGTTATAAATGAGCTAAATTAATTTACATCTATTTTGATTATGATGTATCTAGATTTTTGTCATCTTGCTTTGTTTGCTATCTGTTTTCTTTGCTTCTTTGCTTCTCTTTTCCTGTTTTTTTTTATTGATATATAATATTTTACATATTTATGAGGCACATGTGATATTTTGTTACATACATAGGATGTGTAATGATCAAGTGAGGGTATTTGGGATATCTATCACCCTGAGTATTTATCATTTCTATGTGTTGGGAACATTTAAAGTCCTCTCTTCTACCTAGTTTGAAATACACAGTTTTGCTAACTGTAGTCAACCTACTCTGCTATAGAATATTAGAATTTATACTTTTTCTTTAACCATATGTTTGTGTCCATTGACCAGTCTCTCTTCATTACCTACTACCCATGCATCCTTCCTTCTCAGACTTTGGTGTCTATCATTCTACTGTCTACTTCCATGAGATCAACCTCTTAAACTCACAATATGAGTGAGAACATGTTATATTTGTCTTTCTAGTCCTGACTTATTTCACTTAACATAATGATCTCCAGGTCCATCCATGTTGCTGCAAATGACATGATTTCATTTTTTTTTTTTAATGGCCAAATAGTATTCTATTGGGTATATATGCCACATATATCCATTAATCTGTTTTTTTTTGTTTATTTGTTTTTAAAGACAGGGTCTCATTTTGTCACCCAGGCTGGAGTACAATCATGGTTCACTGCAGTGAGTAGCTGGGACCACAAGCCTACACTACCACACCTGACTAATTAAAAAAAATTTTTTTGTAGACATGGGGATCTCACTATGTTGCCTAAGCTGGTCTCAAATTCCTGGGCTCAAGCAGTCCTCCTGCCTCAGCCTCCCAGAGTGCTAGGATTACAGACCTAGCACTGTGCCTGGTCTCATATATCTGTTGATGAACACTTAGGTTGATTACATATATTTGCTATTGTGAATAGTGCTACAATAAACTTGCAAGTGCAGTTATCCCTTTGATATGCTGATTTCTTTTCCTTTGGATAACTACCCAGTAGTGGGATTGCTGGATCGTGTGGTGGTTCTGTTTTTAGTTTTTTGAGAAATTTTCATACTGTTTTCCAAAAAGTTTACATTTTCACCAACACCGTATGAGTTCCCTTTTCTCTACATTCTCACCAGTGTCTTTTTTTTGTCTTTTGTTATTTATTTATTTATTTATTGAGACTAAATCTCACTCTGTCACCCAGGCTGGAGTGCAGTGGTATGATCTCAGCTCACTCCAACCTCCACCTCACCGATTCAAGTGATTTTCCTGTCTCAGCCTCCCAAGTAGCTAGGACTACAGCTGTGTGCCACCACACCTGGCCAGTTTTTTTTGTATTTTTAGTAGAGAGGAGGTTTCACCATGTGTTGGCCGGGATGGTCTGGAACTCCTGACCTCAAGTGATCCACCTGCTTTAGCCTCCCAGAGTGCCGGGATTACAGATGTGAGCCACCACACCTGGTGTTTTTTGTCGTTTAAACAACAGCCATTTTAACTTGGGTGCAATGATATTTCATGCGGTTTTGATTAGCATTTCTCTGATGATTAATGATGTTGAGCATTTTTTCATATACTTGTTGGCCATTTGTATGCCTTCTTTTGAAAAATACCTATACATGTCCTTAGTCTACTTTTAAATGGGATTATTGGTGGGATAGAGAAGTCTTCATCATTATCCTCACTCTCACCAAAATCAGAATAATCCTCAGAATTTTCACCAGTTGCAAAGGCTGGTTCAGTGTCATTAGCACTATCACCATCACTGCCTTCCGGAATAATCTTCCTCTGCTGTACTACAGCTTTAGATGCTGCTTTTCTTTTCCCTTGAGCACCACCATCATCTTCCTCAGTAATCTTATCCAAATCTAAATAATCACTGTCTACACTGCAATTAGAGACATGAGGAAACTTATTCATCGTTTCTGTTCTACCATTGCCATGTTTTTCAACGCTTTTATCTTGAGACTTCTGCGCATTAGTGGTGACTGTAGGGAAGCTCCTTCACTGATAGAGTTAGTGCAACTTCTAAGTCTCTGGTAGAGCTTGTCATTTAGGCATCCTTTTTCTTCTCTTGTAGTGGAATTTCTTGTTTCTGGAGATTGTTCAAATTAGGATTTGGTTTATCTTGTTTTAATTCCTTTGATGTTGTTCTGGATTTCTTGTTTAAAGGTACAGTTGCAGAAACAAAATCATCATCACTGTCAGTCATCAAACTGTAATTGATTGGTTTCTCATGTCTCACAGGCTGTGCCATGGTCCTTTTCAAGGCTTGATATTTACACTTCTCAAGTTCTTGTTGGCTGTAGTAGCAGTTTCAATTCCTGCCCCAAACTAGGCATCTGTGCTCTCCCTTCACTCTTTTTTTTTTTTTTTG
>NW_016107368.1:1790502-1812963 GCF_001604975.1 Cebus imitator | reverse complement strand
GTGCAATGGCGCGATCTCGGCTCACCGCAACCTCCGCCTCCTGGGTTCAGGCAATTCTCCTGCCTCAGCTTCCTGAGTAGCCGGGATTACAGGCATGCGCCACCATGCCCAGCTAATTTTTTGTATTTTTAGTAGAGACGGGGTTTCACCGTGTTGACCAGGATGGTGTCAATCTCTTGACCTCGTGATCCACCCGCCTCGGCCTCCCAAAGTGCTGGGATTACAGGCTTGAAGTATGGTCATTTTAATGATGTTAATTCTGATCCTTGAGCATGGGATATTTTTCCATTTGTTTGTGGTCTCTTTATTTTATCCAGTGTTTTATAGTTTTTATAGCTGTTGTAAAAAGGGATTGCCTTCTTGATTTCTTTCTCAACTAGTTTGTTTTATTGATGTATCAAAACAGGTTTTGTATGTTGATTTTCTTTAACACCACCCTACCTCACAGGTGGATGTATGTTGATTTTTGTGTGTTGATTTTGTATTTTGAAACTTTACTGAATTTATTTAGCAGAACTAAGAGTTTTTTGGTGAAGTCTAGATTTTTCTAGATATTTTTTAACACTCCCTACTTCACAGGTGGATGTATATTGATGTATGTGTGTTGATTTTGTATCCTGTAACTTTACTGAATTTATTTAGCTGAACTAAGAGTTTTTTTGGTGCAACCTAGGTTTTTCTAGATAGAAGGTTATATCATCAGCATAGAGGGACAGTTTGATGTCCTCTTTTCTAATTTGGATGCCTTTTCTTTTTTTTCCCTCTTGCCTGATTGGTCTGGCCAGGACTTGCCATACTATGTTGAATGTGAGTGGTTAAAGTGGGCATCCTTGTCTTGTTCCAGTTCTTAGAGGAAAGGGTTTCAACTTTCAGTATGATGTTAGCTGTGGGTTTGTCATATATGACCTTTGTTACGTTGAGATATGTTTCTTTGATGCCTAGTTTGTTACGAGTTTTTATCACGAAGGGGCACTGAATTTTATAAAGTGCTTTTTCTGTGTCTATTGAGATGAACATGTGGTTTTCCCCTTTATTCTGTTGATGTTATGAATCATATTTGTTGATTTGTGTAACCATCCTTGCCTCTCTGGGATAAATCTCACTTCACTGTGGTGTGTTGTTTGTTGTTGTTGAGACGGAGTCTTGCTCTCTCACCAGGCTGGAGTGCAGTGGCATGATCTTGGGTCACTGCAACCTCTGCCTCTTGGGTTCAAGCGATTCCCCTGCCTTAGCCTCCCCAGTAGCTGGGACTACAGGCGCACACCACCACTCCTGGCTAAATTTTTGTATTTTAGTAGAGATGGGGTTTTACAATGTTGGCCAGGATGGTCTCAATCTCCTAATCTTGTGATCTGCCCACCTTGTCTTCCAAAGTGCTGGGATTATAGGCATGAGTCACCGCCCCGGCCTTTGTTTTTTTTTTTTTTTTAATGTTGTTGAATTCAGTTTGCTAGTATATTGAGAATTTATATTGGCCTGTAGTTTTTTAAATTTTTATTTTTTTTTTCACCCTTGTGAAAAATTTTTAAATTTTTAAAAAATTTTTATTTTTTTTTTACCACCCTTGGTTTTGGTGGTAAGGTAATGTTGGCCTTGTAGAATGAGTTGGGGAGAATAACCAGAAACACTGGTTCTTCTATGAGTGTTTGGTAGAATTTGGCAGTGAAGATTGGGCACAGTGGCTCATGCCTGTAATCCCAGCACTTTGGGAGGCTGAGGCGGGTGGATCACGAGGTCAGGAGTTCGAGACCAGCCTGGCCAACATGGTGAAACCCAATCTCTACTAAATATACAAAAATTAGCTGGGCGTGGTGGTGCGCTCTGGTAGTCCCAGCTACTCGGGAGGCTGAGGCAGGAGAATTGCTTCCAGTCCTGGACTTCTCTTTGTTGGGAGACTTTTTATTATCGATTAAATCTCTTTACTCATTGTCAGTCTGTTCAGGTTTCATATTTCTTCCTCATTCAGTCTTGGAGATTGTATGTGTCTAGGAATGTATCCATTTCCTCTCAGTTTTCCAGTATGCTAGTATATCATTGTTTGTAATAGTTTTTAATGATCTTTTGTATTTCTGTGGAATCAGTTGTCTCCGTTTTCATTTCTGATTTTATTTGGGTCCTCTCTTTTTATGTTTGTTAGTCTAGCAAGTGGTTTATTGATTTACCTTTGCAAAAAATGAGCTTTTTGTTGTTCCTATGTGCTTTAGAAAAAAGTCGTTTCATTTAGTTCTGCTCTGATTTTTATTGTTTCTTCTATTAATTTGAGGTTTGGTTTGTTCTTTTCTAGTTCCTTAAGGTTCATTGCTAGATCATTTCTTTAAAATCGTACTACTTTTTTGATGTAGGCATTTTTTGAGACAGAGTTTCACTTAGTCACTCAGTCTGGAGTGCAGTGGCATGATCTTGGCCTACTGCAACCTCTGCCTCCGGCGTTCAAGCAATTCTTGTGCCTCAGTCTCCTGAGTAGCTGGGAGTACAGGTGCATGCCACCACTCCTGGTCGATTTTTGTATTTTAGTAAAGATGGGGTTTCACCACTTTGCCCAGGCTGGTCTTGAGCTCCTGAGCTCAGGCAGTCCCCCAACTTTGGCCTCCCAGAATGCTAGGATTACAGGCATGAGCTACCACACCTGGCCTGTTATTCTTGATTTCTGGTTTTATTCCATTCTTATCTGAGAAGATACTAGATGTGACTTCAGTTTTTAAAAATCTGTTGACACTTCTTTTGTGTCCTAATGTGATCTGTCCTGGAGAGTGTTTCATATGCTGATGAAAAGAATGTTAGATGAAATGTTCTGTAAATGTCTGTTAGGTCTGTTTAGTCTAATATGCAATTTAAATCCAGTGTGGCTTTCTCAATTTTTTTTTAAATCTAGATGATCTATTTAATGTTCACAGTGGGATGTTGATGTTCCTATTATTGTATTGGAATTTATCTCTCCTTGCAGTTATTATATTACTTGCTTTATGTATCTGGGTACTCCAGTGTTGGGTGCCTATATGTTTGGAATTGTTATATCCTCCTCCTGAATTTTCCCTTTACCATTATATAATGACTTTGTCTCTTTTTATTGTTTTTGACTTAAAGTTTGTTTTGTTTGATACAACTGTAGCCACTACTAGTCACTTTTGGTTTCTGTTTGCATGGAATATATTTTTCCATCCTTTACTTTCAGCCTATTTGTTTTTACAGCTGAGATGAGTTTCTTGTAGGTAGTACATAGTTGGGTCATGCTTTAAAAACATTTAAAAAAATCTCTTTAATCAGTCTACATGTTTTTATTTACTTAAGACAGTTTTGTTCTTGTTGCCCAGGCTGGAGTGCAATGGTGCGGTCTTGATTCACTGTAACCTCTACCTCCTGGGTTCAAGTGATTCTACTGACTTAGCCTCTGAAGTAGCTGGAATTACAGGCACCCATCAACATGCCCAGCTAATTTTTGTATTTTTAGTAGAAATGGGGTTTCACCATGTTGGCCTGCCTGATCTCGAACTCCTGACCTCAGGTGATCCACCCGTCTCTACTTCCCAAAGTGATGAGATTGCAGTTGTGAGCCACACCATGTCCGGCCAAGTCAGTCTGTGTCTTTTAAGTGGAAGATTTGATCAGTTTACATTCAGAGTTATTGATAAGTGAAGGTTTCTTTGTCATTTTATTAATTGATTTGTGGCTGTTTTTTATATTATCTGTTCCTTTGTCTCTCATTATTTATCATTTTGGTTTGGTGGTTTTCTGTAGTTGTAAGTCTCTTCCTGTTTGTGTGTTTACTCTATCAGTGGTTTTTATATTGTGTTTTCATGATGGTAGATACTGTTCCTTTGCTTCTGGATTTAGGACTTTAAGCATTTCTTCTAGGGCCAATCTAGTGGTGATATATTCCCTCAGCTTTTGCTTGTTTGGAAAATACTTTATTTCTTACTCATTTATGAAGGATAGCTTTGCTGGGTATAGTATCTTTGACTGACAGTTGTTTTTTCTTTCAGCACTTTTTTTTTTTTTTTTTTTTTTTTTTTTTTTTTCTCATGCCAATTTATTGCCTCCTGTTCAGCTAACTTAGGTTTTTTTTTTTTTTAATTTATGTCTTTTTTAGATGGAGTCTCGCTCTGTTACCCAGGCTGGAATAGCGGTAGTGCAATCACGGCTCACTGCAGCCTCTGCCTCCGGGGTTCAAGTGATTCTTCTGCCTCAGCCTCCTGAATAGCTGGGGTTACAGGCATGTGCCACTGTGCTGAGCTAATTTTTGTATTTTTAGTAGAGATAGGGTTTCACCATGTTGGCCAGGCTGAATATCTAAATCTCTTGCTAGACTTGGGAAATTTTTACCTATTATTAAACAGATTTTTTTAACATTTTTATTTTCTCCTGAGACACTGAAAATTTGAATATTTGGTTACCTAATGGTGTGCCATATGTCACATAGGCTTTTCTCATTGTTTTTCTTTAATTATTACTTTCTGTCTCGCTAGCTTTTTTCCAAAGGCGTTTCTTAATGTTCTGAGAATCTTTCGTCTGCTCAATCTAGTCTGTTGTTGACACTTTCAAATGTATTTTGTATTTTATTCAGTGAAATCTTCAGTTCCAGAATTCCTGTTTGGTTTTTCTTTTTTCTTTTTTTTTTTTGAAAGAGTTTTCCTCTGTCGCCCAGGCTGGAGTGCAGTGGCCCAGTCTTGGCTCACTGCAACCTCCACCCCCTGGGTTCAAGCGATTCTCCTGCCTCAGTTTCCTCAGTAGCTAAGATTACAGGCATGCGTCACCACGCCCAGCTAATTTTTGTATTTTTAGTAGAGACGGGGTTTCACCATGTTGGTCAGGTTGGTCTTGAACTCCTGACCTTGTGATCTGCCCACCTAGGCTTCCCAAAGTGCTAAGATTACAGGCCTGAGCTGCTGCACCTGGCCTAGTTTTTCTTTCTCTCTTTTTTTTTTTTTTGAGATGGAATCTCACACTGTTGCCCAGGCCAGAGTGCAGTGGCGTGATCTCAACTAAATGCAGCCTTCGCCTCCCGGGTTCAAGTGATCCTCTTGCCTCAGCCTCCTGAATAGCTGGGACTATACAGGTGCCCGCCACCACACCTAACTAATTTTTTTGTAGAGATGGGGTTTTACCATGTTAGCCAGACTTGTCTTGAACTCCTGACCTCAAGTGATCTGCTTGCCTTGGCCTCCCAAAATGCTGGGATTGATTACAGGCATCAGCCACTGTGCCCAACCTAGTTTTCCTTTATGATATCTAGTTTCTTTAGTAAATTTCTCCCTCATAGCCTTAATTGTTTTTCTGATTTCTTTGTATTGTTTTTCAGAATTCTCTTGTATCTTTTTTTTTTGAGACAGAGATGGGGTTCTGCCATGTTGGCCAGGTTGGTGTTGAACTCCTGGCCTCAAGTGATCTGCCTGCCTCGGCCTCCCAGAGTGCTAGGATTACAGGCATGAGCCACAGTGCCTGGCCTCAGAATTCTCATATCTTACTGGGCTTCTTTAAAATCACTGTTTTGAGTAATTTTTCTTGGATTTCATAAATTTCTTTTTACCCCCCTGAGAAAGGGTCTCAATTTGTTGCCCAGGCTGGAATGCAATGGTGTGATCATAGCTCAGTGCAGCCTCAACCTCCCTGGGCTCAGGTAATCCCCCTACCTCAGCCTCCCAAGTGGCTGGGACTACAGGTGCATGCCACCACACCTGGCTAATTTTTGTACTTTTTTTAGAGATGGGGTCTCACTATGTTGCCCTGGCTGGTCTTGCACCACTAGGCTCAAGCAATCTGCCTGCCTCAGTCTCAAAGTGCTAGAATTACAAATGTGAGTTACCTAACCTGGCCAGATTTTTTCTGTTTGGGATGTATTGCTTGTGAATTATTGTGGTCTTTTGGAGGTGTCATGCTTCCTTGCTTTTTCATGTTTCCTGTGTCCTTACACTTACATTTGTGCCTCTGGTGTAACAGTCGCTCCTTTTAATTTTTTGAATTTTGTTTCATAGGGGAGAACATTTTCCTGAAGATGTATCTGTGGTGTTGGTATGGCATTTTGGCTTTGATTCTAGCTATGTGTCATAGGATAGTCTCTGTGTGATTTCCTTGGATGTGAATGGTGTCAGTGATGTCTGTGATTTCTTAGGTGGCTTAGATCGTGGTTGTTAGTGGAGGCTGTAATAAAGTTTTTTTTCTTTTTTTTTTAATAAAATAAAATTTTAACCTTCAATAAAAGAGGCCTCACTATGTTGCCCAGACTTGTCTCAAAGTCCTGAGCTCAAATATCCTCCCACCTCAGCCTCCCAAAGTGCTAGGATTGTAGGTGTGAGCCACCATGCCTAGCCTGTGATAAGGTTTTGCTGAGGTCTGGGTGGCCAAGTAGGCTAGCCCTCAGGCCCCAGTGGCGGCACCAGTGAGCTGAAATTGCCTGTCCTTGGGCTTCAGGGCAGCATATACTGGCACCAGTGTTAGCAGGTTCAGACAAGCCAATTATTGAGCCTCCAGGTGTCTTGCTTGAGTACCAGGAACGGCACAAATGAGCCAGGCAGGTTGACAGGTTTTTAAGCCTCTGTGTAGTAGGCATGGTGTGGATGATGACAGTAGCAGTGGGATAACCTTTAGGACCCAAGTTGTCTGTGGTGGTGTAGGCAGTGGCTGTGATGGGCTGGGCAAGCTAATCCCCAGGCTTGCAGGTAGCACGTGTGATTTGTTGCCAGCTGTGGTGGTAGAGGCAGGTTGAATAGGTCCAATCTCAGACCCTGGGAGGAGTGCTTAGGTGCCAACAATGGTGGTCTAGGCTAGGTGATTCCTAGGCCCATGGATTGCATGCTTCGGTACTGAGGGGGATGGAGCCAGGTTGTAGGAGCCTGTCCTGAGGCTTCCTGCTGGTACATGCAGGTACTGGCTATGGTAGGCAGGGGAGAGCGATCCTCAGACTGCCATCAGAGTGCTCTGGTGGCAGCCGCAGAGATTATGCTGTGGCGTTGTTACTGAGAAGGGTGGGGTTGCCATCAGTGGGAGGATCCGTAGGCAGGTGGCTTGGTGGGGCACATTCTTTGCTTGTGCCTTGTTCAGTGGAATTTTTCCTCAGTGCATGAAAATGCATGGGTCCCCCTCTGCTACAGTGAAGAGAGACAGTTGCTGCCAGTGGCTGTGGCCTTGGATCCTGTGGAGCAGCTATCGGTGGAGAATGTCAGTGGGGGCTCCAGGGATATGGAGATGTAGGGTCTGTTGGGTTCCTGGGCATGGCAAAGTCTGGTGGGGGCTGGGCTCTCAAAACGGAGGTACACTGTACCTGCTTAGGAATTGGGGATTTGTGGGACTTAGAGGGAGCTCTCTCTGGAATAATGTTGTTGCATGGTTTCTAGGCACCTCCTTCTGTTAAACTCAGGGCCTGCAGCAGTTGAGGAGTTCTCCCATGGCTAATATTATAAGAGTCTGGTGGGAATGTGGACCTCTGGAGGTCTCTTATCTTTTCCCCACATTAGGTAGTCTCTCCAGGCTCTCCACCGATCCTGGTTGAGCAGGCTGCCTTGCCTCCTCCACCTTTCTTGCTTTCTGTGCTTCTTGTCACCTCCCTGCTGAATTCCAGTGTTCTCTCTTAGATGATCTGTTTGAAGTGTGACTATCTCCTCACTATTTTGTTTCCTCTCCATGGTGAAGGCAAGTACCATATGCGTGTAGTCAGCCATCTTGAAGTTCCTCCCTATGTACCCTATGTAAATATGTCTCTTTACATAGGGTACATATGTCCACAACGATATCATTTTGTCGTATTAACATTCCTTTACGTTACAGTATCTGCAGGGACCCATTTAGTTTTAATAATTAATTGAATCAAGTATTTTTAAAATTAGATTTAAAAAAAATTTTTTTTGTTTCTTTGAGACTGTGTCTCGCTTTGTTGCCCAGGCTGGAATGTAGTGGCGTGATTCTGGCTCACTGCAACCTCTGCCTCCTGGGTTCAAGTGATTCTCCTGCCTCAGCCTCCTGAGTAGCTGGGACTACAGGCATGCGCCACCACACCCAACTAATTTTTTGTATTTTTAGTAGAGATGGGGTTTCACTGTGTTAGCCAGGATGATCTTGATCTCCTGACCTCATGATCCTCCCACCTTGGCCTCCCAAAGTGCTGGGATTACAGGTGTGAGCCACTGTGCCTGGCCTAAAATTAGTTTTTAAAAATATTAGAATGGATAATGAATGCCTGCTTTAAGTACAAAGGAATGATAGAGAGTTTTAAAATACAAAGCCTTGGTCAAAAATGGGGTAAATTTATCTGTAGAATTAGTGGACTAGATGCACAGTTTGCAGAGTGTGGGTGAGGCCACAATGCCAGCATTTGAATATGGAAACAGGGTTGAGGTGGTTCTGAATTTATGTCCTATAAGATCTTCAGAGCTGAAAGAGTCACATGAAACTGGAGACCAAATCTGTGGATACTGAGTAAAACAAGAAGGGATAGGTTGTTCCATCTGTTAAAGGGGGCAAACTGAAACTGATTACTGCCAATGTGGTGACAGCTAACTCCAAAGGAGACTGACAATATATACTTTTTATTGTGCCTGCCATGACCCTTGGTCAAAATTGATAGTTTTAGGAAGAAGAGAACAGTTTCTGTATGTTACGGTACAACAATTATAAGAACATTACAAAAGAATTTCAGATTCAGTGGGATATGTACAGTATAGTGCTGTGGTTTTAATGTGTTCCCTAAAGTTAATATGTTGGAAAGTTGATGCAGTGGTGTTTGGAGATGGGGCATAATGGGAGGTGTTTGGGTCTTGAGGGCACTGCCCTCATGAATGAATTAATGCTGTTATCTTAGGAGTAGGGTCCATGACTCCCCCTTTTCCCCACCCCAGCCATTTGATGCCTTCCTCTTTGTTGTCACACAGCAGAAAGGCCTTCAACAGATGCTGGTGTCTTGATCTTGAACTCCCAGCCTCTAGAACTATGAGGAAATAAATTTCTGTCCTTTATAAATTACCCAATCTCAGATATTCTGTTACAGCAGCAAGAAATGGACTAAGACAGTAAGAGAGGGGGAAATATTAGGTAGAATCACAAAGAAGGGAGTGAGTGACTGCTGCTCAGAGGTATATAGGCAAATGGTGCAAAGAAAACATGTGAATTGGGTCTTAAGAATACGTGGAAGTTTGCTGAGAGGGGAAGGGTATGCTAGACTGAGGACTGAAATGTGTGAAAGGAGCTGAAACTCATAATGGTAATTTTGTAAATGTTGAAAACCACATGCGTGATATTCTGTTGAGATGCCAGGGATACAGTGAAATTATGTTTCCTGTAAGAGCTTGCTGTATTATAAGTAAGATAAACAATTATGTAAACAGCCAGTTTCAATGGCAGGATGTTGAGTGGTTTAACAAAATAAATGTCCCATGTTCACTTGAGAAGAACATGATTTCTGCTGTTGGATAGTGTTCTCTGTTACAGCTAATTGGTTTATAGTGTTAAGTCTCTTTCCTCTTTTGTTTGATTATTCTACCCATTATTGAGAGTCAGGTATTGAAGTCTTCAATGATTATTGTAGAACTGTCTTGTTTCTCCCTTAAATTCTGTTAGTTTTTGCTTTGTTTATTTTGATGGGCTATCATTACATGTTAAATTTTTATCATAGTATCTTCTTGCTATATTCAATTTTTTATTATAGTGTCTTTCATTGTCTCATACTTTCTTGTTTTATAATCTGTGTTGTCTGATGCTAATACAGCCCACCCCACTTCTCTTATGGTTCCTATGTACATGGATTAGCCTTTCCCTCCTTACATGTTTTATCTATTTATGTCTTTGGATCTAAAGTGAGTCTCTTAAAGATAGCATATATTTCGAATTTTTTTTTTCTGTTCATCTTGCCAATCTCTTTTGATTGGAGAGTTTATTTACATTGGAGTAATTACTGTTAAGGAGACACTGCTGTCCTTTTGCTATTTGTTTTCTTTATTCCTTAAAGTTTTCGTGTCACTCATTTGCTGCATTACTGTCTTCTGTGCTGAATTTAATAGAATAATTCCATTCTCATTTCCTTTTGTGTATATTCAATAGCTATTTTTTATAGTTACCATGGGGATTACATTTAACATTCTGAAGATAAAACACTCCAGTTTAAATTTGTACCAGCTTAACTTCAATAACAAACAGTAACTGTACCTGTACAGCTCCATCCCTACCCCCTTTTGGTTATTTTATGCATTTGTCTCTTATGTAGAAAATAAATGTGGAGTAGCAAAGTAAAGTTACAATTATACTAGCTTTTAGAGTACTGTTTTTGTTGTATAGTAAAGCTATGTTTAAAAAGTTTACAAACCAAATAAACCTCAGAGTTACAAACCAAAGTTACAGTAATACTAGCTTTTATACTTGCACATGTGTTTACTTTTACTTTATATAGCTTCAAAGTACTGTCTAGCATCCTTTTGTTTCAACCTGTTTGACTCCTCTTAGCATTTTATTCCAGTTTTTAAATTCAATATTGTCAATTGACATCATAATTTTATACTTTCCTGGGGTACAGAGGGATGTTCTGACATATGTATACAATCTGAAATGATTAAGTCAAGCTAATTAAGATATCCATCACCTTGTTTACCTACTATTTTCATAATGAGACATTCAAAATGTACTCTTAATTATTTTGAAATATGTAATGCATGAATACAGTGACTGGCATCACTGTGCTGTGTGGTAGGTCTCAAAACGTATTCCTCCCATCCAAAACTTGGTATCCTTTCACCAACAACTTCCCATCCTGGCTTCTCCCCAGTCTCTGGTAACCATCATTCTACTCTCTCCTTTTATAGATTCCACATACACATGAGACCATGTCTTTCTGTGCTGACTTATTTAATTTAATTTAACATAAAGTCCTCTAGATTCATTCATGCTGTTGCAAATGAAAGAATTTCCTTCTTTTTAAAGGCTGAATTTCATTGTATGTATACACATTTTCCTTCATTAATCCCTTGATGGACACTTAAGTTGATTCCATATCCTGGATATTGTGAATAATGCTGCAGTGAACAATATATAGATATTCCTTTGCCATACTGATTTTAGTGCCTTTGGATATATACCTAGAAGAGGGATTGCTGGATCATATGGTAGTTCTAATTCAGTTTCTTGAGGAACCTCCATATTCTTTTTCATAATGGCTGTACTAATTTACATCCCCACCAACAATGTACAAGTGTTAGCTTTTCTCTGCATCCTCCTTAACCCTTTTATTGTTCTTTTTGATAAAAGCCATTCTAATGGATCTTATTTTATTATTATTATATTTTAAGTTCTGAGATACATATGCAGAATGTGCAGGTTTGTTACATAGGTATACACGTGCCATGGTGGTTTGCTGCACCCATCACCCTGTCATCTACATTAGATATTTCTCCTAATGCTGTCCCTCCCCTAACCCTCAGTGTGTGATGTTCCCCTCCTGGTGTCCGTGTATTCTTATTGTTCAGCTCCCACTTATGAGTGATAACATGCAGTGTATGGTTTTCTGTTCCTGTGTTAGTTTGCTGAGAATGATAGTTTCCAACTTTATCCATGTCCCTGCAAAGGACATGAACTCATCCTTTTTTATGGCTGCAAAGTATTCCATGGTGTATATGTACCACATTTTCTTTATCCAGTCTGTCCTTGATGGGTATTTGGGTTGATTCCAAGTCTTTGCTCTTGTGAACAGTGCTGCAGTAAACATACGTGTGCATGTGTCTTTATAGTAGAATGATTTATAATCCTTTGAGTATATACCCAGTAATGGGATTGCTAGGTCAAATGGTATTTCTGGTTCTAGATCCTTGAGGAATTACCACACTATCTTCCACAATGGTTGAACTAATTTACACTCCCACCAACAGTGTAAATGTGTTCCTATTTCTCTACATCCTGTCCAGGATCTGTTGGTGTCTGACTTTTTAATGTTTGCCATTCTAACTGGTGTGAGATGGTATCTCATTGTGGTTTTGATTTGCGTTTCTCTAATGACCAGTGATCATGAGCTTTTTTTTCCATATGTTTGTTGGCTGCATAAATGTCTTCTTTTGAGAAGTGTCTGTTCATATCCTTTGCCTACTTTTTGATGGAGTTGTTTTTTTTCTTGTAAATTTGTGTGAGTTATTTGTAGATTCTGAATATTAGCCCTTTGTCAGATGGATGATTGCAAAAATTTTCTCCCCTTCTGTAGGTTGCCGCTTTCACTCTGATGATTGTTTCTTTTGCTGGGCAGAAGCTCTTTAGTTTAGTTAAGTCCCATTTGTCAATTTTGACTTTTGTTGCCACTTTTTTTTTTTTTTTTTTTGGGTATTTCAGTCATGAAGTCTTTGCCCATGCTTATGTCCTGAATAGTACTGCCTAGGTTTTCTTCTAGGGTTTTTATGGTTTTAGGACTTATGTTTAAGGCTTTAATCCATCTTGGGTTAATTTCTGTATAAGGTGTAAGGAAGGGATCCAGTTTCAGTTTTCTGCATATGGCCAGTTTTCCCAACCCCATTTATTAAACAGGGAATCCTTTCCCATTGCCTGTTTTTGTCAGGTTTGTCAAAGATCAGATGGTTGTAGATGTGTGACGTTATTTCTGAAGCCTCTGTTCTGTTCCATTGGTCTATATATCTGTTTTGGTACCAGTACCATGCTGTTTTGGTTACTGTAGTTTCATAGTATAGTTTGAAGTCAGGTAGCATTATGCCTCCAGCTTTGTTCTTTTTGCTTAGGATTGTCTTGGCTATATGGGTTCTTTTTTGATTACATAGAAATTTAAAGTAGTTTTTTCTAATTTTGTGAAGACATCCAATGGGAGCTTAATGGGGATAGCATTAAATCTATAAATTACTTTGGGTAGTATGGCTGTTTTTATGATATTGATTCTTCCTATCCATGAGCATGGAATGTTTCTCCATTTGTTTGTGTCCTCTCTTGTTTCTTTGAGCAGTGGTTTGCAGTTCTCCCTAAAGAGGTCCTTCACATCCCTTGTAAGTTGTATTTCTAGGTATTTTATTGTCTTTGTAGCAATTGTGAATGGGAGTTCACTCATGATTTGACTCTCTGTCTATTTTTGGTGTGTGGGAAAGCTTGTGATTTTTGCACATTGATTTATTTTGTATCCTGAGACTTTGCTGAAGTTGGTTATCAGCTTAAGAAGATTTTCAGCTGGGACGTTGGGGTTTTCTAAATATACAGTCATGTCATCTACAAACAGAGACAATTTGACTATCTCCTTTCCTAATTGAATACCCTTTATTTCTTTCTCTTGCCTGATTTCCCTGGCCAGAATTTCCAATGCTATGTTGAATAGGAGTGGTGAGAGAGGGCATCCTTGACTTGTGCCTGTTTTCCATGTGAATGCTTCCAACTTTTGTCCATTCAGTATGATATTGGCTGTGGGTTTGTCATAAATAGCTCTTATTATTTTGAGATGTGTTCCATCAGTACCTAGTTTATTGAGTGTTTTTAGCATGAAGGGGTGTTGAATTTTATAAAATGCCTTTTCTGCATCTATTGAGATAATCATGGTTTTTGTCATTGGTTCTGTTTATGTGATGGATTACGTTTGTTGATTTGCATATGTTGAATCAGTTTTCATCCCAGGGATGAAGCCAACTTGATCTTAGTGGATAAGCTTTTTGATGTGCTGCTGGATTCAGTTTGCCAGTATTTTATTGAGGATTTTTGCATCGATGTGCATCAGGAATATTGGCCTAAAATTTCCTTTTATTGTTGTGTCTCTGCAAGGTTTTGGTATCAGGATGATGCTGGCCTCATAAAATGAATTAGGGAGAAGTCCCTGTTTTTTTCTTGCTTGGAATAGTTTCCGAAGGAGTGGTACCACCTCCTCTTTGTACCTCTGGTAGAATTCAGCTGTAAACCCATCTGGTCCTGGGCCTTTTTTGGTTGATAGGCTATTACTGCTTCAGTTTCAGAACTTGTTATTGGTCTATTCAGGGATTTGACTTCTTCCTGGTTTAGTTTTGGGAGGGTGTATCTATCCAGGAATTTATCCATTTCCTCTAGATTTTCTAGTTTATTTGCATAAAGGTGTTTATAGTATTCTTTGATGGTAGTTTGTGTTTCTGTGGGATCAGTGGTGATATCCCCTTTATCATTTTTTATTGTGACTGTTTGATTCTTGTCTCTCCTCTTCTTTATTAGTCTGGCTAGCAGTCTATTTTTTTTCCCCCCCCAAAACACCAGCTCCTGGATTTACTGAATTTTTTGAAGGGTTTTTTGTGGCTCTATCTCATTCAGTTCTGCTCTGATCTTAGTTATTTCTTGTCTTCTGCTAGCTTTTGAGTTTTTTTGATCTTTCTCCCCTGGCTCTTTGAATTTTGACGATAGGTTGTTGATTTTAGGTCTTTCCTTGCTTCTTATATGGGTATTTATTGCTATAAATTTCCATGTAGACATTGATTTAAATGTGTCTCAGAGATTCTGGTATGTTGTATATTCATTCTCATTGGTTTAGAAGAACATCTTTATTTCTGCCTTCATTTCATTGTTTATCAAGTTGTCATTCAGGAGCAAGTTACTCAGTTTCCATGAAGTTTTGCAGTTCTCAGTTAGTTTCTTAATCCTGAGTTGTAATTTGATTGCACTGTGGTCTGAGAGACTGTTTGTTATGATTTCCATTCTTTTGCATTTGCTGAAGAGTGATTTACTTCCAATTATGTGGTCAATTTTAGAGCAGGTGTGATGTGGTTCTGAGAAGAATGTATATTCTGTGGATTTGAGGTGGAGAGTTCTGTAGATGTCTGTTAGGTTTGCTTGGCCCAGATCTGAGTTTAAGTCCTGGGTATCCTTGTTAATTTTCTGTCTCGTTGATCTGTCTGATATTGACAGTGGAGTGTTAAAGTCTCCTACTATTATTGTGTGGGGGTCTAAGTCTCTTTGTAGGTTGTTAAGAACTTGCTTTATGTATCTGGGTGCTCCTGTATTGGGTGCGTATATATTTAGGATCGTTAGCTCTTTTTGTTGCATTGATCCTTTTACCATTATGTAACGCCCTTCTTTGTCTCTTTTGATCTTTGTTGGTTTAAAGTCTATTTTATCAGAGATAGGATTGCAACTCCTGCTTTTTTTCCCTCTCCATTTGCTTGGTAAATCTTCCTCCATCCCTTTATTTTGAGCCTATGTGTGTCCTTGCATGTGAGCATGTGAGATGGGTTTCTTGGATACAGCACACCGATGGGTTTTGACTTTTTATCCAAATTGCCAGTCTGTGTCTTTTGATCAGTGCATTTAGCCCATTTACATTTAAGGTTAATATTGTTATATGTGAATATGATCCTGCCATTTTTATGCTAGCTGGTTGTTTTGCCCATTAGTTAACACAGTTTCTTCATTGTGTCAATGCTGTTTACCATTTGGTACATTTTTGGAGTGGCTGGTACTGATTTTTCCTTTCTATGTTTAGTGCTTCTTTCGGGAGATATCTTGTAAGGCAGGCCTGGTAGTAATGAAATTTCTCAGCAATTGCTTGTCCCTAAAGGATTTTATTTCTCCTCATATAAAGCTTAGTTTGGCTGGATATGAAATTCTAAGTTGAAAGTTCTTTTCTTTAAGGATGTTGAATATTGGCCCCCACTCTCATCTGGCTTGTAGGGTTTCTTCTGAGAGATCCACTGTGAGTCTGATGGGCTTCCCTTTGTGGGTAACCCAATCTTTCTCTCTGGCTGCCCTTAGTATTTTTTCCTTCATTTCAACCCTGATGAATCTGACGATTATGTGCCTTGGGTTTGGTCTTCTTGAGGAATATTTTTGTGGTGTTCTCTGTATTTCCTGGACTTGAATATTGGCCTGCCTTGCTAGGTTGGGGAAGTTGTTTTGGATAATATCCTGAAGAGTGTTTTCCAGTTTGGATTCATTCTCTCTGTCACATTCAGGTACACCTATCAAACATAGATTAGGTCTTTTCACATAATCCCATATTTCTTGGAAGGTTTGTTCATTTCTTTTCACTCTTTTTTTCTCCAATCTTGCCTTCTTGTTTAATTTCTTTGAGTTGATATTCAGTCTCTGATAGCCTCTCTTCTGTTTGGCCGATTTGGCTGTTGAAACTTGTGTATGCTTTGTGAAGTTCTTGTGTTGTGTTTTTCAGCTCCATCAAGTCATTATATTCTCCTGTAAGCTGTTTATTCTTGTTAGCATTTTGAAGCTTTTTTTGAGGTTCTTAGTTTCTTTGCATTGGATTAAAACATGTTCTTTTAGCTCAGAGAAGTTTGTTATTACCCACCTTCTGAAGCCTGTTTCTGTCAATTTATCAGACTCATTCTCCATCCTGCTTTGTTCCCTTGCTGGTGAGGGTTGTGATCCCTTGGAGGAGAAGAGGTCTTCTGGTTTTGGGTGTTTTCATCCTTTTTGTGCTGGTTTCTTCCCATCTTTGTGGATTTATCTATTTGTGGTCTTTGTAATTCGTGACTTTCAGATGGGGTCTCTGAGTGGACGTCCTTTTGGTTGACGATGAAGTTATTCTGTGTTTTAGTTTTCCTTCTAACAGTCAGGCCCCTCTGCTGTAGGACTGCTGGAGGTCCGCTCCAGACCCCGCTTGCCTGGGAATCACTTGCGACAGCTGCAAAATAGTAAGGGTTGCTGCCAGTTTCTTCTGTTATCTTCGTCCCAGAAGGATACCCGCCAGATGTCAGCCTGAGCTCTCCTTTATGAGGTATCTTTTTATATATACGGGGGTCAGGGAGCTGCTTGAGGAGACAGTCTGTTTGTTATAGGGGCTCAAGTGCTGAGCTGTGAGCTCCGTTGTTCGGTTCAGAGCTGCTGGGTGGTACATTTAAATCTGCTGCAGTAGAGCTCATAACCGCCTTTTTTCCCAGGTGCTCTGTCCTGGGAAGGTTGGGGTTTATTTATAAGTTCCTGACATGTTGTTGCCTTTTTTCAGAGATGCCCTGCCCAGCAAGGGGGTAGTCTAGTCACATTATGCCAGCAGAGGTTACTGAGCTACTGTGGGCTCTGCCCAGCTGCTGTGTGAACTTCTTTGTGGTTTTATTTACAGAGGTATAGTTAGAACTGCCTCAGTAATGGCGGTGTGCCTCAGTAATGGTGGACTGCCTATGTAATGCCATCCCAGGTCTAGCTGCACTTGCTGTGAAACTCTCAATCCAGAGCATTGATCGTTTTTGTGGGGGTGGGACCTGCCGAGCCAGACCACCTGCCTCCCTGTTTCAGCCCCCTTTTTTTCAGTTTAATGGGCGGCTCTGTCTCCTAGGCATTCCAGGCGCCAACTGAAATGGCCACTCAGATTTGTGTGAGTTTTTATGCAGAGACCCACTGCGCTGGCTGAAACAGTTGTGCTAGAAACTCATGGCACTTTTCAGCCCGGGAATATCCTGGTCTGTGGGCAGTAATAACTTGTTTAGAAATATGGTCATCACTCACCCTCTGCATTGTTCTCAGTGGGAACTACACTCCAGAGCTGTTCCTATTCAGCCATCTTGGATCCATCCTCCCTACCTTTGATCTTTGAAGTTGGTGATTTTGGATGGGATCTCTGAGTGTAAGTTCTTTCTGTTGATGTAGAAGCTATTTCTTTTTGTTTTTTAGTTTTCCTACTAACAGTCAGGTCCCTCTGCTGTAGGACTGCTGGAGGTCCACTCTAGACCTTGCTTATCTGGGAATCACCCATAGGGGTTGCAGATCAGCAAGTATTGCTGCCTGATCTTTCCTCTGGTAGCTTTGTCCCGGAAGGGTACCTGCCAGGTGACAGCCAGAGCTCTCCTATATGGGGCATCGTTTTGGTTATACAGGGTTCAGGGAGCCACTTGAGGAGGCAGTCTGCCCCTTGTTTGCCCTCAGAGGTGCTGCTGGGCTGTCAAGGACTCAGTCCAGTTGCTGTGTAAACTTCCTCTGACTTTTGTTTACACAGATAGGTTTAGACCTGCCTCAGCAATGGTGGACGCCCTCCCCCCAACCAAGCTTGATCATCCCTGTCGAGCTTGAACTGATGTGCTGGGTGTGAAACTCTCAAGTGAGAGGGCTTCAGTTTGGTGGTGTGTTTGGGGGTGGGACCTGCCCAGGCATATCGCCTGTCTCCCTGCTTTCAGTTATCCCACTTTCTGGGGAGCAGGCAGCTCTGTCCCGCAGGCGCTCTTGGTGCTAGTCAAAACGTTTGCCCAGACCTGTGCCGACACCCGCAGTGTCTGCTGGAGCTGCCACTCAGATCTGTCTTGGTAACTTGCAGCGCTTTTCAGCCCAGCAGGGATCTCCTGGTCTGTGAGTTGCAGAAGGCATGGGAGAAGCACAGTATCTGAACCTGAGTGCCGTGAAGGAGCATCCCTGATCCTCCAGTCAGTTGTACTTCCCGGGTGAGGCAGCACCCTGCCCTGCAATGGTTTGCCCTCCTTGAGCTACACTCACTGTCCAAGCAGTCCCATTGAAATGAACCTGGTACCTCGGTTGGAAATGTGGGGATCATTTGCCTTCTGCATCTCTCTTGCTGGGAGCTGCGCTCCAGAGCTGTTCCTATTTGGCCATCTTGGTGGAATCCCCTGGGCTACCCAATTTCTTTATGCCAAAATACTCTGGTAAGAGTCTGTTTGTGGTCTCAGCTTACAAGGAGAGGACTCCACACCTGTGCACTGGCTGGAGTGGACGCCTGGGTATTCTGGAGTCTCCATGCGTGCTGGGAAGGGCTGGGTGATGAACAGAGAGCAGGGCTTCAGGGGGACTTCAAACACTTTTCTCCTCTTGACAGTTTTGGCCTGGCTGCCTGAGTTGGGAGTGTGTTTTCGGTCTCTCTCAGATCTGGGTGGGCAGGCTGAGTGAGTGACCTGGGAAGTCCTGGGGTTGGAGAGGGGGCGCTCCAGGGTCTGGGGGCGATGTGGACACCTTCACTAGCTTTTTTGTTTTCTTGAGGTGGAGTCTCACTCTGTCATCCAGGCTGGAGTGCATTGGTGTGATCTCGGCTCCCAGGTTCAAGCAATTCTCCTGCCTCAGCCTCTCGAGTAGCTGGGATTACAGGCATGCACCACCATGCCCGGCTAACTTCTGTACTTTTAGTAGAGTTGGGGTTTCACCATATTGGCCACGCTGGTCTCAAACTTCTGACCTCAGGTGATCTGCCACCTTGGCCTCCCAAACTGCTGGGATTACAGGCATGAGCCATTGAGCCCAGCCTAGCCAAACACTTTTAAACAAAGAGGTCTCATGAGAACTCACTGTCACAGAGCAACAAGAGGGGAAATCTGCCCCGTGATCCAGTCACCTCCAGTCACCTGGAGATTACGATTTGATATGAGATTTGGTTGGGGACACAGATCCAAACCATATCAAGGGCTAAGTGGTAAAGTCCTAAAACCATTTTATGATAAAAATGACATAAGCACATGGAGGGCATGAGGGGGAATTGGAATTAAGTGCAGCAATTAATATGAAAAATAGTCAAATGTTATGATTAATCATAAGTTAAATATGTCTCATATTTCAGGTTACCACAAGTTTTATGTATGTCAGAATAATATGTTTACTAGATGAGATGACACAATGTAAACCTTACTAATAATATAAAGCATGGGGAAATTATAGTCAGTGTCCTCTGTGTGTGTTTGTGTGTATACTTTTGGAAATATGTATAACTTGGAGTGACACTGAAATATGATAGATTAGAACGGTAAGGATCAGAATAATGAGGGATTAATGTAATGAAAAACTTAGAAAACAAAACTGAATTTGTTCAAAAAATTGAAATTGTGATTTTGACACTCAAGAAGAGACTTTTTAATATTATCCAGTTCAATTCTCTTATTTTGTAGATAAGGAAATGGAGTTTCTGGGAGGTTGGTATGTCAGGCCCTGAGTCATAACTAATGGCAGAGCAGTGGTTAGAACCCATGTATATGGCTAGAAAGGAAATCGAATATGTTATAAACATATTTTGCTTATAAGGGCAGCCAAACAGGGCTGAGAACTAGGATAAAATAAGCAAGTTGCCTAAGGTGAAAAATTGGAGGAGACACTCTCATATGCAGACCTTGTACATTTGCAACTTGTCAAATGTATTCATATGTAATGTGTAAACATAGCATAAAATGTCAAATAATGCTGAGACATTTAGGGATAGTCTGAAAGAGGTAAACGGGATGTTATAGAAAAAGAATTTTCCCTTAAGATTTTGTCCCTAGTGTGTGCAATAATCAACAGTTTGCAGGCACCTGTGGGCATTGCTTCAGTTTCTGGGAGAACAATGTGGCATGTTCAATGTCAAGCTTGTCGAACCTGTGGGCTGCATGTGGCCCAGGATGGCTTTGAATGTGGCTCAACACAAATTCGTAAACTATCTTAAAACATTATGAGCTTTTTTGTTGTTGTTGTTCATCAGCTATCATTAATGTATTTTATGTATGGCCCAAGACAGTAATTCTTCCAGTGTGATCCAGGGAACCCAAAAGATTGGACACCCCTATCTGTGTTAAGCCTCATAGATCTTTCTCAGGCCTCAGGCCTGGCCTGGTTCCTATTTTCATTTTTTCCTTGAATCATATCTCAGAGACGATATTTTCCTTGTGTCTTTAAAGTTGTTTTAACATTCACAATTCTTTGGGGGATTTTCTTTAACTTGGTTGAAAAATTAGAGAATCTAGACAATTTTCCTAGTGCCCTCTGCTTTACAGCCTATGTGACCAAATATGGAAGCAATTTAGAGATAATAGTTAACAGGGAAATAAGGGATAGCTTATATCTTATACTTTTCCTGTCATGCCTCTGGTCTCTAGTTTCTGACTCTGATTTTATTTTTGAGGGTCGAGTTACCTAGGTCAGTTCTCTTTCCTTAGGTAAAGGACATGTTTCTTTATTTATAACAGTTCTTTCCCCTAGCACTTAGGAGTTAGAGGTGGTTTGGTTGAATAAAATCTCTGCTTCCGTGTCTCAGGAAGATAATTCTCAGAACCTTTACAGTGGAGGGCACATATATCAGTAAGCTCTTCCCAAATATTAGTGATTCCCTTCTCGGCATCATCCTTTGTGAGGAGAATAAAACCAGAATCCATAGCCCCTGTCTTACAACCAGTGGGTATAAATTTCTTATGCTGCTTCTCTGGATCTGTCCCGTTTTGTACCTGACACCTGGCCTGCCCTCAGGATCATTATTCTTATTGTTCTTTACACCTTTAGAGTTCAAGGCAGGTTGTTTGTTTTTATGTTACATTTAAAAATAAATTGTTGATGTGGAGGATTCTGGGAGCCAAGAGTTTATAAAGTGAAAAAATGGGTGGTTTTATTGATACAGCCAGAGTTGGCTAAATGTATAAACAGGTAGCTAGTTGTACATTGGATCTAATTTACATGTACAATTCTGATTTAATCAGAATAAGTTTAAATTCAGTCAGCATTACAGATAAAATAATATTAACAAGGAATACAGAAGAACTTTTCCCACAAGCCTAAAAGCTTTTCCGGGATAGGCATTGTACCCAATTTAGCTTTGAAAGCTAGATAGCTCATACTGTGCCTGGCACATAGTAGTAGGACCTCAAAAATAACTGGTAAATATGGTAAAATCAGTAGTTTGGTTGTTTATAAGCTCCATATAGCGTTCATTCTTGGCTTTCATTAAGTCCAATCCAAAATGAAGACATAGGTGTTGTGAAATTGGGAATATCTGTTATTGCTTGTGTTAGGATTTCCTTAATTCTCCCTCTGTTTTTTTTATCCTTTTGTTGATTTTTCTTCATCTGGAATCTTTCATATAGAGGTTTTTTTCTTTCTCTTTTAAATTTGATACTCTTTAGTCCAGGTGCCTATTATCTTGTTATATTTTCCTTATTGTTTTGTTTTAGCAGACAGGTGATTTTTGGTTTACATAATGAAAAATCCATATATAGCATCTGGATTGAGAATGTACTAGAGTTGGGGATTAAAAAATGGAATTTAATCTCTGTTTACCTCTCAGCTTCATTGTCAGGTTCTACGTGGTGACATAAACTCTGAAGTTTGCATGCTTTCAAGTTAAGGCTGTTGGGAAAAGGGAGTGTCTTTCCAGTAGCTCCTACAGACATCCCAGGAGTCTTTCTGAGTGAACAACTTGGGTTTTAAGTATGTTCTTGAATTAGTCACAAGAACTAAGGGAATTTAACATTCTGATTAATAATGTGTAAGCTGCATATTCTACTCCTGAGTTGATGGAACTCTACCTGAATAATGTAGAAATAGAATTTTGGGGTGGGGTTAGGAAGAATAATCAGAAGGAAGTTGAGATACTGTTACAAAAAGAAGAGAGAATGGATGCTGGTGTAGCTTAGTTTTCATTGACTTAATTTTGATTTTGATTTGCGTTTCTCTAATGACCAGTGAGATTTTCTACATTATTGTTTTTTTAAATTATCAAAGTATAGTATATGAACATAAAGTCCCAAATAGTGCCACAGACCTATAACAAAAATAGCATTTCTTTATTCTCCCCCTTGTTTATCCTCCTCTTTGCCTCAAGGGATAATCACTTTGAATTTTTAAAGCTGTTTCTTCTAATTTTTTTTTTTTTTTTTT
>NW_016107368.1:1786745-1790366 GCF_001604975.1 Cebus imitator | reverse complement strand
TCTTTCTTTCTCTTTCTTTCTCTCTTTCTCTCTCATTCTCTCTCTTTCTCTCCTTCCTTCCTTCCTTCCTTCTTTCCATCCTTCCTCCCTCCCTACATTCCTCCCTCCCTCCTCGCTCTGTCTCTCTCTCTCTCTCTCTCTGTCTTTCTTTCTTTCTTTCTTTTTTAAATTTAATCTAGGTACATACTATATCTGGCATTTCTCCCCATGTTATCCCTCCCCACCCTTCCCTCCCTCCCCACCGCCCGTTGTCTCTCCGCTACCGCCCCCAACTGTCCCCTGTGTGTGATGCTCCTCTCCCGGAGTCCACATTTTCTCGTTGTTCAACACCCACCTATGAGTGAGAACATAAGGTGCTTGGCTTTCTGTTCTTGGGTCAGTTTGCTGAGATTGGTGGTTTCCAGATTCATCCAAGTCCCCACAAAGGATACGAACTCATTGTTTTTTATGGCTGTATAGTATTCCATGGTGTATATGTACCACATTTCCTTGGTCCAGTCTACCATTGATAGGCATTTGGGTTGGTTCCAGTCTTTGCTATTGTACACAGGGCTGCAATGAACATACGTGTGCATGTGTCTTTATAGTAGAATGATTTATAGTTCTTTGGGTATATACTCAATAGTGGGATTGCTGGGTCAAATGGAATTTCTATTTCTAGATCCTTGAGAAATTGCCACACTGTCGTCCCCAATAGTTGAACTAATTTACACTCCCACCAACAGTGTAAAAGTGTTCCTATTTCTCCACATCCTCTCCAGCATCTGTTTTCTCCAGATTTTTTAATGATCGCCATTCTAACTGGCGTGAGATGATATCTCAGTGTGGTTTTGATTTGCATTTCTCTAATGACCAGTGATGATGAGCATTTTTTCATATGTTTGTTGGCCTCATATATGTCCTCCATTGAAAAGTGTCTGTTCATATCCTTCACCCACTTTTGAATGGGGTTGTTTGTTTTTTTCTTGCATATCTGTTTTAGTTCTTTGTAGATTCTGGATATTAGCCCTTTGTCAGATGGGTAGATTGCAAAAATTTTTTCCCATTCTGTTGGTTGCCGATTCACTCTAATGATGGTTTCTTTTGATGTACAGAAGCTCTGGAGTTTAATTAGATCCCATTTGCCTATCCTGGCTTTTATTGCCATTGCTTTTGGTGTTTTAGTCATGAAGTCCTTGCCTATGCCTATGTCCTGGATAGTTTTGCCTACATTTTCTTCTAGTGTTTTTATGGTGTTAGGTTTTATGTTTAAATCTGATCCATCTGGAGTTAATTTTAGTGTAAGGTGTCAGGAAGGGGTCCAGTTTCTGCTTTCTGCACACTGCTAGCCAGTTTTCCCAACACCTTTTATTACACATGGAGTCCTTTCCCCATTGCTTGTTTTTGCAGAGTTTGTCAAAGATCAGATGGGTGCCGATGTGTGGTGTTTCTTCTGGGTTCTCTGTTCTGTTCCATTGGTCTATGTCTCTGTTTTGGTACCAGTACCATGCTGTTTTAATTACTGTAGCCTTGTAGTATAGTTTGAAGTCTGGCAGTGTGATGCCTCTGGCTTTGATTTTTTTAGTAGAGACGGGGTTTCATCATGTTGGCCAGGATGGTCTCGATCTCTTGACTTTGTGATCCACCCTCCTCGGCCTCCCAAAGTTCTGGGATTACAGGTGTGAGCCACCTCGCCCAGCCTCTTCTAATATTCTTTATAGATACATATCTAAATAATATGTACATATTATTTCTAAGTTCATTTCTATTAAGATAAATGAAGTTATAGTCAGCCCTCCATGTCTATGGGTTCTGCATCCACAGATTCAACCAACCACAGGTCAAAAATATTCTGGGAAAAAACCCAATAAAAATACAGTAATTAAAATATACAAACAAAAAACCTAATATAGTGAAACAGCTTCACATTTTATATTAGGTATTATAAATAATATAGAGATGACTTAACAAATACAGAAGGTTGTTCTTAGGTTATGTGCAAGTACTAGGCCATTTTCATATAAGAGACTTAAGCATCTCTGGATTTTGGTATTGGGGAGGAGGAAACTGGAACTGATCCCCCTTAGATTAAGCTTGTCCAACCTGGGTTGCATGCAGCCCAGCATGGCTTTGAATGCAGCCCAACACAAATTCATAAATGTTCTTAAAACATGATGAGATTTTTTTGGTGATTATTGTAAGCTCATCAGCTTTTGTTAGTTTAGTGTATTTTATGTGTGGTCCAAGAAAATTCTTCCATTGTGGCCCAGGAAAACCAAAAGATTGGACATTTCTACCTTAAATACTGAGGGCCAACTATATTCATTCATGTAACCTCTCTTGGCCTCATTGTATTGATAAAATGATATATGTTCAGTGTTTTCATTAATGACCATGTAACCATGTGAGTATTGTTTATAACTGGCTCACCTCCTATGATTAAATTTCTTGTTTAACTTAATTTTTGTTGAAATTCATAAAGTTCTTACTAAATAAACGATAGTTGATGCAAGCAATAAACTTACTCAGCACTTAAAAAGGAATGAACTACAGATTTATACAACAATACAAGTGAAACAAATGCATTATGTTAACTGAAAAAGCCAGATTCAATGACTACATATTACATTCTTGAAAAGACAAAACTACATAGGGACAGAAAACAGATTAGTAGTTGTCACAGACTGTTGGTTGGGGATGGGTTTGAATACAAAGCATGAAGCGATTTTTTTTTTTTTTCTTGAGAAGGAGTGATAGAACTGTTTTTATTTAGATTGTGGCAGTGATTACATAACTCTTAAGTATTTGTCAAATTTTATTCACACCAAACAGTGTAAATCTTACTGTATGTAAAATAAACAGCAAAAAACATACACTGTATAGGTCTATTTTTATCCATCTATGATGTATCATTCCTCAATATATATTGACAGTTTTTCAGATCTTACAAATACTGACATTGTAATTGAATTTCATGCAGCCTCTGGAATCTCCAGAAAAAGGAAATTAACATCCTAGTATTATGAAAATAATTTTGGCTCCATAGACCGCTTAAAAGATTCTCTTTGGTAACCTTTTCTTAGAGAACTGCTGATCTAAATACATGAATAATGCTAGACAAAACACCTGAAAACATGTTCTTTCCCAATCTACTTTTATGAATTTTATAGGTATAGCTATACGTTAATGGCACCAAGCTTGTCAGATCATTTAATCAGTCATATTGTGTATGATTTGTAAACTCTGAGGAAGGCTCCTGTTTGCTGTGTATATAGGTCATGATAAAGATGACCCTTTTTGGCAAGTCAGTAGTTTTACTCTAAGGAAAATGTAAGGAACCAGCTAGCAATAAAGTACAATTCTAAAGGGAAATCTTTTGTGCAGTTTTAGATTCTGCTGTACTTTAACACATAACTTGACAATTTCCTGCTGCAGATAAGAATCAGCTAAGTAACAATACCTAAGTGACTAAGTCCGGAAGTTTGGTTGGGGTACAGATCTTGCAGTAAACAATGAAGGGGGCCGGGCGCGGTGGCTCAAGCCTGTAATCCCAGCACTTTGGGAGGCCGAGGCGGGTGGATCATGAGGTCAAGAGATCGAGACCATCCTGGTCAACATGGTGAAACCCCGTCTCTACTAAAA
>NW_016107368.1:1766812-1786465 GCF_001604975.1 Cebus imitator | reverse complement strand
CAAAACAAAACAAAACAAAACAAAACAAAACAAAACAAAACAATGAAGGGGGAAAAAGTCCCCAAATAACTAAGCGGGATATGCTGTAAGTAATGCAAAAAGACAAGGCAATTCATAGTTTTATTCTCTTCAGTTTTTTTAAACCCTGGTATCTCATCAAGTAATTTTAATTGGTAAATAACTCTCACTAATGAAACAACTAATGAAACAGATCCTTCCACTGGGAAAACAAAAAATTACAGGCTAGTCAGAAATAAAGGCTACTTAAAAATTGTTTTTTCTTCTTTTTTTCTAAAATAGTATAAGTCATATAAAATTCCATCTAATTTTGTCCACTTTTGGAAACACCACTTTGAAATCATCCCTAATAGGAGATGGCAAAAAATAATGACAAAGGCAAATAATGCTGTGCATAGCATAATTTATTCACTTATTCACTCAACAAATGTTGATTTGAGTAGTTAGTAGAGACTAGGAGACAGAGCCAAGGAATGAGAATAAAGAAAGATATATCAAGCAAAAAGTTTGCTCTTAAAAAAACCCCAACTATAATTCTATTTCTTCAACAAATTTGTTAATGTCTTAGATATATAAGACATTACTCTCTATATGATCATTTTGTCAGGCATTATAAAATATTATACCTCTGAACTACAATAAACTGATCCAAGATCAGCAACATCACCCTATAATCTAAAGAATATTATGTTTTATCTAAAGAAAGAAGCCATTATGTGACTACAAAAGTAAGAGCAATAAATAATCTTGCTAAATTATGAGCAATTAGATATAAACCACCAATTATGAAAACATGTAACATAATGGAGAATTTAATGTCATAATTAACAAACATGTAAGTACATTAATTGATCTAATTCTTACCGCACCGTTTGGCAGTTAAGCATAAATGGCCTTATAGTTGATTGTAATCATACTTTTAAATTAAAAATTGTGGTAAAAACAAATGTTATGAACTGAATTTTTTCCCTTCAAAAATTCACACATTGAAGTCCTAACTTCCAGTATTTCATAATGTGACTGTATTTCAATATAGAGTCTTTAAAGAGGTAACTGAGGTAAAATGAGGTCATTAGGATAGACCCTAATTCATTATGATTCTTTTTCCTGGTTCATCTGGCTAGAAATACTGGCATTAAGTACATTCACATTGTTGTACAACCATCTATTTCCAGAATAATCTTCATCTTGGAAAACTTAAACTCTGTACCCATTAAACAGTAATGGGTATATAGCCAATGTATATCCCCTGTTTATATATTATATATACCAGTCATATATTAGAGAACAAAATCATTTGCAGATAAGTATTCTAAAAAAATTTAATTCCAATATAGTCTTAACTCAGGAAACAACTAGAGGACATGCTCTAGCAAAATGAAGGGTAAAGCAAGAAAAATTAAGACATAGGAGCTAGGAAGCAGAGGAACTATGGGCAGTAGTTCCAATATCAGTGTCATTTTCTAAACCTTTGCTGTGGTGTTTGCATCTGTTTGCTTTATGAAGGGATGTGTGGGGCTTGAGAGGTGTTTATATTGTACTTCATTTCTTAGTTCCTTTGTAATGCTTCTTTGGATATTTCTTGCATGTCCAATTTGGGGAAGCCCAGTATTTATGTTGGTCCATAACTAGAATTATAGATGTTGAAGATAAACTGGACACTAGTTAAAATGGTAAGGATAGATTTTATTCAGTGACTCTTGCAGTAGGGGAGAGCGTCAGTATGAACTCAACTCACTTCGCCAGAACAAAAGGGAAAGAGACTTTTTGAAGGTTGAGTGTGGTAAGGGAAAGACACTGAGTAGTTTTTAAGGGTGGGAAAGTGGTCCATATGAGTAGGCCATCTGGGTTTGTTAATTGGCATTTATCTGGAAGAGAAACAAACATATTTATGACAGGAGGCAGTGATGCAAATTAGGCCCACCAGTTTGGCCCTTACCCTCTTACCAGGGACTAGGAACAAAAGTGAAAGTTACCTTCTTGATTGTTTGTATTTCAAAGAGATAGTTCTCAAGGTAGGAGATTTATATTGCAAAGGGGCAAAGAAAGGATTTATAATTTCAAGCTTTCTAAGTTAACTGCTCTAAGTGGGAGTTCAGGGGACCAACTGCCTATCACCAGGTTTTGGCTGGAACAAACAGTAAATTCTGGCAGTGTGGAACCTTTTCAGGTAAGAACTTAATGGAGCTGGAGTCATCTTTTTAGGATATGGGCAAAAGATATGAACAAGTAGTTTACACAGAAAAACTAATGTAAATGTCCCTTAAGTATGGTAAAACGTATCACTGTAATAAGAGAAATACAAATAAAAACTCTGAAATACTATTTCTCCCCTATTAGATTGGCAGAAATGCAAAAGATTGACAACACTCTTTGTTGACAAGGCTGTGAGGAAATAATCACTGATATATTAGGAATTTTAGAAAATAGTTACGAATACAGCATTTAGCAATATCTCACAAAATTATACAAACCTTAGTTGTAACTCAGCATTCTTCTATGATTCTAACCCAAAGGTACACTAACAGAAAATCAAAATGACATGTATATGAGGCCGTTCATTGCAGCACTATTTATCCTAGAAAATTAGAAACAACACATTGACCCATCAGGTCCAGTGGAAGGAAGTGCTACTTCTATAATGATGAAGAACTGTATAATTGTTAGAAGTAGTAGATATATTAGTAAAGGAAATCTCATATGCTGCTGTGGAATGAGCTTAAGGATATATTATTAAACTGAAAAAGATTAACACAATATAGTATATCCCTGTGTGTGTATGTGTGCACGCATGCATGTGTATGAGTATGTTTTGTTGTGGGGGTAGGTAAAAATTAGAATTTTCAGTTTTCTTTTATATTTTTCTTGAATACTTTCCTTAAAATATTTAAAAAAAAAAAAAAACAGAAACATAAACCAAAACAAAACAAATGGCTATCCAATGGGGTGGGTGGGGGAGGGGAGGAGAGAGAAAAGAGAATGTATGGAAGAAGACCTCTCTAAATGTACCTTGCCTGATAGTTTAGCTTTTAGAACCATCCAGATGTTTTACATAATTATGAACAATTACATTTTAAAAAGAGAAAATGAAGTGATCTTCAAAAAATGGAAACAAGTGAGCCTAAATCTACATCCAATTGGTGTCATAACCACACAGAAGTATATATTCTACCATTTCTATAAGGTTTTATGTCTTAGAGTAATGGAATAATTAGGCAAAATTTTCCTTCAAGAATACTCATAGTTTCTAAAAAGCTACACTAGCAAATCATCATTTTGGAAATAGTTTATCTAGGCAGTGATCATCAGTGGCAGATAAAACCATTGGGTAGAGGTTTGGTGGGGGAACTTTTTAATGGATAAATCATAAACTTTATAATGGAACTTTATAATGGATAAAACTTTATAATGCTGCAGATCTGCCATTCAGTCTTAACATCACAGAAAATGGTTCAGGCAGACATAATGTGCCTCCTAATAAATGGCAATAAGAAGTACATAAGAATACATATGAAGTATTCTTGCAGCAATGACAAAACAACCTAGAAAAAATAAAGCCTCTAGAAATAATTACCAGTTTATAGGAGATAGTGGTAATAGAGGAACACCACAAAAATACACATTAGCCAAATTCATGATGTGGGAAATGCTACAGGACAAATGAAGCCAACTTCTTAAACAAATAAATAAATGACATAGAGCGGGGAAAGAGAATGGTGGCAGAGACTTAAAACATATTAGCTTAAGTGCAATATATCGACTTAGTTTGGATCCCAGTTCAAAGCAACTGTAAGAATTTTTTTTTTTAAAATACACTCAACAAAAATTGAATATTAGCATTAGATGAAATAAGTGTTGCAGGAGTTCTTAAACTTAATAAATACCTTTTCAAAAGGAGCTTTTGAAAATATATTGATAATTGAATTTTAATATAATTGACTTATTTACAATCTTATATATTTTTATGCTTCAAAAACATTATTTTGAGTAGAAGTTCTATGTTTCACCACACTGCCAGAAGGCAGGAGGGGAAGCCCATGGCTTACCGTATTTATGCCTGGTGTTCCAATATTGGAATGCTATGCTTGTGGGAGTTATTTATATCCTGCTGCTTAAGGTCATCACCAAGGTCTGATTTTTCACACACTAATAATTGTAGCCTCCGGCATAAATGGGTTTAAAAAGGGAAAAAGGTCAAGAGCCATTGATTTGTTAATTTTTGAGGAGTATGGGTTTTCAATCTGTTAGTACTTTTATGAAATCATAGGATTCCAGTTCCCCCATCAAAAATTAGGGGTATAGGTGAACCACAAGACATAATATTGATAAAGTTGGGTGATAGGTATAGGATTCATTATACTATTCTCTACTTCTATGTATGTTGAAATGTCCCATCATTAAAAAACTTAAAGGCATTATATGAATTTTCAGTTATTATACCAGTAATGTAGTAGAATGCTATTTTTGTACCTTCTGGGGAGCACTAGATAATATTGGTGATATTTTTGTCACCCCGATAGGTAAAGTATATTTCACTTTTAGTTCATTTCTTTAATTACAGAGATATTCAGGATCTTTTAAATACTATTTGACTATTTGTGTTTTCTCTTTCAGTTTTTATTTTAATTAAACTTTATTGTCATTTCAAGAGTGTTATATAAATGGAGCCATATAGTTAATCATTATTTTTAAACATAAAAATAATGTTTTATGCTTTTCTTCGCTGAGCATAATTCCCAGGAGAGTCATCCAGGTTGTTTTATATATCAGTTGTTCCTTTTTGGTGTGGACATACCAGTTTGTTTAATTATTTGCCTATTGTAGGACGTCTGGGTAGTTTCCGGTTTTTGACTGTTAGAAATAAAATTGCTGTTAACATTCATGTAAAATGTGAACATAAGTCTTCACTTATCTAGGATAAATACCCAGGAGTGCAATTGCTGAGTTATATGATAGTTGCATGTTTAGTTTTATAAGAAACTATCAAGACGATTTTACAGAGTAACCATACCATTTTACATTCTCATCAGCAGTGCATGAGTGATCTGGTTGCAATTTACCCTTGTCATCATTTGGTATTACCACTCTTAGCCATTCTGACAGGTGTGTGTAGTGACATCTCAATATGGTTTTAATTTGCATTTTCTTAATAGCTAATGATGATGAATACCTTTTCATGTGCTTAATTTCCATCTGTAAATCTTCAGTGAATGTCTCTTTATGTTTCTTTGCTTGTTTTCTAGTTGGATTTGGTTTTCTAATGTTTCTTCAATTTTTCTCACTGCTTAAGATACTCAGTTCATTATTTTTAGCTCTTTTATTTGCTAATGTTACTATTTAAAACTAAAAACCTTTTCTATATACACTCCTCTTGATGCATCCCCCATGGTTAGATGTATAGTTTTTAAAGTATCATTTACTTCTGAGTATTTTCAAAATTCTGTATGATTTCTTCTTAGATTCATCAGTTTTTAGAAGTTTTCAAACATATTTGGTATTTAAAAAGTTACCTTTTTGTTATGGTTGTTAGAGAATATGGTTATAGGATACCAGTTACATGAATGTTGAGACATTCTTTATGGCTGGGCATTGGATTAATTTTTGTATGTGTTTCATTTGTATTCTGTTTGGAAGCAATACTCTGTGTATCTCTATTAAATCAGACTTACTGGTTGTGAAACCATTTCTTCTCTACCCTTAATAATGTTTTTATTTTATTTTTTTTGAGACCGAGTCTGGCTTTGTCACCCAGGCTGGAGTGCAGTGGCACGATCTCAGCTCACTGAAATCTCCACGTGCCAGGTTCAAGATTCTCTTGCCTCAGCCTCCCGAGTAGCTGGGGTTATAGTCGCCTGCCACCACACCTGGCTGATTTTTGTATTTTTAGTAGAGATGGGTTTCACCATGTTGGCCAGGCACGACTCAAACTCCTGTCCTCAGGTGATCCATCCACCTTGGCCTCCCAAAGTGCTGAGATTACAGTTGTGAACCACTGTGCCCAATGTTTTTATTTCTTTGGTTGTTTTATTATTGTGATAATATGTTAAAAATTGTCGTCTGTGGTAATGAGTTTGTCAGTTTCTCCTTGTGGTTTTATCAACATATTTTGGAACTATCTAGGTACATATAAGCTTAGATATTATATATATTGAATAGAACCTTTTTCATTGGATAGTCGCCTTTATTGCTAGTAATGGTTTTTGCTCTTAAAATTTTGTTTGATATTAATATAGCAACACCAGTGTCTTTATTGATTGATTGGTTGGTCGGTTGATTGAGACAGTCTCCCTCTGTTGCCCAGGCTGGAGTGCAGTGGCACGATCTAGGCTCACTCAACCTTTGCCTCCCGGGTACAAGTGATTCCTAAGCCTCCTGAGTAGCTGGGACTATAGGTGCGCACCACCATGCCCAGCTATTTTTTCTGTTTTAGTACAGATGGGATTATACCATGTTGGCCAGGCTGGTCTCGCACTCCTGACCTCAAGTGATCTGCCTGCCTTGGCCTCCCAAAGTGTCGGATTACAGGTATGAGCCACTGCGCCCGGACACACTAGTCTCTTTAAATTAGTATTTGCCTCATGTATTTTTTTTCTATAGTTTCTACTTTTAATCTTTATGTCTTTAGATTTTTAGGTGTGTCTCTTTTGGAAAGCATGTGGACTAATACTACTTCAGCCTTACATAAAAATATTTCCCATGTGTTTACAGTGCCGAAGCTGCTGAAAGATGGCAGAAGAAGTGGTGGTAGTAGCCAAATTTGATTATGTGGCTCAACAAGAACAAGAATTGGACATCAAGAAGAATGAGAGATTATGGCTTCTGGATGATTCTAAGTCCTGGTGGTGAGTTCGAAATTCCATGAATAAAACAGGTTTTGTGCCTTCTAACTATGTGGAAAGGAAAAACAGTGCTCGGAAAGCATCTATTGTAAAAAACCTAAAAGATACCCTAGGTAAGAGATTTCTATTTCTTTTTTTTTTTCTTTTTTTGAGACAAAGTCTTGCTCTGTCACCCAGCCTGGAGTGCAGTGGCATGATCTCGGCTTACTGCAACCTTCATCTCCTGGGTGTAAATAATTCTGCCTCAGCCTCCTGAATAGCTGGGATTACAGGCATGTGCCACCGCGTCCAGCTAATTTTTTTGTAATTTTTAATAGAGACGGCGTTTCACCATCTTGGCCAGGCTGGTCTTGAACTCCTGACCTTGTGATCCACCTGCCTCGGCCTCCCAAAGTGCTAGGATTACAGTCATGAGCCACTGTGCCCGGCTAAGGTATTTCTTATTTGAAACAAACAAACAAACAAACAAAAACAAAACTGCTTTGTTTTAAATGAATCCTGGAGTTTAGTTCTTTGTACATAATTCTGGCAGCAGTGTACATAATTGACTTGAAAAGGCAAGGGCTAGGTAAGTTTGACTCATAGCAGGTATTCAACCCAAAAGACAAATGAAAGTCATAAGTGTTAACATGCAGTCTCTGTAAATCTAGGCCCACTCTTAAAGTCAGGCCAAAGTGGTGCTAATAAGTAGAACTAACTATGATCTTCTAGCAGGGGCTCTTTGAACCATGAATGACTGTTGGAGTTTAGACTTATAGGCAGAACTGCCTCTTTGGCACCAAGGCAACTTATTTACATGGCACATAATGAATTTTAACATCTAATGACCTTATGTTTTGAACTTCACTTAAAATCCACCATTTTATTTCTCTATTTGATAAGAGAACTGTGAATCATTACTGTACATTAGCACCTACAGAGCTCCTTTATATTTTGTTTCTCTTTTTCGCTTTCTTTATTTCTCTAAATATAAAGTTTTTGTTTTTTATTTTTGCCGGCCCTCCATTAGGGCCTGAGACAGTAGAGCCCACTTGGCTCTACATTGGACTTGGCTAAGCTAATAGGAAGGAAATATGCATGGGCGAGGAATGGCCTCTTCTCTTTAAAAAAGAAAACAAAAATTAAACTCTCCATAGCTGACAGGAAGGAATTGGGAGGGACAGAATTTCATTTTTGGTGTTCAGACAAACATGCTGTTTGCGTAATGGTTCTTTGTTTGTATGTAGAAGAAAAGTACAATTTCTCCTTGCAAAGACAGTTTGGGAACAATATAGCCTGATTGACAAATACGAAATACTATTGACTCACTACTTTACATTAGTTTTTATTTATTTATTTTTTATGGTTTTTGTAGAGATGGAGTCTTGCTGTGTTGTCCAGGCCAAACTTGAACCCCTAGGCTCAAGCAACCCTCCCACCTCAGCCTCCCGAGTAGCTGGGTCTACAGATGCTCGCTACCATGCCCAGCTTAGTTTTTATTTTTATTCAACATTATTGTTATTCTAGAATGTTCTTCTAATTACCATCAATAAAAGACAAATATTTAAAGTTTTTAACCATTGTAAAACTGCAAAAACTAAAATATAGTACAATTTGGAGTAAGATATAAAGTAATGGATTATCAGTTTCTGAGATAAAAAAGTATTTCCAGTGTTCTAAAGGTAATTAAGTAGATAGAGTCATGGTCATATTTAACTGCTGAGGTAACTTTTTTAGTACTTTTCAGGTTTTGCCATAAAGACCATTATTTTTAGTTTTTCAGTGGAAGACAAATCAGAGATTTTCCTTCAGTAGCAGAAGAGACCGGGGTTAAAACCAGGGATACTTCTGGTTTTGTAAATACTGGACATTTATTTAAAGCATGTTGATTAGAGATATTGGGGGAAATTAAGGTAATTTCTGTCAAGAAAGTATGCCTCATAGTGATAAGTGCACAGGGTACTAGAATATACTCAGACTTTTTTGTTCCATTTTAAAAGGACACTGGTATCTTGGGACTAGAGTGAATGTGACAGTAATTAACAAAATATAGTGAAAAAAGTAATATCATAGAGTAAAAGGGGGAAATATCCCAGTATTAGATATTACATATATAAACCTAAAAGCCCATTTAGACATAATTTTTATTATTTGCTAATACTCCAGGGATGCCTTCTATACTACATTCTGATGTTACTGAGACAGTTTTATCAAGGTTTTTATCTATTTAAGTCTTAGGAAATCTCTGTTAACTTTATTACTATATTACAGTTATTGCTACCAATATTCCAAGGTGCTTGGAAACATTGTTTTGAGTTAGTGATCTGTAGTTAGCCTGTAAAGAGATGTAAGTCCAGCGTTTGCATTAGATAGCCTTTTTCTTTTCTTGTAATTTCTGCACCGTTTGGTAAGTTAAATGTCCAGTGTAATTAATGGATTTGTTTCACAATGGTTGTGCTGGTGGAGACATTGTTTGAAAGTTGAGAAGGAAAAGAAGAAAACAAAAGGATTAATGCGTGAATATATTTTAGTACTAAAAAGCGTGTATGCTTTAAAGTTTCTTCCAAAATAAGTTTAAATAAGAAGGTCATATTTTTGGCCATCATTATTTACTTGTTATACAGGCTGTGTTATAATTTAGAGGAAAACAAGTTTTGGAAAGAGAGAAGCCTCAGAAAAACTTTCTATTGCCTGGGTGTGGGCCAGGTCACATGGATTGGGTGTGGGAAGTTTCAGTGTTGCAGAACAGACCAGGAAGCTCACTGAGAATTATCCTGACAAAAGAGAACACGGAATTTTTCTTCAAAATGGATTGGTTAAATGTCTTTAAAGATTTTTTCAGTAAGTAATCTGTTTATTATTGTTAAATCCATTGTTTTTTTACAGTTGTGAATTCGATTTTCTGCTTTTGTAAATTTAAAGGAAAACTATTTGGTGGGTTTATGTAAGCTAGTACATTATGTTTATGTAATACAAACCAAATGATTGGTGATACATCCAAAAATTGTAGTTTTGACTTGGTAAGTAAAATAATTTAAAATGCTTAACATGAATGTTTAACAAGTAGAGAAAGAATATGAATGGTTTGGGCTTGATGCAGTTCTAATTTAGTAACTTTCAACTTGGCACAGACATTTGAAGTGAATTAAATAAATTGTAAACATATTAAAAACATTAGAAAAAGGGATTAGATGAACAGATTTCTTCATCCTCAACTTTTGAATTAACATTTTTTTTTTTTTTACGACTTTTAACTTTTTTTTTTAGAGGAACAGTGTAAAGATAATCTTTAATAAAAACACTAGTAAAGAGAATGTTTTTAGTTAATCAATATAGTATTGCTAGAAATTGATGTTTTGATGAATGTGAGGGTTGATATTTTGATACGAGTTATGAGAACAGCTGTACGACAAAGAGGAATATAGTGAATTCTTGACTGTTACTTAGTTTGGGTCATGAAGTAGTACTAATAATAATTTACAAGAGCCTAATTCTTTTGGTTCTGCCGATGGCCTCCTTATGATCTTATCATAGTGAACTTGATTTGAATTTCTTGAACATTTGCTTGGTGTTTCTACAAAAATGAACAGAAGAATTATTATAGAAGTCTCTTATGCAAAACAAGCCTAAGGAAACAAAGAGTAACCTGATGAGAGATTCCAGAGAAAAGGGCAAAGGAGAAAAGGAGTAAGCACTTGTTGAAAAAGAATATTGTAATTGTAATATGAAGACTCATTTGTTAGCTTTAGTGTGTCCTTCTGGAATATGTCTCTTCCGTTTACTTTTTGGTGAGTTACTAAAATTTCAGATCTTTGCATTTTCATTTTTTGGGTGAGTTTTACCTTTGAAAAACGTACTTATTTGCTTATGCATTTGTTCATCGACACATTCTTATTGAGAGCCTTCTCCAAGCCAGGCAGAAATCATAGGGTGAAAAACTAATGCTAACTCTTGCAGATCCTACATTCTGGTGGAAAGGTGTATGATGATTGTTATTTATTAAAAACACAGTGGATTTCATATCTAGGTTTAGTCATAAGCCATGTTGACCATAAATCAACCAGAAATAATATAAAAGAATCCATTGTGGCCACGAGTGGCTGCTCACACCTGTAATCCCAGCACTTTGGGAAGCCGAGGTAGGTGGATCACTTCAGGTCAGGTGTTTGAGACCAGCCTGGTCAACATGGTAAAACACTGTCTCTACTAAAAATGCAAAAGTTACCTGGGCATGGTGGCAGGCACCTGTAATCTTAGCTGCTTCGGAGGCTGAGGCAGGAGAATCACTTGAACCTGGACGTGGAGGCTACATTGAGCCAAGATTGTGCCACTGCACTTCAGCCTGGGTGACAGAGCAAGACTCAATCTCAAAAAAAAAAAAAAAAAAAAAAATCCATTGTGTCATTGATACATTCAATATATATCATTGATACATTCAATATATATCATTGATACAATGGTAAAATTATTCTTTCTGCTGAGTCTTAGGAAGTTGATAGTTAATGCATTTGCAGACCGAGAAACAGGATTTGAAATTGCAACCAAAATGTTCCTTTGCCCTGCAGCAACGCCAATTTTTTAATTTATTTTGCCAGGCAGTTTGTCAGAGTAGAGACAGGCTATTGATCTACTTCCATCTACTTCCTCCCTGAATGAGCTTACAAAGTAGAAGAAACAGAGCATTACGTGCTCTTTGTATGGTAGCCAGAATATTTTTGAAAACAAAAATTGCACAATGTTTTAAATAACACAGAATAAAAAATAATTTATTTCATGTAGATGAAATGAGCCGATGAAAATACAAAAATTTAAATAAAAAACTGTAATGGAAAGAATACCATATATTTAGTATTTCTTAGTTCTGCTCCCAGCCATGTGGCCTGCGAAAAATAACTGAACTTTTCTGATTTCCTGTTTCTTGTAAAGGAGAGAGTTAGGCAAGACTAAATGATCCTGGGAAGTCCCTTCTAACTCTCAAGTCTTACAGTCCTGGTAAACAACTAAGGAGTCTTTAGTGTGTCATAGGAATTGAGGGAAAGCAATGAGGGAGAAATTGGTTTTGAAGTAGAAACACGAGAACAGAATTGTAGTTCACTAAGGAAATAGAAGAAGCAGGAAAACTTTCTTTGGCCCCATCTCAACACTTACTCAGTGATACAGATGAAGGAAAAATGACATGCTTAAACTAAGGAATATAGGAAGCACTAACATCAAGATAGACATGAACAAGATGAATAGGAACAGACAGTATTGTAAAACTCTACATTAAAATTTTAAAAGGAATTGTATAGATTAGTGAGCACCTAGCCTGGCAGCAGCTTACATGAATAAAAAACTTAGAGCTGCTGTGGTAATGTATGAACTAGAAGTCCTACTTCTAGTCAGCACAGTCCATGATGACATTGATTCAAGTCTGAGAGGTGCTCAGGTGGAGGAATGCAATAGCTCCCTTATGTGTGTGTTGGTCAAATAAAACATGATGTGATTAATCCACTTTTGATAGATATTCTTCAACAATGGTATTGAGAAACTTAGATGCTTCCAAATACTGGCATCCAGTATATTGAGGATTTGGAAACCAGGTTACATAAGGCATAGTTACAGATACAAAGACTTGCCTCAGGGAGTACAGCTGTCATATGAAGAGGGACTGTTCACAGTGCTTAACCAAGTTCTTAAAAATCCTTTTGGAGTTTGTAATGCATTGTTTTGGTTAAGAAACAGTACTGTAGGACCCAAGCAGCTGGGACCTGCATGCCACCACGCCTGGCTAAGTTTTTGAACTTTCAGTACTTTCGCCATATTGGCTAGGCTAGTCTTGAACTCCTGGCTTCAAGTGATCTGCCTGCCTCAACCTCCCAAAGTGCTGCGAACCACCACCCCTGGCCATGTTTGTGTCAAATTTTAAAAATTAAACACCAGAAGCACTAGAAGGTAGGAAAGTAGTAACCACCATTGGTTGAGTGCCTGCTATGTACTGTAAGTGCTTTACACATAGTCTTTCAAAAATTATTTACAAGCATTTTATGAATTTTTTTTTTTTTTATATAACACCATTATATAAACAAGGAGACTGGAGTTTTCCTTTAAACTTTTATTTTAGGTTTGGGGGTACATGTGAAGGTTTGCTACATGGGTAAATATGCGTCATGGGGGTTTGTTGTTCATATTATTTCTTTCTTTTTTTTTTTTTTTTTTTTCTGAGACTGAGTCTCACTCTGTTGCCTAGGCAGGAGTGCAGTGATCTCAGCTCACTGCAACCTCCACCTCCCAGGTGCAAGTGATTCTTCTGCCTCAGCCTCCTGAGTAGCTGGGATTACAGGTGCCCACCACCATACCCGGCTAATTTTTGTATTTTTACTAGAGATGGGATTTCACCATGTTGGCCAGACGGGTCTCGATCTCCTGACTTCAGGTGACCCATCCACCTCAGCCTCCCAAAGTGCTGAGATGATGGGCGTGAGCCGCCACACCTTGCCTGTTGTACATATTATTTCATCACCCAGATATTAAGTCCAGTACTCAATTATTATCTTTTCTCCTCTCCTTTGCCCACCCTTCCTCCTCACAGGGGAAGCATTTGGTTTTCTGTTAGAAATTGGAGTTTAAAAAGATTAAATAACTTGACCAAGATCATACAACCAGTAGCAGAACTAAAATTTAAATTTGTATCTCCTATTAAAGTTTTCATAGTGGATCCTTTATTGCTAAAGAGTAGAGAATTGGAGTGAGATAGGCAATGGATTAGAAGAGTTTGATGCAAAAAGGACTAGTCGAGCCTAGGAGGATTGTGCTGAACTGTGAGGTCAGGAAGTGCTATGACCTGAATGTTCGTGTTCCCCAAAACTCGGTACGATCTCTGCTCACTGCAACCTCCACCTACTGGGTTCAAATGATTCTCATGCCACAGCCACCCGAGTAGCTGGAATTACAGGTGTGTGTCACCATGCCTGGCTAATTTTTGTATTTTTAGTAGAGATGGGGTTTTGTCATGTTGGCCAGGCTGGTCTTGAACTCCTGGCCTCAAGTGGTCTGCCTGCCAAAGCCTCTCAAAGTGCTGGGATTATGGGTATGAGCCCCCATGCCAGGCTGTTCTTTGTTTGACAGTGTATAATTAGTCTTAGACGTAATGTGTTTAAACAAACTTCCATAGAGGATCATTCTAGATCTTACTGATCTTTTGCTTTCATACACCGAACTGTGCAAATTCTGAATTTAAAAAAAAATCATTTGAAATTAGTCTATATTTTCAGGTAAAAAATTTTTTTGTGTGTTTTCCTCACATCATTTATTCAGTTTTACTCAATTTAACATTTATTGAGAATCTGCTATGTGTGATAGCCACTGTTGGCCTTTGAGCAGTGATGTCATGTGAGTGCAGCATTATTTATAGGAAGATTAGACTGGATGATGGGTTGACTGAGGGAGAAATTTGAGTTAATAAGGAAGCTAGTTTAGCAGGGTCAGGAAATCTTTGGTACTACATAATAGGCCTGAAGAAGAGTGATCATAATGGGAATGGAAAGTGTTGGCAGTAAAAAGATAAAAGATGATTGTGAGGATTTGATGTAAGACTCTTAAAAAATTTTTTTATGAGGTAAAATTTATATAACATAAAATTAACCATTTTAAAGTATGTAGTTCAGTAGTATTGAGTACATTAACAATGTTTTGCAGCCATCACTTCTGATTCCAAAATGTTTCCATCACCCCAAAAATAGTTATTCTCAATCAGTCCCTGGCAATTACTAATCTGCTTTCTGTCTCTATGGATTTACCTATTCGGATAATTTATATGAATGCAGTCATAAAGTATGTGACCTTTTTGTGTCTGGCTTCTTTCATTTAGTATAATATCTTCCAGGTTTATCCATGCTGTAGCATATATCAGTAATTCATCCCTTTTATGGCTGAATAACTTTTTTTTTTTTTTTTGAGATGGAGTCTTGCCCTGTAACCCAGGCTGGAGTGCAGTAGCACAATCTTGGCTCACTGCAACCTCTGCCTCCTGGGTTCAACCGATTCTCCTGCCTCAGCCTCCAGAGTAGCTGGGATTATAGGTGCCCGCCACCTGCCTGGCTAATTTTTCTATTTTTAGTAGAGACTGGGTTTCATCATGTTGGCCAAGGCTGGTCATGAACTCCTGACCTCAACTGATCTGCCCACCTTGGCCTCCCAAAGTGCTGGGATTACAGGTGTGAACCACTGTGCCTGGCCAGCTGAATAACTATTATATGTATATATCACATTTTGTTTATCTGTTCATCTATTCATAGATGGACATTTGGGTTGTTTCCACATTTTGGTTATTGTAAACAGTGTGATGAACATGAATGTACAATTATTATTTGGATATCTATTTTCAGTTAAGTGAATACCTAAAAGTGGAATTGCTGGATCATATGGTAATTCTGTTTTGCTTTTTGAGAAACCATCTGTTTTCCACATGGTGGCACCATTTTACATTGCAACCAGTATTATAAAGAGGGATTCCAATTTCTCCACATCCTTGCCACGACATATTTTCTTTTTTTTGTTTGTTTATAGACATTATAATGGGTGTGAGGTAGGGTCATTGTGGTTTTGATTTGCATTTCTCTAATGACTAATGATATTGGGGATCTTTTCATGTGCATGTTGGCTATTCATATATCTTAGTAGGAATGTTTATTCAAGTCCTTTGCCCATTTTTGAATTTTTATGTTCTGGATACTAGATCCTTGTCAGAATTATGATTTGCAAATATTCTCTTCTAAGTCTATAGATTCTTTTTACTTTCTTGATAGTGTCTTATATACAGATGTTTTTAATTTTGATGAAGTATAATGGATCTTGTTTTTTTTTGTTGCTTATGCTTTTAATGCCAGTATCTAAGAATCCATTACTAAATGCAAGGTCACAGATATTTACTCCTATTTTTTCTTCTAAGAATTTTACAGTTTTAGCTCTGACATTTGGTCATTTTGAGTTATTTTTTGTATATTATTTGAAGTTGGAGCCCAGTTTCATCGTTTTGTTTATGGATATCCATTTGTTCCAGTACCCTTTTTTGTAGAAACTGTTGTTTCCTCCCATTGAGTGGTCTTGGCACCTTTAATGAAAATCAATTGACCATAGATGTATGGGTTTATTTTAGGATTTCTAATTCTGTTTCACTGCTGTATATTTCTATCCTTAAGCCAGTATCACACTGTTTTGATTAGTGTGGCTTTGTAATAAGTTTTGAATTGAGAAAGGGAGAGTCCTTCCACTTGATTTTCCTTTTTCAAGATTGTTTTGGCTACGTGGGGTCCACCTTGCAGTTCAGTGTGAATTTTAGAATCAGCCTTTTCATTTCTGTGGGGGAAAAAAAATGGTAGAACTTTAGTAAGGATTGCATTGAATCTGTGGATTGCTTTGGACAGTATTGCTATCTTACACAGAATTATCTTTCCATTTATTTAGGTCTTCTTTAATTTCTTTCAGCAGTGTTTTGCAGTGTTTAGTATATGAGTCTGATACTTCCTTGGTTGAATTTATTTCTATGTATTTTATTCTTAATGCTATTATAAATGGAATTGTTTTCTTAATTTTATCTTTGAATTGTTCATTGCTAACATATAGAAATACGACTGGTTTTGTATGTTGATCTTGAAACTTTGCTGAATTTGTTTATTCTGACTGTGGGAGTGTGTATGTATGTGTGTATGTCTATGTATATTCTTTAGGATTTTCTATTTATAAGATAATGTCATCTGTGGATGCTTTTTCCCCTCCCTAATTGCTTTGGCTAGCACTTAAAATCCAATGTTGAATAGAAGTGGTGGAAGAGAGCATCCTTGTTCTTGTCTTGTTCCTGTTCTTAGGGTGGAAAACTTTGTCTTTCACCATTGTGTGTGATGTCAGCTCCACAGTTTTTTGCAGATGCCCTTTATTATATTGAGGACATTTTCTTCTAATCCTATTTTGCTGAGCATTGTTACCATGAAAGTTTTGGATTTTGTCCAGTGCTTTTTCTGCATCAATTCAGATAATCATTTGGTTTTTTTCCCCTTTATTTTACTAATATGAGGTATTATATTTTCATATGTTGAACCACTCCTGCATAAATCCCACTTAGTCATTATATGCAATCCTATTAATATGCTTGCTAGATTTGGTTTTCCTAATACAGATAATCCTTATTTTTCACAGATTCTGTATTTGTGAATTTACTTATTGGCTAAAATTTATTGATAAGCCCAGAGTTGATACTTGCAGTATTTTGTGTACATGTGCAGTGTGGCAAAAATGTGAGTCGCCTGATGTGCACATTCCCAGTTGAGGCAGTGTTCCACCTTCTTATTTCAACTTTTGTACTATAAACAAGTGTCCTTTGCGCAGTCTAGTTAGTGCCACTTTTTTTGCATTTTTGTGCTTGATGATTTTGCTGTTTAAAATGGCCCCCAAGCACAGTGATGAAGTGTGAATTTGCCTTATGGAAAAAATGTGTGTTAGATAAGCTTCATTTAGGCATGAGTTATAGCGATGTTAGTTGTGAATTTAGTGTTAATCACAATTTATATTAAACAAAGTGTCTTTAACGAGAAACACGAATAAAGGTTATATAGTGATTAACAAAAATATAACTGAAGGCTAACCCTGTTTTTCCCTTAGGAGCCGTGGTTCAGTGTTTGCTAATTCATTATTTATGGTAACTTTGTAGAACATAACTACTGCAAATAAAGGAAACCAACTGAATTTTGTTGAGGATTTTTGCATCTGCATTTCTTAGTGATATTACCAGTTTTCTTTTGATCGCTTTGGTATTCTGGGTAAAGTTGGCCTCATAGAATGTATTAATAAGTATTCTCTTCTTTTTTCTTTTTAGAGATGTTTTAGAAGCATTGATGTTAATTTTTCTGTAAATGTTTGGTAAAATCCACTAGTGAAATCATCTACTCCAGAGCACATTTTTGATGTGATATGTTTTGTTACTGATTTAATCTTTTACTTGTTATATGCCTGTTCAAATTTTCTATTTTTCCGTGAGTCAGCTTTGGTAGCTTGTGCATTTCTTGGAATTGATATTTTTCTTCTAGGTTTATTAATTTATTGGCATACAGTTGTTCATAGTACTTGTTTATAATCCTGTTTTAAATATCTGTAAGGTCTGTAGAAGTGGTATTTCTGATTTTAGTTATTGGAGTATCTCTCAGTCTAGCTAAAAAGTTTTCAATTTTACCGATACTTTTAAATAACCACATTTTGGTTTTGTTGATTTCCTCTGTTTTTCTGTTCTCTTTTGTATATATCTCTGCTCTAATTTTTATTATTTCCTTCTTTTAGCTTTGAGTTTAGTTTTTCTTTTCTAGTTCCTTAAGATTAAATTGGTAATTTGAGATCTTTTTTCTTTTTTATGCAAGCTTTTAGGGCTATACATTTCCCTTTGAGCATTGCTTTTGCTGCCTCCCATAGGTTTTGATATGTTGTGTTTTCATTTTCATTTATCTCATAGTAGTGTCTAATCTTGTGAAATTTCTTTGTGACCTGTTGGTTTAAGAGAGTGTTAGTTGCCATACACTTGTTAATTTTCCAGTTTTCCTTTCTGTTACTAATTTCTAGGTTCATTCCATTGTGGTCAGAAAAGATATTTGTATGACTTCAGTCTCAAATTTATTGAGACTTTTTTTTTTTTTTTTTTTTTAAATAGAGACAGGGTCTTTGTTACCTAGGCTGGAGTGCAATAGCATGGTCATAGCTCACCGCAACCTTGAAGTCCTGGGCTCAAGCAATCTTCCCAACTCAGCCTTCTGAGTAGCTGGAACTACAGGTGTGCACCACCACACCTGGCGAATTATTTTATTTTATTTTTTATTTTTGTAGAGACAAGGTCTCACTGTCTTGCCCAGGCTGCTGTGAAACTCCTGGGCTCAAGTGTTGTCCCACCTTGGCTTCCCAAAATGTTGGAATTGCAGGGTTGTGCCAGTGTGCCTGGCCTATTGAGCCTTGTTTTGTGTCCTGCCATATGGTCTGTTTTGCAAAATAGTCCATGTACACTTGAGAAAAATGTGTACTGTATTCTGCTTTTGTTTGATGGAATATTCTCTATATGTCTGTTAGGTCTAGTTGGTTTATAGTACTGTTAAAGGCTCCTGTTTCCTTAATGATCTTTCATTTACCTCTGTGCCTCAAGGCCTGTTTCCTTAATGATCCTTCATTTACTTTTGTCCTTTACAGAAATTGAGGTATTGATGTCTCCAAGTACAGTTAGTGCTCGACTTACAACCATGATTGGTTCCGACAGACCAGTCGTAACACGATTTGGTCGTAAGTTGAGTAGGCTTTATGTACAGTACTGTGAAATGATGTTATAAAAATCTTTAAGTCATTTTATCATAATTTTCTTTCATTATTGCTATATATCATAATTTTCTTTGTTCATTTTATGCCATTTGTATCATCTCTACACGATTTTGTTTCTTATTTTTACATTCGTCAGGTTTAAGTAAAACACTGCATTACCAGTAGTAAAGGTTGACCTGAATGCTTATTATGAAAGCATTCTTGTCAAATCTCATTTTTAAAAAGCCGCCTTAACTTGTGGTAAAGGTGCAGCCTTGTGTAAAATGTAGAATATTCACAGATCACTGAACCACGGTGGTCTATGGTTTGAAGTGAAAAAACCACGGCACATGATGAGTTTTGAAAAGCAGAAGAGTATGAACTATGTTAAGTCTTAGGGTTAAAAAGGACTAGTTGCCAGGTATTTATTTATTATCATTGTAAATAGAAAAGTAAATCATCACAATTTTATGTGACTTTCCATGGGATACAAATATGTAGCATTCATCATAAA
>NW_016107368.1:1745846-1765027 GCF_001604975.1 Cebus imitator | reverse complement strand
CATTAACCTAGAATTGAAATTTTTGCTTTATGCATTTGTCTTTTAAATTATGTAGGAAAGAAAAGGAGAACTTACAAACAAAAACTGTAATACTACTGACTTTTATATTTATCTATGTAGCTACCTTTACATTGCTCTTTATTCATATGACTTCAAATTACTGTCTAGTGTTTTTTCATTTTAGCTTGGAGGATTCTCTTTAGCATTTCTTATAGCACAGGTCTAGTAGTGATGAATTCCTTTACTTTTTGTTTATCTGGGAATGTCTTAAGTTCTCCTTCATTTTTGAAGGGCAGTTTTGCTCAATGTGGAATTCTTGGTTGGCTCTTTTTTTTTTTTTTTTTTTTTTTTTTTTTTTTCTGCATCACATTCTATCCCCTCCCCAGAGCTTATTGCTGCTTATTGTGAGTGGTTATTGTTCGCTTGTTTAGTGACTTTTCTAAACTATTTTTGTAAGGTCTGTAATTCCTGGTCATGTGTGGCCACTGAAGTCTGTTCCATTTGCTTAGTAATCAGCTAGCTAGTGTTTTGACAGAGTTTCCTTAAACACTTGGAGTCAACAACAACAACAAAAAATCTCTCCCATCTTTGAAGATGGCTTTATGGCTTTATTGTCAAAGTACTCTTTGACCACTTAGTGAAGCCATTTATAATTCTGCCTTAGCCTTTGCTTACTGTTTGCTCAAAGCCTAAAGATCAGCCAGGGTGAAAGCTTAGGTCTTCTTGGGCCTTTTTTGGGCCTTTTCTGAATTTGTGTCCAGCCCTGGCCATGTGCACATCCTTCTTGATTGGTAGACACATCCCTTATTACCCCATGTATATCTTTTCCCATCCCCTTTCTGTCCAGGCTTTTCCATCAGCCTGTTCCTTGTCCCAGTTGTCCGTTGCCCCGGACTGCTGCATCAATTAAATAAGTTTGGCAAAAACCACCCAGGAAGACTCCCTGTCCCCTGGGAATGATCCAAGTCAGGCAAAGCCAAAGCAAGCCATTACTGAGGTCCTTAGGGAGCTGCCAGACAAGTTGAAACTAAAATCACAGTTGTTTAAGGTGTGTATTGCTTCCTCTGGCATTAAGAGTGCAGGTTACTATCCACATAGTCATCACTGACTTGGCGTGTGGGGAATAGTGGGCAGGCAATTTAGGATGTTATAACACTCTGTTTACTACAAAGCAGCAACTCCTTTATTCACTAAGTCTTACCCTAGATTTTATTTATTTATTTATTTATTTATTTCTAGATTCCAGAGTTTTGCAAAAGTTGAGTCTGACAATATTTACCAGCTCATTAATTGCATTAATTGCTTTTTGCAGAAACGGTGCCTTGGAGTTCCGTACTCTGCCATTTTTGGTGGTATCATCCCAAATGTAGGGATTTCTCAGAAGGTTATCATTAACCAAAAGTAAGAAAATTAGGAAGGAAGAAGTTCATTTATGGGTATAGAATATATTATTTTTATTTGGATATGAGTGTTGGGTTTGAGGTACTGATGGCACAATCTGTGGGTGTCTAGTGACACTGGGAATTGTACTGTCTGAATTCCAGAAAGGTGTTAGAGCTGCAAAGAGATCTGGGAACCTTCTGCACAGAAATTATAGAAAATGAAAGTGTATGATTTCCTTGGAATAGAGAAGAAGGTCAAGTATGGCATCTTGCAAAACACTTTCAACTAAGGATTTATTCATTTATTCATTCAGCAAACATTCCTTTGTTCCTATTACTGATGCATGTACTACTAAGCATTGGAGATAGAAAGGAATTAAGATCTAGTTTTCTGCCTTCAGGAAGTTCATTTGTACTTATATTAAGGAAGATAAGTAAAGAAGCACAATGCAATGTCATAATAACAAGGTTAGAGGAGGCAAACAAGAATATGTAAACAGGTCAGAAAAGAAAATAATAAATTTAGGGAAGTCAAAGAAGGAGAAAACATAATGGAGAGAGTGGGTTGTAACCTTGGTTGCTGCATAGAGAGTTTGAAAAGGCTGAGGACTCTGAAAGTTACTGATTTGGCCATAAGGATAGATAGATGACATAAGAATGATTTTGGTTTTAATTGAGTAGTTTTGATAGAGTGTTGCAGACAAAGGATCAGATTATAAGGAGTTAGGAGTGCGAGTGGTGAAAAAGTTGAGGGAAAAGAGAAAGACAACTATTAAAAGAGTGGCGTAGTTTATTCTGTGGGAAAATTGGACCAATTAGAGAAAAAATAAATTACCAAAATGTTACAGTTTAAAAGTTGGAGCAGAGTTACAGTAACTTCATTTTGGAGTAGAAAAGATTGGAGTGTGTTTTTAGACAATTGAAGGGGCTGAATAGGAAGGAAAACACGGATGTTGAGTCCCAAAAGAGTCACGAAAGATAGTATTAAGATCTTAGAAGAATCAGATCTTAGAAGATTTGGAGACTTGAGTGAAGAAAGAGAGTGAGGATAATGAGAGTTTTGAGACAAAAGGAATTTGAGAAGTTTTACCTAGGGAAGCCTCAGTTTTCTAGGTAAAGTAAAACATAAAATCACACACTAAGACATGGGCAGCAGTGAAAATGCCTGACAGAAGTTGATATAGCATACATTTGTGTTGATAGTACCATTTGGTGATTTTGTCATTTCAACACATAGTATTAAGCATTTACTGTGTACTAAGCACTGTATGAGATCCTTGGGATTTTATCTGTAAACAAACAAAAATCCCTGCCTTTGTGGAGGTTACATGTGACTAGGGTAAGGGAAGAGAAACAAGTAAGTAATATTTTTAAATAAACATATGAGGTAAATAGAGCTACCTGGGTCTGGGAACCAAGAAAGCAAATGGGAAGATTAGCCAGACATAACTGCAATTTTATATTGCATATCATATTCTAATTTAAGATATAAATAATTTTATTTCTGTACAGCTCATTGTAAAATCTAGCTTTCTTAAACTAAGACAAGAAGAGTATGAGTATGTTGGAGCCTTTGTATACTTAGATTGTGGCTATGAGAGAAATAATCTATGTTTACATTTAAGAGAAAATTCATTAATTTAGGACAACTTTATAATTGTTATATAGTTATTTCAGGGCCTTTGACGAGAAAATATAAGGTGAACTGTCGTAATAACTGAAATTAAATATTTATTTGTTTAAGAAAAATAGTATTTGTACCTCATTGCCAAAAAGATGATTTAACCACATAGAAATTTGTTATGTTTAAAAGTTTAAAAAGTCTATATGGAGTTGAAAATCGCTTTGTAATTATGAATAAATTGGTTTTTTTTTTTTGGTAATCATTGTTTTATATTCTCTTCTCATGGCACTTTTTGATTTAAACAGGCATTGGAAAAGTGAAAAGAAAACCTAGTGTGCCAGATTCTGCATCTCCTGCTGATGATAGTTTTGTTGACCCAGGGGAACGTCTCTATGACCTCAACATGCCCGCTTATGTGAAATTTAACTACATGGCTGAGAGAGAGGATGAATTATCATTGATAAAGGGGACAAAGGTGATCGTCATGGAGAAATGCAGTGATGGGTGGTGGCGTGGTAGCTACAATGGACAAGTTGGATGGTTCCCTTCAAACTATGTAACTGAAGAAAGTGACAGTCCTTTGGGTGACCATGTGGGTTCTCTGTCAGAGAAATTAGCAGCAGTCGTCAATAACCTAAATACTGGGCAAGTGTTGCATGTGGTACAGGCTCTTTACCCATTCAGCTCATCTAACGATGAAGAACTTAATTTTGAGAAAGGAGATATAATGGATGTTATTGAAAAACCCGAAAATGACCCAGAGTGGTGGAAATGCAGAAAGATCAATGGTATGGTTGGTCTAGTACCAAAAAACTATGTTACCATTATGCAGAATAATCCATTAACCTCAGGTTTGGAACCATCACCTCCACAGTGTGATTACATTAGGCCTTCACTCACTGGAAAGTTTGCTGGCAATCCTTGGTATTATGGCAAAGTCACCAGGCATCAAGCAGAAATGGCATTAAATGAAAGAGGACATGAAGGGGATTTCCTCATTCGTGATAGTGAATCTTCGGTAAGTTGATTTTCAGAGGCAAATACAAATAGAGTTCTGGGTATTTAAAGAAAGAGAAGTGGAGAGGTTAAGTGGCTTCCCTAAAGTTAACCAGGTAACAAGCTGGGACATAACATAAGCATAAATGTTTCAAAGTTAAAGTTAGCATTCTTTCTAGCTATATATTTTGAATAAAAGAGAGCTGTGGCAGTGATGCTACACACTGGATTATTTGGTCTTGTCTAGTTCTGTTGATTTTGCATTCCTATTTTCTGTTGCATTAAACTAAGTGGACAAAATGGAACATTGGCTTCTTCATTGAAAATAGAATAATACTATAGATTAAATTAGGAAACATTTAAAAAATTGCTATTGGATGCATTGTGTAAGAAAATAGTCACTGTAGTCCTTATGACATAGGAAATCCCTGAATTAAGAAAAATTGATACTAAGTTTCTTCATAAATTGGTTACTTGGAAGTTGGAATACACCTTTATTTTATTATTATTTTTTTTAGAGTGCAATGGTGCAATCTTGACTCACTACAACCTCTGCCTCCCAGGTTCAAGGATTCTCCTGTCTCAGCCTCCTGAGTAGCTGGGATTACAGGCACAGGCCACCACACCCAGCTAATGTTTATATTTTTAGTAGAGGTGGGGTCTCACCAAGTTGGTCAGGCTGGTCTCAAACTCCTGACCTTGTGATCCACCCACCTCAGCCTCCCAAAATGCTGGTATTACAGGTGTGAGCCACTGCGCTGGGCAGGAATACACTTCTATAATAACCTCAAAAACTATTTTAACACTGTGTTTGAAATGCATTTGTGTTGAGTCCCCAAAAGAGTGATTATATTGCAATACTAGTAAACAATAAAACTATAAAATAAAAGTTGAAAAATAATATGGTTTTGTGGTCTTTTTTAGATATTGTGTAGGCTATTAGAATTTGATGACACTCATTTTCCTTAAAAATGGCCTTTTTCCTTGATAAAAGATAACACTACTTTTCCACGTATTAAATCATTAATCTTGGCTTTGTGTGAGTATATTTGTACAAAAGTGAATGTGTAATTGCACAAAATATTGAAAGAAAGAAAATGTGTGGAGTTGGGGTATGGTGGGGAGAGAGATTAATTCAACTTCTTGATGTGAATTTCAGGAAAATGGGGCCTATACCTAATCCCTCAGAAAAGCAGTTGGTTGGTAGTAAGGAAGAGTGATGACATCCATTTTGTTAGATGTTTGATCTGGCTCACTGTTTGAAACTTTGGGAGTAATTGTAGAAAAAGAGGCTTTGGGGATTGATAAAGACTATAACAAAAAACAAATACCGAATTAAAAAGAAAATAGCTTGAATGCAGAATTGTGTGTATTGGCTTGTGGGTAATTCAGCATAGATATTAGACAAAATACAATATATACCATTATTTGTAGCAGTATACTTTTTAAGGTTAGAGGTCTCAAGTAGGCATATTTTGCTTAGCCTTCACATGTTTTTTAAACATTTAAATTCACTGCTAATATTTAAATGTTAGGATATTTATTATAAAAATTCAGGCTTTAGACTTATTTATTATAAAAATTTAGACTTCAGACCATTTAAAATGGGAAGAACTACCGACATTGAGATCCTGTTCCTTCAAGGCAACAATCACAGCTGAGAAGTCACTAATTCCTTTAGATTGGGGGAAAAAAAAAGAATACATTATTCTTTCGGCTCTTCTTGTAGGCATTTGAGTTTGTGGCCTCTCCTTAAAGTTTAGATTCATTCTCATTTGTGTGTTCCTCATTGTTGAGAAATCAACCTATTATCCTGAAGACAGATACTGTTAGCTACACATTGAAAAGGGGTTGGGTGGATATCTTAGAGTTTCTCATGTGTTTCTCCAGTAGTCTGGAGAGAAGATAGCTCTTGTTCTTCAAATATTTAACTAAAGGAGGATTTCCTGTGAGTGTCTGCTGGTAGAGCCGTGAGTGTTAAGAGACTTTTGATTATGCAGGTTTGAATCCTGGCTCTGTTGTTAACTAGATGGATGACATTGGCCAAGTTATTAATAGCTTCTCTGAGACTCAGTTTTCTCATCTGTAAAAAGAGTTTGTTTTGAGGAGTGAAGGAGATAATCTATAAATAATTTATCGTGGTGCCTAGAACTTAGTAAGTGCTTAAGTTTTAGCTTTTAGTTTAATATAAAAATACTGATAGATGGCTTTCAGATGTTTACTATATGTATTTTTTTTCTCTTTTAGCCAAATGATTTCTCAGTATCACTAAAAGCTCAAGGGAAAAACAAGCATTTTAAAGTCCAACTAAAAGAAACTGTCTACTGCATTGGGCAGCGCAAATTCAGCACCATGGAAGAACTTGTAGAACATTACAAAAAGGCACCAATTTTTACAAGTGAACAAGGAGAAAAATTATATCTTGTCAAGCATTTATCATGATACTGCTGACCAGAAGTGACTGCTGTATAGCTGTAATTTAACGTGTAATTGAACACTGAGAAAATGTTGGGTCCAGTTGTGCTTGATTGGAAATTGCTGTTTCTAACTCTATATGAGAATGACTATAATAATATTTTTATTATAACTCAGCCCATACATATATACTTTGTATGCAGTGCATCTGCATAAAATAATTCCTTATCCTTGGTCTTCTGTTTTATTGTTTTCTTCTTTGCTGTTTTTGCTTTGCTTCTAATATTACTGTTTTGTATTTTGAAAAAAAAAAAAATCAAATAATGCAGATCAGAATCTTTATATGGAAGAAATCCTTTATTGCCTTTCCTTTATTTCCTTGTAAAGGAACCCTGTTAGTTCTGTTATGATCTCTCTTTATATAAAATTATTATATCTATATATGACATATGCTAAAATAAATTTCTTGGAGAGTGTTAATCTTTTCTGTGACTAAATAGCAATAATAAATGGAAAATTAGAAATTATTTCCAGGTATTATATTTGTCACAGGTAATTGTAACCAAGTATATTGTGTCTGCCATGATTTTTAAAAATTCATTCATTGTCTTCAGTCATACAGCAAGACACATGAGACATAGGTTAGAAAACATGTTGTACAATTTTAATTTACAACTGTTGGAAACAAAGATCACTAAATTCTTCATTTTTTTTTTTCCAGTGCTTCTCCCTCATCTGGTTATTCGAGAAAACAAAACAGTCTCTGAGATAATTTAGCTTTTCTTTCTTTCTTTTCTTCTTTTCTTTTCTTTTTTTGAGACAGGTTCTTGCTCTGTTGCCAGGCTGGAGTGCAGTGGCGCCATCTTTGCTCACTGAATCCTGGGTTCAAGCGATTCTCCTGCCTCAGCTTCCTGAGTAGCTGGGATTACTGGTGTGTGCCACCACACCCAGCTAATTTTTGTATTTTTGGTAGAGATGAGGTTTCACTATGTTGGCCAGGATGCTCTTGATATCCTGACCTCATGATTTGCCCCTCAGCCCCCCAAAGTTGTTGGGATTACAGGCTGAGCCACCATGCCCAACCTAGCTTTTCAAACTGTAAATAGGTGCTCTAGTGTTATTTTTTTTTCTTTATCCCTCTTGTATTATTTTAGCAAAGCATCTTATATTAGGACATGTTATATTTATGCCAATGTGAAATAAGTTACGGCCAAGTTTTGCAAAAATAGGAAGCAGTGAGATACGTGGTTTTTTTCTCCTCACTAAATATCAGTAATTGTCAGGAATAGTATTACCTATTTTCATTTCCTCTTCAGCTTTGAGTTTTGTTGATCTGGACACTAAAACTGATGTATACCTGAGGAAAAAATAAAATGTGCTCATGATTAGGGAAAATCACGTTATTTTTAATTTTTTTTTTTTTTTAACAAGTAGGAATTTGGGTGTATGGATGAGAGGCTAATCTACTTCTGTAACAGGCCATAGAAGAAAACCAGTTGCATTTTATGGTAATAATTTGTACTCCCATTATTCTGGAGACTTAAGTTTAAGCAAAGTAGCCATCAGTATTTTAATTGAAAAATACTAAAGCCACATAACTGAGGAGGATGTCATATTACTTTCAACAAATTCCTTAATGCTGCCTAAGCATATGGATGTTTTAATTATTTGCTGGTTATAAACAGATATCTAATACACCAGAATAACTGATGGTAAAACTGTGTAACTTGTAAATTTTTTTCATCAGTGTTAAATATTATTTAAATCTTAAAATCATTTAAAGACTTAACGTTGCCACTGGGTGGCAGCCATGGCTTCTTTCATGGCAACAGAAGTGAACAAATATAATTAAGACAAATTTGCATCTCTATTCCATCTGCTTTTAAAACGTTTTAGTCCATATTCCATTATTTTTCTAGATCAGTAATCCTTTGTTTATTAAGGGTAATTATTAGTAGGCAAGTTTTTCATGGAAATGAAAATCATGTATGCTTATCTTCTCTTTGCTGTAAAATCAAATGCATATAAATTGAGGAAAACTGTTTAAATGGCTGTAGGATGACTAGGTAGTAAACATCATCTTAATTTTTAACATATATTTGATGATGCTTTCCTTTTATTTGCTGTTATGTTTCTGGGTTTTTCCCAGTCTTATGAAAAAAATATATGTTTGTAAAAAGAGAACAATTAATGCTTTGCATCACAGACATGAACTATTTGTAGTAAACTCCACTGAGCTGATATTAATAGAGCAGACTTTTGAGAAAGTAGAAATGTAGTAGCACTGGAAACAATGCATATTTCTGTTCCATAATTAGGTTTATTGTTGCTGTAGAGCTCCCAGATAACCCATGTGTACCAGTAATATCTATTAGTGTGCTCTTATTATGGTATAAAAACTATAAAAACCTCACTGGGAGCTTATTTTCTACTTAAACATTTTACCAGTTTTTAAAAAGTCTTAAACCAATGCTTACACCAGTGACTGTTTTTATAATGCTTGAAGTAATTTTAAGAACTGAAACAAGCATAGAAAACATCTGAATAGGTAGATAGTAATAATAATACTTGTATTAGAAACCAAGCTTCCTGATTCCCAGCCTGGTGTCTATATCATGACACACTACCCTATGTATGCTTGGTTTTAGACTAGGAGGAGGGTCCGAGGAAGAGCAATATTACAGAAGTTTTCTTCCACATGAGGAGTATGCTTAATTGCAAATTTAAATACATGTAACAGATGTAACCCTGCCTAACCCACTTCTACAAATAACTTCTCCAAAATCTTGGAAGAGGTTTTTTAGAACATTATATAAGCTTTATAACAAAAACCGTTGCCATCGTGTCCCTTATTTAGTCATAAATCCTTAGGATTTAGCTGAATATATACTCACACATGTATATTACAAATATATCACTATACAGTTAACACATGCACCTTGCACTATTAGAGACAAATAATATTGCTAAACAAAATAGGAAGGCTTAATGCCATCTATTGCCATTGCTAGAATAATTAAAAGGCCTAGCAGATGAGCAACTTGGGTAGTTAGAATAAGGTCATTCTTGTAGAATATGGCCCCCTTATCTTTACCAGTGCACATGGTGAAAAATTCAAACAGTAAAATAAAGTCTCCTCCTTTGATGTAAAAATATAGAGACAAATCTCTAATACATTTTATTTGGGAAGCAAGAATTGCAATTCAGGGCATATACACAGAATGAGTAGTTTTTAATATACCCAAAGAACAGAGAAGGTTGAGAGTTTTATTATAAAGAGAAATGTTACATCCATTTTGAAAGAAAATTCATTGGCTCTAGAGAAGTTTTTGGGAATTGGCAAGCTCTGATTGATGTGTGACAGTGGTAGGTAAAACCAGTCTTAGAGCCACAGCAGCTACTAGGTAAAACTGGTTTTAGGGCTTACAGCAGGCTCTTTCAGTAGCCAGACTTGTGGAAAACTGAGTTCTTGGAGCTGCTGCTATGTCCTCTGAGTGCTTTTTCCCCCAGCCCATTAACTCTGATTTGGTTGGGTGTGACAAGAACCCTTATCCCCCTAGTTGAGATCTCCAGATGCAGTTTACTCTCCTATTTTTCCTGAAACACGGAAAGTTTTGTGTTTGGAATCTGAAAATCATCATTTTTTCAGAAATATTCAATTACATTGTCCAATAAATTAAGAGTGTGGCATTACAGTACTAAGTTTTCCATTTTAATACTTTGCTAGAAGATCTTAAGGCGTCCTTTATAATCTTGCATTTATATAGATCTTTTAACTTTCCAAATGGCTTCACAATCAAGGTCACTTTTTTCTTAAAGGACATTTGGTGTAGGATAGATGCTATCTTAATTTTATGTTTCGAACAGCACCCTTTTTTAAAAGAATGCCAAATTACTGTTTCTGAAGAGACACATTATTAGAAGCATTGGCTTGCTACTCAATTCTGATAGGCTGGTTCTGTTAGTGTTTAGCAAGTTTTTGTGACTCAATTCTCTGCTATCTTTTAAACACTTGACAGACCAGCTTGATACGTATTCCCCACACCCTAATTTCTTGCTGTTACATGATCTAAACCAAATAATTCAGGAACTGAAATGTTTATTTCTAGTTTACTAATGAGGTGCACCTTTTATCTGAAAGTATGCAACAATTTGCTGAGACTTGTTTAATGAGTAGAACCTAAGTTGGACTTGTTGGGGTTTTGAACAGGAGGAGTTTCAGCTATCAGCCACCATGTTCACAGAGGGAAATGTTTTAAATTAGTGTCTTTGAGTGTTTTCTGATGGGTTAAATTAGATTTCTGAGGTAGTTGCTTTGAATAAATTTCTGTGCTTAGATAATTTATATCTTAGACTATGAAGAAACTTTTCAGATAAATAGTCTTCATGAAATTATTGAGCCTAAAAGGTGAATTCCAGAATGGGACTGTTGTGTTGTCTATTTTAGGCTAAACAGGAATGGTTATTAAATTGATATTTTTTGAGTACTTATGAAGGAAAATTAGTAATCCTTGAATAAGGATGGTTTCTCTTGGAGAAGTAATGTAAAACTTGATGTTCTATAGACTTAATAGACAAGGGGATGTTACAGAGAACAAATTCATCAGGGCATATGACAATGTCGAGGAAATTTTTTTGAACTGTTACATCTCTGTATATGATTGTATGTTTAAATAGTTTTTGGAGATACTCATAATCAGTTTATCCAACTCGCCTCACGTATTTTGTTGCTGAGCTGAGACTATTTTAGTAATGGAAAAGAAAATGGAGAAAGTTTTCATAAATTTCATAAAATTTATATTTTAGTGATGTAATACCTAATGGAGAAGAGCTCTGAATTAAAATTTTAAAATAGAGCAAGTTGAGGGTTGAAGAGTAAGGGTGAGGGTGTTAATTAATATAGGACAATAAAAAGAGGCCTCTAATAAAATTGACCTTTAAGCATACTGTGTGCTCCACTTAATAGAATCACTGATGACTAGGAGCAACCAGTGACTGAGTAAAATACAGCAACCAAAATCATTTGAAAATTATGTAGAGCGTCACTATTATAGAGCTTTGTTTCTGGTTTTCAGATTGTAAATTTGCCTAAAATAGTATTTGTTTTATTGAAATGTGGAACATTTAATTACAGAAGGCTATTCTGAATAAACCCTGATTCTCCATTTTAAAGGAGTTTTTTGGGGGGATGTCAGATAGAAAAAAATAATTAGAGAAAGAGGATAGTTTGGCCAACTTAAGAGTTCTAATTAATCACACCCTAAAGGAAACCCTGGATGTTAAATTTCTGATGACCAGACAATAAACATTTGGGGGAGGAAATTGAAAAACTGAAGTGTTTAGAAGGGAAAAAGGAATGCAGGAGCCCTGAAAATTAGAGTCTAAAAGTGTGTAGAAATTCCACATGGAACAGACTTGGTGGAAGCATGAATTCAAAGTCTAAGACAAGAGGAATTCCGCTATTTAAATTCCCTGTGTTACTTCTAGAAAGAAAAAATTGAGACAGTTTCAACTAAATGTCACAAGTGCTAAAACACAGAACAAAGCTATTTAAGAATCAATGCACACTAGTCTGTGTTAAGTAGGGGAAAGGAAGGTTACTGGAATGTGGTAGTTGACCACATAGTTCATTCCAGAACACAGGGCCTATCTTGGACTTGCACAACCCTAAGAGTGAGTGCCTCAGAGTTTGCACCCTAGGTGCTTCCCTTAATTTTAGTCCTGGCCCTGCAGGACACAGAGAGCTTAGGGGTCTTTTCTTTGGCCACAAAACTTCCCATCCCTCCCCATTGCCTCTACCTTTTCATAAAAACCTTTTCTCTGCTTGCTTTTCTTTCCATAATTAAATATCAGAGATTTAAGTGTCAGTGTAATAGAGGAAAAAGAATCCTATTTCTGAACTGTACCTGCTTATAGGAAATAGGTCTATTCTTCCAGCGGTTTTTCTTCTGACATGGATGATCCTCCAACTCTGTGGAAGGCACCACAGATTAACCTGAGAAGTGCAGGAAACAGAATAGAGAATAGTTTGGTTTTGGCATGTTGCACAGACAAGACATTATAACTTCTCTTTCTATAGAAGAGCACCTCAAAGCCAGAAGAGAAAGGGAAAATTAGGGTCAGGGATTGTCCGGGAATGTTAGCGGCTAGCGGGTGAGGTATAGCCCTCCAGAAGTCCTCACCCAATGATACAGCCCAGGCAGAGGTGGGTGGTCTGAGTTACTGGGTCATGACCCAGGCTTGAAAAGGATTATTGTTCAAAAACTATGACAGGCAAATGGCATTATCTCTCAGCACCCCTTGAGGTGAGGTGTGCTGAACCCAGGGCAGACTCTATGCAATGGCTTATGAAGGATTGGCAGGCAGTACTGTCTTACCAGAGCATGGCAGTGCTGGACAGGAGTATCTTGACAGGGACCCATGAGCAGGTGGGGCTAACTATCCATCTTAACACTTCAAAGTTTGGTGAACAACTTTTCTTCCCCAACAGCATAGCTAAATGAGTCTTATTCTTTTTTCCATTTTCTCCTTGTACTTTCCTTTTCATCCTCTAATTCAGCCTATATGCCCCTCTACCTTTTCATCCTTGCTCATATTAGAAGGAATGCTGAATGGTGTGCATCTCTCTCCCCTACCCGCATCTAACTGGTACATCCTTGGAACCCCATATTGAGGTCTGCCTATTCCCTAAAGCCTTTGCTAATCTGTTGGATCACTTCTCTGTGTCTTTCAGACACTTTGAAGCATGCTTTTGATGTTGACTGGGAAGCACTTAAGGTGAGTGAACAAAGCTTGGAGTTTCACAGGCCTCAGTTGGAATTCCTGTTCCATCCCTGACTAGCTCTGCGATCTACAGTAAGTTCTATTTCCCTGAGCCCTATGTCCTCACTTGAAGAGTGAAGAATCAAATCATATCTTACCTTGCAAGTCTGTTGTATTATATATGGACATGTATATAGAGTGTAGAAACCCTTTAGGACGATTCCTGGCAGACAGTAGATATCCAGCAACCATTGGCTTATATTGTTAACTTTTGACATGCTGAAACTGTGAGCAGAAGTGAACTTAGAGGAGAGGAATCAGGAAGCCAAGATGAAGAACAAAGGTAAGATTGGGGACAGACATTGAGATCATGAAGCATTCTTAAGAGGAGCAGTGAGAGACTGTACAAGCTGCTAGTGACCAGAAGTCAAAGCACAGATGTGGCCACTGACTTAACAGTGCTGGGATCAAGGAAAATATGCACCAACTTTTCTTGACCATGATGTGGTGAAAAGATACATAGCAAATGTTTATTGTATGCTTTTCACAACAGCCCTAAGTTGGGTACTATTATAATGGTTCCAATTTTCAGGTGAGAACCATAAGGCAGGTAGTTTAAATGACTTGCCTAAAGAAACACAACCAAAAAGTTGACACCAATCAACCTGAGACAAAGATTATTTACCTATTAGAGACTCCCCTGCCCATATAAGCATCAAAGTTCAAATGTCTCAAGCTGAACATATGCAGCCTTTTTCTACAGCACTCCCAATCCTGCCTGTCCTGACCACACTCCACCCACTTTATTATTTCACTTGAGGTGCTGCCATCCACCCAGTTACCCAAACTCAGAACCTGAAAGTCATGTTTGGCTCCTCCTCCCCAGCCCTCCTAATCCACTCAATATTCAGGGGCTGTCAGTTCTACCTTCTTTATCTTTTGAATTTGGTCATTTCTCTCTACAGACATGAGAAACCTAGTGGAGGCCAACAACGGCTCTCACCTAGATCACTTCTGAAGCTCCCTCGTGGCCCTCCTGCCTTCAGTCTTCCCCCCATCCCCGTGGTGTTTTCTCCACCCTAGTCACAAACTTTTTAAAGCTCAAATGCAGGGAATGACATGACCATATTTGAGCTTTGAACCCTTCCTTTGACCTTCATTGCTCTCAGGAGAAAGTCCAAGCTCCTCAACAAGGCATTCAAAACTCTGTAGAATCCTGTTTCTGTCTGCTATTGAGCCCCAATTCTCGCCATTTCAATCTTGTTCTCCTGTTGCACCAAACTTCTCGTTGTGTCTTAAAAACAACACTCCTGACTGATTTTTTTTTTTTTTTTTTTTTCAGTTTAATACCTAGTCCTGGAGTCACCTCCTCCAGGAAGCTTTCTGTGATCCTACAGGCTGGGTTAGATGTTTCTTAGTGATCCTCTATTCCCTTATGAATATTGCTGTCACTTCATTTTAAAAATTAATTTATGATTATTCTCATGTTCATCTTCTCCACTAGTTGGGAAGTTCTTGTTGAGAGAATGGACTTGAATTCCCAAGAACTAGCACATAGTAAGCCTTCAGTGAATGTTTCTTGAATGAATAAATAAATGACCAACTTTCCTAACGTTACATTATAAGTTCTGAAACGAACCAAAATACATTTTACTCTAGAACCCATGTTTATACCACTATTGTATTTGCACATTAGGGTGGTTAAAATCCTTCAAGGGCTAAATTTTAAGGGGCTAAATCCTATCATAAGGTTTTTCTTCCACCTCTTGAAATTAGTTTTAATTTTTCAGTAATACATTTACATGACTCAGTAATCAAACAATGCACAAAAATATTTGGTCAAAAGTATTGTTCCCATTTTTCTCTTCTATCTTCCAATTCCCACTTTCTCTGACCCAAGGTAACCAATCTTGTTCATTTCTTATATCTTCTTTCAGCTTTTCTTTTTGCAAATGCATGCACATGTGAAGCTATATATTCTTCTTCACCTCCGAACTTTTAGAAAGGTATTTAAATTTTTTTCAAATAGCTCTGCTTTTTCTGAAGTGGGTATGTATTAGAAAAAAGAGCTTGTCAGTAGCCAGCTTGAATGAATTCACAGAGAGAAACTTGGAAGAGGACAGCTAGGTATTCAATGAGGGAGGGAGATAATCCTGCCTGCACACGGACTTCTGGGGATGTGCAGGGTCCTCCAGGACAGAGCCTATGGTCCGGGTATCGCTCATAGGCAGATTCTCAAGCTCCCTAAAGTTACATTTTCTCTGGAACTCTCCTAGGCCACTCCCCCATGATGCAATATCTGGGTTTGGACAGAAAGGAGGGTGCTTCCAAGCCCGCCTTTTCTCAGCTTCCTGGGCTGGTTCCAGAACAATTCGAGCTTCACTGAGACTCAGACCTCAGCTCCAACATTTGCATTCTGAAGAAAGACGGCTGAGATGGACAGAATGCTTCATTCTGGAAATAAACAATGTTCCAGGTCAAACTGAATCTACCAAATACAGACTTTCACAATGGTTCTAGAAGAAGTCTGGACAAGTCTTTTCATGTGGTTTGTCTATGCATTGATTCCATGTTTGCACACAGGTAAGTATGAATTAGAATACATCCAATAGTTTGGGCCTTGAATATAGGTTAAGAAGGCAAAAAATATTTTCCCAGGGCCAAGGGTTGAAATATCTGTACAGAATATCTTATGTCTGTTTTATAAAAGATTTCTTATCTCCTAAACTTCTATTCCCACATCCCAAAGAAAAGGCCTGCATTCTGTTTGGAAATCTCTCTTCTTAAGGTGCACAGAACAATCTAAAAAGAAATCATCAAAATAAATGAAAGCAGAGCTCTGTGCTCTTTGTTATTTATCTGATCATCTGGTTTTAAAGAGTGCAATGTACTGTCAGACTTCTGTGTGTGTCTTGGAGATGTTAACTATAAGAACAGATTAAAACAAAGATTCTAGCAAAATACACATGAATAAAACGACAATTTGTGAGCTTAATATTGGGTACAAGACTTATAAAAATTGGATTTCTCTCCTGGTCATTGAAGAAAAGGTACTCCATAGCATTTTTAAAAATATTTGGTTTGGGACATTTTCCCTGCCAGTGAGATTACATAATTTTCTCTGCTCCACTCCTGGTTGCTTGTACCTACCTGCTTTATTGTCTTAAAATTGCAACTCTTTAGCCTTTGATGTTTGTTCATGTCAAATCACGTTTAAGAGAAATTTCTAATTTTGATACTCCAAGACACTAAGCACTTTGCAGTGTTGATGCGAGTCTGGAGTTCTCTCTCTCTCTCTCTCTCTCTCTCTTTGTGTATGTGTGTTTTACACAGAACAATTTAATTATTCTAGTTAGTTTAAATCAGGCAACAAATCAGTACTAAGATAATTTGCAAAGATATGGAACTGGCTTAAACATCAAATTTATGGTGTTCTTTTCTAGCTTAAAAACCTTCACAGCTCCCAGTTGTTCAGCACATGATGTCCAAATTCTGCTGTTTGTCTCATCACCCAGCATATTCTGGCCCCATCCTGTATTTAACCCTATTTCTCACTGCTCCTTGAAAACAAATAAGGACTACAAGCAGCTGCTGGCTTAACAGTCAGCATATTATACCTTCATTTCCTCCTCCTGGCCTTTATTTATCATTTCCCACCAGAAGCACCATCTTCAGCTTTTCCGACTACATCTTTCTGAGACCTCACTCTTCTTTGACACCAGGTACTTTAGCTTCTGGGGTTACTGCTCTTTCCAGCACTGGCCGGGAGGGCCAGGGCCTAGGCATCTTTTCTGGTGTCCCCACATCCCCTAGCATAGGCTAAATGTACTGGTTGGTTAGTTCGTTGGTTGGTAATTTAGTTGTTGGAATAAAAATGCTGCCAGAAAACATTCCTCCACTAAGCTGAAATGAGAAGATATGAGGCTGAATAAGAAGAGGAAAGCCCAACATTTTTTGACTTGACATTTTCTTCAATGACACCAGTCTTTTAAGTCTTTTCTTGAAAACTCCTGTTTTAAGCAGATCTGGAGGTGAGTGTGCACTTCTGACACTTCTAAACTTACATAGAAAACACCTCCCCCAAAACAAAAACCTCAGTGGTGAGACCATAAGGATGTCAGAGCCAGAATGACCTGTGTGTGAGTTTTGCCTCTATCACTCACTAGCTCAGGACTCAAACATCAGTTTCCCTACCTGTGAAATGATCATAATAGCCACCTTGAGGTTGTGAGAGGTTAAATAAGATGATGCAAACAAAAGCACTTGGAAGACTTCAACACTTCCTCACGCCCAAATGTTAGTTATTATTATGTTGGTTATACAGCTGGTGTTATCAGTAGATAATTGCTTTAGCTGAGGTTGCCTTTATACAGTTTTGGCCATTTCCTCTGGATTGTGTAGTTGCCTGTGATGAATTCTGCAAATTCTAAATGAACTTCTATTAGTTACTAGATCACTGGACAGATGGGTAGAGTTGTGGCTGTCTTTCATAGAAATTTGCCTTGCCCTGTCCCTCCCAAATAATAGTGTGTGATTCAGGAAGGTGATTCTGCTACCAATAGTAATAATAAGGACAATCAAAACTGCTATTTCTGAGTACACGTTGTGCCTTAGGTTAGCAAAAATGTTCTCTTGACTTCTCACATGAATCCTGCAAGGTAGGTGTTATCCCCATTTTACATATTAGGGACAGAGACTAAGAGAGGTTCAGTTATGTGTTCAAGTACATATATCTAGTAAGTGGGGGATTGGGATTTGATGATGGTTTGGTCTGCTCCGGAGCCTGTGCCCTTTATACTTCTCTGCAGAAGCTGAGGCATTGGAACAAGCCAGAAGGAGGGAGGAGGGACAAGGGAAAGGAAATAAAGAAGATGGTGCTATCTTTTCTAATGCATTTGCCTTAAAGGCTGTTGGAGGGAAAGGTGGCAAAAGAGGATCCAAATGAGGGGAGTGGACATCAGACACAGTGAGGGTCCTTCAGAGAAGAGATGCAAAGATTTTTGCCTGGGAAGGTCACCCCAGGGCTTTATGGTGGGCAGCCTTGATGCTACTTCCCTTGCACTGACTCACTCAAGGTTTTATGAAATAGGTGTTCAGCAGCAAAAAGGATCTAATTTAAAGATGAATGAAGGATTAGGAAAAGAGTTAGACCTAGGCTAATTTCCCTAAGGAAGCCAAAGCATAGTTTACTTGTTCAACTTGCATTCATTTAACACGATTTATGTACCAGGTTCTGGGATGTGTGCTGATTAGAGAGATTTTAAATGCTTGTCTTCAGGGAGCCTAAAAGTCTGCTGGGAAGTACACTAAAGTCTTTGGCATTTGGGAATTTAATAAAATTTTAATTATTCTTTAGCAACCAGAAGTGAAGTCTAGATCAGTGGTTCCCAATCTCAAATGCACTTTGGAATCACCTGGGGAACTTTTTAAAAGCTAAATTCTGGGACTTCACAGCTAGAGATTCTGAATTACTCTAGGGTGCTGCCTGGATGTTGGGACTTTTTCAAAACTCTGTGGGTGGGGCTCCTTAGAAAAGTGATTCATTCCAGGGCTGGGAAGGGAAAAAACAAGATGAGACAAGAGCATTTTGTGGTAAGTAATGAAATGCTTAAAAAAGGATGGGGGCCTAAGTTAACAGTTAACATAGTATCCTGGATTGGATCCTGGGATGGAAGAAAGACCTTAGTGGAAAAACTAGTGAAGTTTAAATAAAGTCCGGAATTTAGTAATAATGTACCAATATTGGCTTTTTAGTTTTGACAAATGTATTATGTTTACATAAGCCGTTAGCATTCAGGGAAGCTGGGGGAAAGATATATAGGAATGCAGTGTACTCTCTCTGCAATTTTTCTGTAAATCTAAAATTATTCCAAAAATTTAAAAAATCTATTTTTTTTTTTTTGAGACGGAGTTTCACTCTTGTTACCCAGGTGGAGTGCAATGGCACGATCTCGGCTCACCGCAACCTCCGCCTCCTGGGTTCAGGCAATTCTCCTGCCTCA
>NW_016107368.1:1721930-1745766 GCF_001604975.1 Cebus imitator | reverse complement strand
GGCACGCGCCACCATGCCCAGCTAATGTTTTGTATTTTTAGTAGAGACGGGGTTTCACCATGTTGACCAGGATGGTCTCGATCTCTTGACCTCGTGATCCACCCGCCTCGGCCTCCCACAGTGCTGGGATTACAGGCTTGAGCCACCGCGCCCGGCCAAAAAAAATCTATTAATAAAAATAACATGAGTAAAAGGGGTGGGAAGAAGTCAAAAGGACACACTCAACTTGAAGGTGTTCCCATTGGCCAAAAGCTAGAACAACTTGAGTAACAAAATAAATAACAGTAGTGTTGGACTTTATAGAATAAATTAAAATATCCACAAGTCCATATTGGCAAAAATAAATAATTGAATAAATGGTAGAGAAGGAAAATCTCTTTCTAACAAAAGAATACAATTAAATAAAATATCACTACTAGAACATCACAGCAATAATTGTTACAAGAAATATCCATCAGTAGATGTTAAAATTAATAGGTGAAAATTTCAGGAGAAATGGAATATTTGCACAAAATATCTCCCCCAATGTATTTATTAACTACATAGGGGAAAATGGTGGCTTTATAGTAGAGATAGTTTCTTAATCAAGTGATCAGGGCACCTAACATCACCAGTAATAAGATGTACTGACACTATGTACTCTCTGTGAGTGTGTGGAAAAAAACGTGTAGATACGTTCTACAAAACAACTCTTAAAAAATGTTAAGGTCTTAAAAAAGACAAAGATAGACTGAGAACAGGTTGGAGGAGACTAACCAGACATGACAGGTAAATGGAAATTCTGGATTTGATCTTGGCAAAAAAAAAAAAAAAAGCATTAGGAGAAAAACTGATGAAATTTGATTAAATACTGAAGCTTAGTTAATATTGCATTAATATTGAAATCTTTAATTTCTATATGCTATGGCTATGTACATATGGAAGGCTGAGTGAAGAGTATATGAGAGCTCTCTGTACTGTTTTGCAAATCTTCTGTAAGTCTGAAATTATTTCAAAATATAGTTAATCTGTTCATCATTTTACTGGGCTAACATCAAGGTATGGGCAATACTACATTCCTTCTGGAGGATTTGAGGGGAGGATCTGTTTCCTCCTCCCATGGCATGAATATACTACGGTTTGTCTAACCATTCACCTGTTGAAGGACATCTGGGCTGATTCCAGCATGACTATGAATATTTGTGTACAGGTCTTATGTGATGTAAGGTTTTCATTTCTCTGAGATAAATGCCCACGAGTGTAATTAGCTAATATAGTAACTACATGTTTAGTTTTACAAGAAACTGTCAAACCATTTTGAAAAGTATCATTTTGTGTTACCACCAACAATGTATAAGTGATCCACTTGCTCTACGTCCTTGCTAGCATTTGGTTTTGTAACTTTAAAAACTTTTTTTTTTTTTTTTAAATAGAGATGAGGTGTCACCATGTTGGCCAGGCTGGTCTCGACCTCCTGACCTCAGGTGATCCAGCCGTCTCAGCCTCCCAAAGTGCTGGGATTACAGGTGTGAACCACCACGCCCGGCCAACTTTAAAAACTTTTTGCCATTCTGATAACTCTGCCTGAGACAGGATTTCACCATGTTGGCCAGGCTGGTCACAAATTCCTGACCTGAAGTGATCTGCTTGCCTCAGCCTCCGAAAGTGTTTGGATTACATGTGTGAGCCACCGTGCCCAGTCCTAACTATATGTTTCTTGTTTGGTGGGTGTTTTTGTTTTTGTTTTTGTTTTGAGACAGAGTCTCCCTCTGTTGCCAAGGCTGGAGTACAGTGGCACGATCTCAGCTCACTGCAACCTCTGCCTCCCATGTTCAAGAAATTCTCTTGCCTCAGCCTCCTGAGTAGCTGGGATTACAGGCACTTACCACCACACCTTGCTAATTTTGTATTTTTAGTAGAGACAGGGTTTCACCATGTTGGCCAGACTGGTCTCGAACTCCTGATCTCAAGTAATCCTCCCACCTTGGCTTCTTAAAGGGCTGGGATTATAAGTGTGAGCCACCATGCCTGGCCATTTCTATCTAACTGTATGTTTTTACCATTTAACCTACCTCTCTTCATCCTCCCTACTGCCACCCACTCACTCTTCCCAGTTTCTGTTGTCTGTCTTTTCACTCTTTACCTCCATATGATAAAATCGTTTAGCTTCCACAAATAAGTGAGAACATGTGATATTTGTCTTTTTTGTGTCTGGGTTATTTCACCTAAGATAGAGTTCAATTCACATTGCTGCCAATGACATGATTCCTTTCTTTTTTTCTTTTTTTTTTTTTTTGAGACGAAGTTTCGCTCTCGTTACCCAGGCTGGAGTGCAATGGCGTGATCTCGGCTCACCGCAGCCTCCGCCTCCCGGGTTCAGGCAATTCTCCTGCCTCAGCCTCCTGAGTAGCTGGGATTACAGGCACGCGCCACCATGCCCAGCTAATTTTTTGTATTTTTAGTAGAGATGGGGTTTCACTATGTTGACCAGGATGGTCTTGATCTCTTGACCTTGTGATCCACCCGCCTCGGCCTCCCAAAGTGCTGGGAATACAGGCGTGAGCCACCGCGCCCGGCGATTCCTTTCTTTTTATGGGCTGAATAAATAGTATTCCATTGTGTATATGTACCACATTTTCTTTATCCATTCATCCATTGATGGGCACTTAGGTTGATTCCCTATCTTTGCTACTGTGAATAATGCTGCAATAAACACTCAAGGGCAGGTATCCCTTTGACATACTGATTTATTTTCCGTTGGGTAGATACCCAGTGGTGGAATTGCTGGATGGAGTGGTAATTCTGTTTTTAGTTTTTTGAGAAATCTCCATACTGTTTTCCATAGTGGCTATACAGTTTACATTCCCACCAACAGTGTATAACAGTTCCCTTTGCTCTGCATCCTCACCAACATTTGTTGTTTGTCTTTTTAGTAATAGGCATTCTGACCTGGGGTAAGATGATATCTCATTGAGGTTTTGACTTGCATTTCTCTGATGGTTAGTGATACTGAGCATTTTTTTATATGTCTGTTGGCCATTTGTATATCTTCTTTTGAGAAATGTCTACTCATGTCTCTCTTTTGCCCACTTTATTTTTATTTTTTAAGTGTTGTTATTTGAGTTTTTTGTATATTCTGGATATTACTCTGTTAACAGATGAATATTTTCTCCCATTCAACAGATTGTCTCTTTACTCTGCTGATTGTTTCCTTTGCTGTGCAGAAGCTTTTTAGTTTAATACAGTCCTATTTGTCTCTGATTTTTACAACAGTCTCAGGAGGATTGATATTGTTATAGTTCTTCTTTGTATGTTTGGTAGAATTCAGCTGTGAATCCATCTGATCCTGGGCTTTTCTTTGTTGGGAGACTTATTACTGATTCAATCTTGCTACTCATATCCATCAGTTAAGGTTTTCTTTTTCTTCCTGATTCAATTTTTGCAGGTTGTATGTGTTCAGGAATTATCTATTTCTTCTAGGTTTTCCAGTTTGTCACCCTATAGTTGTTCATAACAGTCTCTGATGATTTTCTGTGGTATCAGTTATAATGTCTCCTTTTTAATTTCTGATTTTCCTTATTTGGGTTTCCTCTCTTAGTCTAGCTAGTGGTTTATCAATTTTGTTAATCTTTTTGAAGAAATTTTTTTTTTCCATTTCCTTGATGCTTTGTATTTTTTTAGCTTCTATTTCATTAAGCTCTGCTCTGATCTTTATTAGTTCCTTATTTCTTCTAATTTTGGGTTTGCTTTGTTCTTGCTTTTCTAGTTCCTTGAGGTACATTGTTAGATGGTTAATTTTTAATCTTTCAGCTTTTTCAGTATAAGCATTTATTGATATAAATGTCCCTCTTATTACTGCTTTTGATGTATCCCATAGATTTTGGTATGCTGTGTTCAATTTTTATACATTTCAAGAAATTTTAAATTTTCCATCTTAGTTTCTTTGTTGACCCAGTGGTCATTCAAGATCATGTTGTTTAATTTTCATGTATTTGTATAGTTTACAAAGCTTCTCTTGGTATTGATTTCTAGTTTTATTCCATTGTGGTCTGAGAAGATAGTTGATAAAATTTTGATTTTTAAAAATTTGTTGACACTTGTTTTGTGGCCTAACATATGGTTTATTCTGGAGAATATTCCATGGGCTGATGAAAAGAATATATATTTTGTAGTTGTTGGATATCATGTTCGTAAATATCTGTTAGGTCCATTTTGTCTAAAGTCCAGTTTAAGAACAATGTTTCTTTTTGAAAAACAATGTTTTTTCTGTCTAGATGATCTGTCTAATGTTGAGAGTGGGGTATTGACGTCCCTCTTCCCCAATCATTATATTGCAGTCTTTCTCTTTAGATCTGACTATGGGTGCTCCAGTATGGGGTGCATATATATTTTGAATTATTATATTTTCTTGCTGGATTGATCCATTTATCACTGTATAATAGCCTTCTTTGTCTTTTATTAATTGCTTTTGACTTAAAGTCTATTTTATTGATATAAGTATAGCTACTACTCTTTGCTTTTGGTTTTCATTTGTGTGGAATATCTTTTTCCATACCTTTCCATCCATATATGTCTTTACTGGTAAGGTGGATTTCATGTAAGCAGCATATAGTTGGAACACTTTTTTTTTTAATTCATTCAGCCATTGTATACCCTTTAAATGGAGAATTTAATCCATTTATATTCAGGGTTATTAGTGATGTGTGAGGTTTTTTTCCTGTCATATTGTTAATTTTTTTCTGTATGTTTTACATATTATTTATTTTTTCTTTTTCTCTTATTGTTCATTGTGTTTTGGTGGATTTCTGTAGTGGTACCATTTGAGTCCTTTCTCTTCCTCCTTTGTGTGACTGCTTTACCAGTGAGTTTTATACTTTCATGTGATTTCATGATGGTAAATGTCATTCTTTCACTTCCAGATTTAGGATTCCCTTGAACATTTCTTGTAGGTCTAGTTTAGTGGTAACAAATTCCCTCAACACTTGTTTGTCTGGAAAGGACAATTTCACCTTGATTTATGAAGGATAATTTTGCCAGATACAATATTCTTAGCTAGCAGGTTTTTCTTTTTTTCCTTTCAGCACTTTGAATATATCATTCTATTCTCTTCTGGCCTGTGCAGTTTCTGCTGAGAAATCCACTGTCAGTCTGATGGGGTTTCCATCAGATTAGATACTTTTTTTCTAGCTATTTTTAGAATTTTCTCTTTATCTTTGGCTTCAGACAGTCTAACTCTAATGAACATTTTACATTGTATGTCCCTGTAGATCATGAGCCTCCTATAACTAGATATCTAAATATGTTGCTAGACATAGGATGTTTTAATATATTATTTGGTTAGATAGGCTTTTTAGTCCTTTTGTTCTTTCTTTCCCCTTAGGGATACTGATAATAAATAAATTCAATTGCTTTGTGTTATCTCAAATGTCCTGAAGCTTTTGCTCATTCTTTTTTAAAACTTTTATTTGACTGGATTATTTCAAAAGACCTGTCTTCAAGTTCTGAGATTCTTTCTCCTGCTTGATCTAGTCTATTGTTGAAGTTTCCAAATGTATTTTGTATTTCTTTCAATGAGTTGTTCAATTTCAGAATTTGTGTTTGGTTCTTTTAAAAAATATCTATCTCTTTGGAAATTTCTCATTTATATTCTGAATTGTTTTTCTGATTTCTTTTTATGGTTTTTCAGATTTCTTTTTATTGTTTTTCAGAATTCTCTTGTATCCCACTGAGCTTCTTTAGTATCAACATTTTTAATTCCTTATCTGAGATTTCAAAAATTTCTTTTTGATTAAGATGTATTGCTGGAGAATCGTGTTCCTTTGGAGATGTCATATATCCTTGCTTTTTTGTGTTTCTTGTGTTCTTATGTTGATATCTGCACATCTGGTATAACAGTTTTTTCTTCCCATTTTTGAATTTACTTCCATAGAGGAGGATGCTTTTCTGAAGATATTTCTATGGTGTTCATTGGCTACAGCATTTTGGCTTTTATTCTAGGTACTTTAGCTGTAGTGTTAGTGGTATCTGTGATTTCATCAGTGGGTTAGGGTGCAGTTATTGGAGTCTTTGGTGAAGTTGTGCTGTGGAATGCCAGGTGGGCCAGTCTACAGGCCCCAGATGTGGCAGTGGTGGTCTGAGTATGCCTATCCTTGTGTCCCAGAGTTGTGTATGCTGGCACTGGTGTTGGTGGTTACCAGATTGCTGATTCTTGGGCCTCCACATGGCTTGCTTGGATACTGGCAGTGGTAGTGGTGGACTGAGCAGGCAGGTGGGTTCCTGGGTCCCTGGACAGCTAGCATGGCACAAGTGATGGCAGTAACAGTGGCAGGATAATTATCTGGGTTCTGAGGGTTGTCCCTTTATGTTGGCAGTGGCTGTGATGGGCTGTGTAGGACAGTCTCCAGGACTGCAGGTGGTACTTTCAAGTAGGTGCTAACTGAGGTGATGGCAGCCAAGAGTTTAGGCCCAACCTCAGGACCCCAGAAGGAGTGCTCAGGTGCCCAACGTGCCCCTGTCACCCTCCAAGGCCCTGAGCGATGTGCTCTGTCTTAGAGAAAGGGGTGAAGCTGGTTTGGGTGGGCCTATGCTTAGGCCCTTCAATGGTGGGAGCAGGTACCAGTCATGGTGGGTAGGGGTCAGGGCAATCCTCAGGTCTCAGGTGGAATGCATGGGTGAAGAGTGGTAGCAGCTATGCTGAGACCCTCCCACTGGAGAGGGTGGGGCTGACCTCTGCCACCACAGCCTGGGCCAGTAGGTAGGGAATATGCACCTGTCTCATTTTTCAGCCCTGGTGGGGCTCACCCACAGCCCTGGCAGCAGCTGGCCACACCTAGCTTGAGCCCTCACCTTGCTGCAGGAGCCCCCACCGAGCTTGTGACCAAGTCCCAGTGGCAATTTGTGTCTTGTGTTCATCCCAGTCTCAGTCCCGGCAGCACTCACTTCCTAGCATTGGCAGCTGCGGCCCATGCCTCATTTGATTCTCAGTCTCAGCTGTGGGAGCTCATTCCCAGTTTGTGCCCTAGTCTCAGCAGCAAAAGCTTGAGTTTCCCTAATGCCTCAGTCTTGGTGCTCCTGGCCACCATGATAGCATGTGCATCTGGCAAAGGCTAGGATTTAAAATGGTACCTTGCTGTAACTGATTAGGTCTCAGAAAAAGTATGGGACCCAGCATGAGTTTCCTTCCTGAGACAGTTTTGCCCCCCAATCTCCTGGCAGCTCCCTATATATGTTTTCAGGGCTTAAGAGGGTTGAGGAGCTCTTCCATGGCCAGGACTGCATGATTCCATGGTGGGAATGAAGGCTACTGGAAGTCTCTCACTTACTCTTTTCCCACATTGGGAAGTCACGCTTGGCTACCAGCTGATCCTAGCCAAGCAGGCTGCCTCTCCTCCTCCTTCCTTGCTTTTGGTGTTTCCTGTAACTTTTCTGTTGAGTTCTAGTGTTCTCTTTTGGATAATGTATTCAAGATTTGGGTTCTTCTAAGTGAAGGAGGTAAGCATGAAATGCTTCTGGTCAGTCATCTTGAAGCTCCTCCACCTCCTCTTATGTATTCTATTTCCTTTGACTTTTCTTATAAAATTTAGGAAAAACTTATCTATATTAACAAAAATCTTGCTGGATGATTGATATAAATTGCATTAAATCCATATATCAATTTGGGGGAAAATTGGCATCTTAACTACATTGAATCTTCTAATGCAAGAACACAGTATGTCTCTCCATTTAGTTAGATCTTTGTTTTCGTTTACCATTGTGGAACTTTCCCTATACAAACCCTGAATATATTTTGTTAGGTATAGACCTATTTTTCTGATTATAATTTTAATTTCTGTGTATGTGTTTGTTGCTTGTATATAGAAATATAATTTTTTTTTTTTGAGATGGAGTTTTGCTCTGTCGCACAGGCTGGAGTGCAGTCATGCCATCTTGGCTCACTGCAAACTCCACCTCCTGGTTTCAAGCAATTCTCCTACCTCAGCCTCCTGAATAGCTGGGATTACAGGCACACACCACCTTGCCCAGCCAGTTTTTGTATTTTTAGTAGAGATGGGTTTTTATCATGTTGGCCAGGCTGGTCTCAAACTCCTGAGCTCAGGCAGTCTGCCCTCCTTGGCCTCCCAGAGTGCTGAAATTACAGGTGTGAGCCAGCATGCCCAGCCTAGTTTTAGAGTTTTTAAGATTCTGTGGGATTTTTCTACATATCATATCATATCATATATCATTTGCATACAGGGGGAGTTTTACTACTTCCTTTATAATCTATATTTCTTTTACTTCTTTTGTTTACCTTATTGCAATGGCTAGATCTTTCAGTGGTATGTTGAATAAGAGTGTTAAGAGTGGACATTCTTGTCTGTTCCTGATCTTGGAGAGGAAGCATTCAGTCCTTCACCATTAAGTAAGATGTTAGCTGTAGGTTTTTTTGGAGATGGTCTTTATCAAGTTGTGGTAACTCCCTGCTGCTCTTAACTTGAAGATAATTTTTGGTTTTGTCTTGTGTTTCCTTTTTTTCTTTCTTTTTTTGAGATGGAGTCTTGCTCTGTCACCCAGGCTGTAGTGCAATGGCACCATCTCGGCTCACTGCAACCTCCATCTCCTGGGTTCAAGCGATTCTTCTGCCTCAGCCTCCTGAGTAGCTGGGATTACAGGTGCAAGCCACCCTGCCAGGCTAATTTTTCTATTTTTAATAGAGACTGGATTTTACCATGTTGGTCAGGCTGGTCTCAAAATCCTGACCTCAGGTGATCTGCCTGTCTCGCCCTCCTAAAGTGCTGGGATTACTGGCATGAGCCACCACACTGGGCCTGTTTTGTCTTGTTTTTCATAATGAATGGGTGTTGGGTTTTGTAAATACTTTTTCTGTGTCAATTGATATGATTTATGATTTTATTCTTTAGTTTACTGACATGGTAAATTACATTAGCTGATTTTCAAATGTTGAACCAGCCCTGCATACATAGAACAAATCCCATTTTGTCTTGGTGTACATTATTTAATTTGGATTGCTAATATTTTGTTGAAGATTTTTGTCTAAGTTCACAAGATATATTTGTATGTAGGTTATGTATATATTGTCCTTGTCTGATTTTGGTATTGGGTAATACTGGCCTCATAAAGTTAGTTGGAAACTGCTCTTTCCTATTCTGCGTTTTAGAGGAAATTGCATTTGTTGATGTTGTCTTTTTTAAATGTTTGGTAACATTTTCCATTAAAACCACCTGTGACTAGAGATTTCATTTTTGAGAGCTTTAAATTATGTAAGTAAATTATATTAATGAATGGATTTGTTGACATATAATTTAATTATGTGATTAGTTATATAAAATGTAGTTTTATATTTAATAGTTCTATATTCCCCGTATAGCTGTCTAGAGAATTTTTTTTTTTTAATTTACCAGAGGAAGGTGTCAGAGGGGACCATTCCCTATCCCTGTCCTCCTGTACCACTCTACTACCCCTTTTCCTTTCCATCCCTTGGGTGATTTCAAGCTTAGGGGTGCAAGCCTGCCTTGTGGGTGCCCCAGGTGTTTCCTCACAGAACAGACCATGGATGCTGAGGGTGAGATGGAGGTATGTCACTAGGGTCCTACATTAGAGAAGGGGGAGGGAAACCAGGTGGGGTGTCCCCAGAAGCCTTCCATCCCTTTGTGGTCACAGGGCTTGATAACGAACAGCAGGTGCCAATCTGGAGATAGGCACAGAGATGAAAAGTCCCAAATGAGGACCGCAGCCCCACCCCCCTATGCCGTTGATACTATCACTGTACTGTAACAGCAAAGGGAGGCAGGTGTTGGGTATTTGAAGGGAGCATAGCAGAGAGTGCAGACTGCACCTTGGGATGACATGCGAGGATGAGCTTTTTGGTTTTGTGGCTGCCCAAAGTCCTTATGAGCATGTTTAGCTCTATAGGCCTCTTTTATTCTCTACAAATCATAGACCCACTGTGTGCATCCTCTGGGCACACTGTGTCTGGGCACACTCTGGGCATACTTGTGTCTCAGACTGGCTCAGGGGCTGCATTCTTTCTGGGGTAGAGTCGCAGAGCTGGCTTGGTGTCCCACTTGAATGGGCTCTCTCCATAGCAGATGTGAGCCTGTACTTCCCACCTGGCAGCTATGCCCCATTTGGCCTTGTTGAGGGACATGAAAGGATGTGCTTTGGCATCTGAGGATGGCAGTAGCAGGAGAGGGTGGTGATGAGAATGTTGTAGTCTGCATGAGTTTTCCATAAATGGTTAAGAGGCTCATGTTTATGCAACTTGCTTGAGGCTGCATAGTAAGTGGCAGAGTCAAGGCCTGGATCCAGGTCAGTCTAACACAAGAGTCATAAATAATGTGACTCAGTTTTCTCATTTGTGCAATGGAGAAACTAATGGTCTTTACCTCCCAGTATGGTCATGAGGGTTCAATGAGACAATCATGTAACAATCCAGCACATGGCCTAGATAGAACATGGTAAGTACTCAATAAATATTAGTTATTATTTGTTGATAACGTCATTTATCAACAAAGTCAGAATTATAAGATGGTAGCAAAAATTGAGCATTAACATAAGTATGATAAAATTAGAGTTGTTTCTGGTTTGTAAACATGCGAGGCCTTTCTTTTTTTGGAGACAGAATCTCATTCTGTCGCTCAGGCTGGAGTGCAGTGGTGCAATCTCAGCTCACTGCCACCTCCGCAGGTGGGGCCTTTCATTAGACACTAATTTGAAGCTATGGCATTCCTCCACTACAAGCCTACCTGTCAGCCAGCCTATCTACCTTAATCCTAGATGAAGTGGCTGTTCTGCCTGCCCCTCAGAACCTCTCTGTACTCTCAACCAACATGAAGCATCTCTTGGTGTGGAGTCCAGTGATTGTGCCTGGAGAAACAGTGTACTATTCTGTCGAATACCAGGGGTGAGTTTTTTTTTTTTGTTTTTTTAATAGTTCTTCTTCCTTAGGCAGAAGTTGGTTCCTGAAGGCATAGCCCTTCCTTCTGAGCCCAAGGTGGCTTTTTGAGCCCAGGGATAGATTATCCCCAATGATCTACCTGCTCTGCCTGCATAGGTATTGAAGGAGTTGAAGAAGCAAGGGAAATTGTTCCGTGGATTTGACAGTGAACTTTCTGGGAAGACAAATGTGCATAACACATTTTGGTGAAGCTCTTTTAAAAAGTGAGTCAGTTGTCCAGTGGGTTTGACTCTGACTTGAGATGGATAAATCACTGGAGACTCAGATCCTCTAAGGGTGGAGAAGTCCTTACTTTCCCTGACTTCATAAGCTTATCCCTAGGAGCCAAAACAAACTATGACCCTAAAAATCAGCTGGCCCTGGGACCAAGCAGGTTCTAGTCTTCTGCAGGTGTCCACGTGTTTGCAGCTATTGCTGGGCCAAAAGTACTTAACATTTTGGAGAAATGACCAATGTGGCAAGAATATCACGGTTAGGAGCAGAGTGAGCGGGAAGGCCAAAGCATCTTGCAGGCTGCTGGCAAGAGTTTGGAACCCATTCTAAGTCCTGTAGGAAGCCATTCAGGAGAAAAGTGTTGTGATCTGCTGACTGATGAATGGTTTCGAGAATGGCAGGTGTGCAAGCTGGGAGACCACAGCAAGGCAAGGAATGACAGTGGCTGAGATTAGGGTAATGACCCTGGAGATGAAGAAACCAAAGAGATCTAGACACACTGATGTTTATGCCTAGTTTTCCCTACCTGGCAATAAAAGGAATAAGGGAGAATGGATGGTTGGTAGGGAGGAGAGCGGAGGAGCTAGGATAATGAGCAAGTACTTATTTTACTTACCTCTAAAAAGTAGGAGAATGAAGGCAGTTACTTGCAACCGTAACTGAGTCTGTGTCAGAGGGACTGGTGTAACTCTGTGCCTTCCTCTCCTTGACAGGGAATACGAGAGCCTGTACATGAGCCACATCTGGATCCCTAGCAGCTGGTGCTCACTCACTGAAGATCCTGAGTGTGATGTCACTGATGACATCACGGCCACTGTGCCATACAACCTTCGTGTCAGGGCCACACTGGGCTCACAGACCTCAACCTGGAGCATCCTGAAGCATCCTTTTAATAGAAATTCAAGTGAGGCATTTCTCTGCTTACACCCCATCCCCACCAGCCACCCCTTTAGGAACCATGTTCATCTAGACTGTGTAGACTCTTTTTAGTATCAAAATAGTCTTGCAAAGTCACAGTATTGTGAACACAAACAACCTTACTGGTACATTTGAAAAGTTGCCAACTGCTTCCCACATGTTGCTCTCTCTCATGCCCTTTGACTTTGGACGTCATTCCTGACTGTCTCTGTCAGGATATGCAGGTGTTGGGGATGCTGACTTTGGGAACCTGGAAGGAAAGCTGCTCTGGAAGTGAGGAGATGGCACTAGGACTGCTACTCCCTACCCTGATTGTGTCTCCATAAATCTTACACTGCCTCCCACTTGATGCCTTATTAACTGCATATTTACTGACCTTGTAAGCAGCTTTGTTGTGCAAGAGGATTTATACATTTAACAGAGCCACCAGAACATTGCCCTTCTATAATGACTTCTGTGGGAAATAAATAACTTTTCTTTTGTAGTGGTACCTGGAAAAGGATTGAGAAAGAAGTAATAGAGGAATCCAGATAGGTGGCCAAATATGGCTATGTGCAAGCAATGGCCATTGTGTAAAAGGACGTGTTTGTTTGGGGAAGAGAGGCAAGGGCTGATGGGCAGTGGGAAGGGAAGCAGCTGATCTCAGACTCCTGAGCACAAGTGATTCTCTTTCCTCAGCCTCATGAAGTGCTGGGATTATAGGAATGAGCCATTGTGCCCGGCCATCACAAAGTTAACAGCTAAAGGCTTGGAAGTAGACGAGACTATCTAGGGACAAGATATTGAGGACAAAGAGAGGACAAGGTCCTGGAAAACCTCAGGCTTTAAAATGTGGATGGAGGGCTGGCAGTCGTTGTTGTAAAGCAGACATGGGTCATATAAAGATAAAGGAGTGCCTACAAAACTGTGTGGGCTGGGATGTTCTATAACAGCTTGTGCTTAACAAGGCCAGTATAAACAGAAAAAGATCTTGCTGCAGGGGGAGCTGAGGAACAGCAGTCTGTACTTGCATCAGAAGACGGAAGATAGAGTTCTATGTGATCCCTCTGTGAGCCAAGCAAATGGGTTGGAATGGCATGATGATCTCTTAAGGGCATTAAGTTTGTTCTCTTCCATTTGAAAAGGCCACTCAGACTTCTCCCCAGGAATGTGAAAAATCTTGATTTAAGGATCTTGATCCTGAAAAGGATCCCTACTCTCTTTTTTCTTTCTTTTTTTTTTTTTTTTTTGAGATGCAGTTTCACTCTTGTTGCCCAGGCTGGAGTGTAATGGCATGATCGTAGCTCACTGCAACCTCTACCTCCTGGGTTCAAGTGATTCTCCTGCCTCGGCCTCCCAAGTAGCAGGGATTACAGGAATGTGCCCCTATGCTCAGCTAATTTTGTATTTGTAGTAGAGACAGGGTTTCACCATGTTGGTTAGGCTGGTCTCAAACTCCTGACCTCAGGTGATCTGCCCACCTTGGCCTCCCAAAGTGCTGGGATTGAAGGTGTGAACCACTATGCCCAGCTGAGGATCCCTACTCTTAAAGGTAAACTTTATTGAGAACAGAGGTTTTTAACTTTGACTGCACATTTGAGTCACAGGGGAGCTTTAGAATCACTTATGCCTGGGGCCCTTCCCCAGAGTCTGGTTTAAATGATCTGCATGCATTTTGTTCACTGGAAGTTTAAAATTCTCCCCAGATTATTTTCATGTACAGCTAGGGTTGAGATCCCCTAGTAAAGAGGCAAAATACCCCATACAGGGGAAGCAGAAATGTAGAAAGAAGTGGCCTCAAATTCTGCAGATTATGTGATTCTGGGCATGTCACTTAATCTCTTGTAAAACAGGAACAATGTTTACCTTCTAACACTTCCTGGGCAGATTAAATGAGATAAATATGCAGAATGCATAGGACAGAGGTTCCTGCCCCAACACTGTCAAACAAGTCTCCTCTGAACCTTAACTTCAGATTATTTTCTCTAATTCTGTTCTCAATGAAGATGGAGGTCAGAAGACCCAATTCAAATCACATTTGACAGAAAAGTCGAGGAGTCAGATATCTCTTTTCCTTCTGAAAGTGTTTTGGAGGTAGTGCTAGTGGTGCTGTGTGCACATATGAAGCCTCTAGACTGAGTGTGTTTTGCACAGTTGGCCCTGAACTCCCAGGTCCTCCTGTCCCCTATCCAGGCAGCTTTCCAACAACCAGGCATATACACTTCTCTGATGAGGGAAGTGAGGAGGAAATGCTTTGTTCTCTGAAAACTCCCTCCAGGAACTGCCTTTCTTCTGAGTGTCCACTGACCCCAGGGGAGGCAGATTTAGCCCAGAACATACCCTACCCTGCTTCCCCATCCAAGACGAATGATCAGGGTGGTCTTTCTGGTCCTGCAGTATCTGGATCTGAGAGGCAAGTTTTACTCCACTGCCAGTCACCAGGGAGTAGAGACTATCTGTGTGGGCCCTTCTGTTATTGGTCTGCTGATAGGAAGGTATCCACAGGGGCTGTGGGCCTCTCTGCTTGACCTCGCAATATGAAAAGTGATGTTTGTGTTAATCTGTAATTTCTAGAGTTGATTATTGGAATTTGTAAAAAGCCTGTGGGCTGGGCTCATTGGCTCACTCCTATAATCTCAGCACTTTGGGAGCTCGAGACAGGGGAACTGCTTGAGCCCAGGAATTGAAGACCAGCCTGGGCAATGTGGTGAAACCCCATCTCTACAAAAAAAAAAAAAAAGCTGCATGTGGGGTGATGTGTGCTTGTAGTCCCAGCTACTTGGGAGGCTAACGGGGATGATTACCCAAGCCTGGGAGTTCGAGGCTACAGTAAGCCATGGTAGTGCCACTGCACACTCCAGCCTGGGTGACAGAGTGAGACCCTGTCTAAAAAATAAAAATAAAAAGCTGGTGACTTGCCAGCATCCCTTAATCAGGATATGAGATGAAAAATAGAATTGGGCTGAGAATAGAATGGCCAACCCATTCACAGGCTGCTGATCTGCTGATATGTCAAACTTATCAGTAGCCAATACATGCCACAGATCTATGTGAGTTGTGGGAATGCATGTGCCCCTGCCAGGAGTGCTCATTCCTAAGGGGCAAAGACTGGGCCTGACTGTTCAGTATAGACCTGAGCTCACATATATTTGGCAAGCATTAAAAAATAGCATCTGCTCACTTAGATGAGCCAAAATGAGGAGCAATTTCTGCTGAAAAAGTGGTGGGAGGAGGGGCATGGATCATAAAATTTTAAAAGAGCAGGAGATAATGTTTACTGGAGTTTTTAATCACTTTTCTTGTGTATATGTGCCTACTGGAGAAGGAACAGTGGACTTCATTATAGTTAAAGGATTAAAAAGGAAGAGAATTATAGTATTTATCATTTGTTTTTTCATTCATTCATCACTCAAAAAGCATTTACTGAGCACCTGCTGAGTAGAGGAAAGTATTTCTGTACATGTTTCCATGTGCTTGAAGCTACAGCTGACTCCCTCCCTTCCCTACAGAGACTGACATATTTCCACCGATGACATGGTCACTGTGTTCCAGGGAAATCAGTCTTGTCTGGGACTGGCTTTGACTCTCCTGTTATCTTGCCAACAGCCATCCTTACCCCACCTGGGATGGAGATCACCAAGGATGGCTTCCACCTGGTTATTAAGTTGGAGGACCTGGGACCCCAGTTTGAGTTCCTTGTGGCCTACTGGAGGAGGGAGCCTGGTGCAGAGGTGAGATCCTAGCCTTGGCCTTTGGGTCAGGCTTCTGTGAAGAAAGCACAGATCTCTGAGGGTGAGCAAGGGAAGCTGGCCCTTGCAGTGCTCACTGTCTGGGCGGCCTGGGGATGAGCCGTCCTGGGTGAAGTGTGCAAAAGATTAGAGTATGCTGACCACCCCATCAGCCTCTTCTCCAAAGAACTGCCTTGGTCCATTCCATGCCTTGGCTGGGAACCCTTCCAGGCCAGATCTGCTGAAGTGTGGGGCTGCCCCCTGACCCTAAACTCTACCCTAGGTGGACCCACAATACCTTTTCAATGAATTTTTTTCTCCCTCCTCAGCTCATCTCCTCAGCCATATAGGGGCAGCAGTCAGGGTTTCTAGATCAACAGGATGATTTCAAAAGCACACAAGGCTGGTACAAACCTCCTGAGGGTGTATGTCTTGGCAAGGTGCAGAGGTAGAGGCAGGAGCCAGGAGCTGCTTATGAGTAAACCCATCTAACTATGAGCAGGTGAGCCCAGGTGCAGAATGCCCAGGTGGTTGCTGCCGTCTTCTTTGGAAGGGTGCTACAGCCTGGGATAGGTGGGAGGCCAGCCTTCACAGAGAGAATAACCAGACAAGCAGTGGCAGTACAAGGAGTGGAACATGAGCAGGAATTAGGGGACACTCTGACCTGTGGAGCCTCTGTCCAAGCTGATATGGTGACAAAGCTTAGAGGCCCACGCCAGGTAGCACAAGCAAAGATAGGCTTTATCACAAGGATTAATACAGTGCAATAAGGGGCTCTCACAGATCTATGAATGGAGCTGGCACAGGGCCAGGCTGCAGCCTCGCTTAGCCATGGCCCTTGCTCCTCTCTGGTTGGTGCCCCTCTTGCACATTTTCTGTGGCCCCTTCCCAGCTTATTCCAGGCTGTGATGCCTCATTAATGCTTCCTACTCATGCCTATGATGTGCCCCTGAGCCCCCTCAAAGCCTCTCAGGCCTGACTCCTCCTCACTGGGCCCTCTCTCCTTTGTCCCTGCTTCTCGCTCTCGGTATTCAGTTTCCCAAGACCAAATCCTCAGAAGAATCCAGTTGGTCTTGCTTGTCTTATCAGGCCAAGCTTCAGGGGTTTCTGGTAACCAGCTCACCCCTGATTGGACCCTTCTCAGGCCAAGGGTACCCTTGATCTTATAGCAGTGTCTGGACTCAGAGCACGTGCCCCACCACCCATTCAATGAGGGCTGTAGGTTGGGTAGCTTCCATGAAAGGTGGTGTGGACAGGTATAACACTGGGTTCCAGTATTTACCCCTGCTAGGAAAGGCCCCACTGTAGGATATGAGATCGCCAGCCAGGAAGATGGAATAGTGCTGGGGATAGGTCAGGGCCTGAGCAGGAGGAAGCATGTGGCTCCCTCAGATTCACTGGGATGGAGCCCGCTCCCCACCCTTGGTAACCAGCGGGGCTGGGGCTAAGAAAGGAGCATGTACCCTGAGTCATCTGGGCTTGGTCCAGGCAAGCCTCCACAGGCTCAGATGTAGAGCACAGCTTCAGGGAGGGGCATGGAGGTGGAAGTGTGAACAGATGGATGGACAGATGGGTGGATGAGTGAGAAGGTACTGCCCATGGCTCCACCGCACTGATTCCCTGGCAGCAATGGCCATGCCAAGCCCCTGCTCAAGTCAGATTTTCAACCTTCAGGTCTCTGTGTAAATGTTATCCTATCAGACAAGGCTTCTCTAACCACTCTGTTTAAAATGGTGCCTCCTCGTCACTTTGCTTTGCTTTTCCTTCACAGCCGTTATCACCACCTGAAGTGTATTTTTTTTTATTGTCTCTCTCATCCCATGTAAGCTCTGTGAGAGCGAAGACTTTGTCCATTTTGTTCAGTGCTAGGTCCCTGTGCCTAGAGCAGTGCCTAGCACATAGTAGGTGCTTAATAAATATGATTGAATGAATGAGTGCCTGAATGAATACATGCATAAGTGAGAGGGGACATTTGTGTGCATCCAGAAAGGAAGTATCTGCAACTTTCCTTCCCTGGCACTTTTTGCCCTTTCCAGTCCTGCTGCCTTCTGGGAATAACTGTGTTTTCTTTTCTTTTTCTCTCTCTCTCTTTTTTTTTTTTTTTGAGACAGAGTCTTGCTTTATTGCCCAAGCTGGAGTGCAGTGGCGTGATCTTGGCTCACTGCAACTTCTGCCTCCTGGGTTCAAGCGATTCTCCTGCCTCAGCCTTCTGAGTAGCTGGGATTACAGGCACCCACCACCACGCCCAGCTAATTTTGTATATTTAGTAGAGACAGGGTTTCACCATGTTGTCCAGACTAGTCTTGAACTCCTGATCTCAGATGATCTGCCCACCTTGGCCTCCCAAAGTGTTGGGATTACAGGTGTGAGCCACAGCACCCTGTGTTTTCTGTGTTTAACTGTGTTTTCTGGTCTCCTAAAGGAATGTGTCAAAATGGTGAGGAGTGGGGGTATTCCAGTGCACCTGGAAACCATGGAGCCATGGGCTGCATACTGTGTGAAGGCTCAGACATTTGTGAAGGCCATTGGGAGGTACAGCACCTTCAGCCAGACAGAATGTGTGGAGGTGCAAGGTAAGGATGGCTTCTCTCTCCCTGGAGTCCTGCACAGGTCTATAGCCCCTCCTGGCATATCTCAGAGGCCTGCTGGGTTCCTTTGGTTCACTGACCTGCCTCACAGGCTGGGTAGGTTCCTGTGGTAAAAGTATGCCTGTCACTCTGATTCCCCTAGAGGCAGGAGTCCACCCTGGGCCTGGGTGGGGTTACTCAAGCAGCTGTCTGAAACACTTTCCCCCTTAAAGCTTCGTAGGCCTGGGGGCCAGATGTTGCAAGACTGGTTTACCAGATGGTTACTACCTGTGAATCAGAGCCTGCTGCAGGAGAGGCAGCCACAGGCTTCAGAGGGTCAGACCTTGGACCCTCTGAAGACTGTGGCCCACATTGTATAACACCACAGCTTTTTACATTGGGAAGGAACCTTAGGGAAAGTCTAGAGAATCCTCTTGTTTGAATTACATTTTTCTCTTGAATATTTTAAAGTCAGAAAACCTACAGTATTTAAAAACACTTTGAAAAGAAGCGAAACCAAACAAGACCTTACATCCCATGCTCTGTCACTCAAACATCACTAGTTACGTTTTTGTGTATAGATTTTTGGTCTTTAAAAAAGAGCTATTATCTTTTTAAAAAGACTAATTATTATCTTAAATATGTAGTATACTTATTTATTTATTGATCTTTCTAAAACAATTTATTTTATATGTACAGACAGGGTCTTGCTGCATTGCCTGGGCCATGGCCTCCCAAAGGACTGAGATTATAGGTGTGAACCACCACACACGGCTCATTCAGCTATAGTTCTGTAACATACACATTTTGTGCCTGCTTTTTCACAAATATCATATCTATAACATGTGTCATGTAGATTTCTTGATTACTATTTTACACTACTTTTTAAAATCGTACAAGTCAAGCTTGCTTGACATTCCAAACAACAGCAAAACATGTAAAGTAAAAAGTAGGACCAGGCATGGTGGCTCACACCTATAATCCCAGCACTTCGGGAGGCCAAGGCAGAAGGATTGCTTGAGCCCAGGAGTTCAACACCAGCTTGGGCAACATAGCGAGACCTTGTCTCATGTTAATAAAAAAATAAATAAAGAGATAAGTAAGTGTGCTCCATTCTCCTGCACACCACTCAGGAGGTTTCCTTTGGTGAGTTTGACGTTTAATCTTCCAGGGGTTATCTGTGTAATACCAATGTTCACATATACAGATGGGATGATATTGTACCTACTACTCTATACTTGGCTGTCTTCACTCAGTAGTATATTGGGAACATCTTTTCATGGCAATACGTATGGATCTACCTCATTTTTAAAGGGCTGGGTGTGGTGGCTCATGCCTCTAATCCCAGCACTTAGGGAGGCCTAGGCAGGTGGATCACCTAAGGTCAGGAGTTTGAGACCAGCCTGACTAATGTGGTGAAACCCTGTCTCTACTAAAAATACAAAAATTAGCCAGGCATGGTGGTGCATGCCTGTAATCCCAGCTACTGGGAAGCTGAGGCATGAAAATCGCTTGAACCAAGGAGGCAGAAGTGGCAGTGAGCCAAGATTGTGCCACTGCACTCCAGTCTGGATGACAGAGTGAGATTGTGTCTCAAAAACAAACAAACAAACCCAAAATACACAAACAAAACCCAAAGCATATGTATATGTCAATGTATGTAAATGAAAGGCTGTTGCTCTAGTTCAGATGTTGCTAAGAACTGATGTATATAATTGTTTCCTTCCTTGGAATTAGTTTTTGGAATTAAAATTTCAGGAGTTGGGGAGAAGTCGGGATATGGGCACAAAAAAACAGAAAGAATGAATAAGACCTACTCTTTGATAGCACAATAGGGTTGACTACAGTCAACAATAACCTAATTGTATATTTTAAAATAACTTAAAGAGTGTAATTGAATTGTTTGTAACCTAAAAGATAAATGGTTGAGGGGATGGCTGCCCTATTCTCCATGATGTGTTTATTTCACATTGCATGACTGTCTCAAAACATCTCATGTACCCTATAACTATATACGCCTACTATATACCTTCAAAAATTAAAAAAAAAAATGCAGGAGTGGATGAAAGGGTATGAACATTTGTGTATCTCTTGATGTATACCCCCCAAATATTTTCCAAAACCATTGAAATAATATACAGTGCCCCTAGCCACAAGTCAACCAGCTATTCCAGTCTCATTGGCTGGGCTACCCTTCACATTGCAGGTGAGTAGCCTGGGCCAGAGAGGCTAATTGAGTTGCTCAAGGTTACACAGAACAGAGAGATGGGAAAATAACCTGTCCCCTCTTCCACATCTCCAGATGCTCAGATCTAACCTTTTCTGCTACATTTATTGGTAGAATGACTGTGAGCTTCAGAGCCAGTCCTACTTGGGTGACCTGGGGTAGGTCACTTAACCATTCTGAGCATAGATTCCTCTTCTATAAAAGCAGGGATACTCACACTCATTGTAAAGAACAAGCAACTACATGTCCAGTTCCTAGCATAGTTCTGGAAGACCATAGTAATCCTAGCACACAAAATGGGGGCTTCATATCTTGTAGTTATTATCTGACTGTTTTTTGAACCATTTCCTCTATAACATGAATCAATGCCAAGAGTGAATTGTGAAACACACTTTGTTTTGAGTTACCGCCCAGCCCCATTCTGCGCTGTTCTCTTTCAGTACCTCCCCCTCATCCTGTCCAGGGCCTGGCACTCTGCCTTCCTCCTGGCAGTGGCGCCAAGGTATGTGCTAACATAGCTGTTGGCTTCACACATGATGCTCCCCCCTTTCATGTCACAAGAAAAAGATTTTAATCTTCCCTGGGGCTTTCTGGAAGCCAGGCCTTAATCTGGATTCTAGAAAAATGCTTTTAATGGTGGTAATTTTGGTCACTAAAGCACACATCAAATCTCAGGATCTTGGTATCTGCCGTCTTGGTCAATGTGCAGAGTCAACTCCAGGAAACTGGGGAGGCTCAGGATTGAAGATTTAATCTTCACTGATGTTTTCTAAGCCTGTTTTTATCTTTTGTTTCCAGGAGAGGCCATTCCTCTGGCACTGGCCCTGTTTGCCTTTGTTGGCTTCATGCTGATCCTTGTGGTCGTGCCACTGTTCATCTGGAAAATGGGCCGGCTGCTCCAGTACTCCTGTTGCCCCGTGGTGGTCCTCCCAGACACCTTGGTAATAGACCTAGTTCTTTATTTCTTTCAGTATGACACTGACCAGATGTAGTTTGGGCCTCAGTTGGGCATGGGCACATATTTCCATGGTGGGATTATAGGCATCTCCACAGAGGGGGGAGAGGAATACTTGTAAAAGACTTCACTTCTAACTAGAGGTACTGGAATAAATCTCCTTTCTCCAGAGCATGGTGGCCTCCCTGAAGCAGGCCACCTCTGCTTTCTCCCAGGACCTGGGATGGCAAAGAGAGAAGATGTGTTACCCAGCCAGGATGCTCAGTATTGCAGGAGTCCTGCACGGTCTTACCCTTCCAGACTGGCCTGCTGAGCATCTTGGCCTCTTCCAATTGTAACAGCAGCTACACCCAATGACCTGTTCCAACACAACTTACTCAATTCACATGCCAAAGCCTCATTGTTCAGAGTGAAGAAGATGTATGTGGGAGGCATGGACTGTGCTTTGATCTTGGTGGGGTAGGGTGGGGTGGTGAAGGGACAGCAATCTGGACCTTCGTAGTGACTGCCTGAGGTTAGGGAACCTTACCCGTATTCTCAGATCCTCATAAGGCCAGAATTCTTATCTTACTCCTGAGGGTCCTGGACCACAGATCTGGGTCTCTGCAGTGGGTATAGGACCCATCCATACACCCATGCTGTGGTGGGGGAAACGCAAAAGCAGGCCTCCAACAGCTGCCCCATGTTCTCTGGCTGCCTCCCCAGATGTTTCCCCCCAGCCCCCAGACCTCAACCACACAAAGCCATGAAACAAAACAAAACAAAAACAACAAAAACAAAATCAAAAAGCTCCATCCCTGTCACCCTAGGGAATTCTCACAGTTCTCTCCTGGGAGGAGGGAGCCAGTGTCAGCTTCTGGAAAGCAACTAAAGCCAGAACTGCCTGCAGCTTATACATGCCCATAGCTCCTTATTAGCCTGGAGTCACTCTGAAAGGAGTCATTCTTGGCTGGGTGCTGTGGCTCATGCCTGTAATCCTAGCGTTTTGGGAGGCTGAGGTGGGTGGATCATGAGGTCAGGAGTTCAAGACCAGCCTGGCCAAGATGGTGATACCCCATCTGTACTAAAAATACAAAAAATTAGCCAGGTGTGGTGGCGAATGCCTGTAATCCCAGCTACTCAGGAGACTGAGTCAGGAGAATCACTTGAACCTGGGAGGCAGAGGTGGCATTGAGCCGAGATCGTGCCATTGCACTCCAGCCTGGGCAAAGGCAATAAGAGCGAAACTCCATCTCAAAAAAAAAAAAAAAAAAAAGGAGCCATTCTTGTGACATCTCTGTGGCCCTGCTTTCTCTCCCTACACAGGAGGAATAACTCTCCCTATAATTCAGTCTTTAGGACACCCCTCCACTCTGTTATCCTAATGCCAGATTTCCCTTCTCTGCTGTACTTCCAGGTAGCCATAACGACTTTAGCTGATACTAGTACAGGGCTAAGTGCCAGATACTGTTCTAAGGCTTTGTATTTATTGACTCATTTCTTGTCATAAAATAGCAGTGTCCTTTTGATCAGTTCCCCCCTCCATCCTTCTCTGAATGACTGAATGGCTTACTGTTCTGCATAAAGGCAATGGGATGTATCAAACACAGGGGAGCAGGGTGGGCCTTTATTATCCTTCAGCAAGAACTTGAGGGCCTCGAAGTCCCTTGAAGCATAAAAGGATATGTATTCTGAGTTATTGGGGAAGTGTCTTATAAATATCAATTAGGTCAAATGTTTCATGGTATTGTTCAGGTCATCTTTGTCATTATTTTTTTGTATAGTTGTTTAATATTGAGAGGAGGATATCAAAGTGCCACTATGAGTGCTGGTGTGTCTGTTTCTCTCTGTCTCTCTCTCTCTCTTTTTTTTCTGAGATAGAGTTTCACTGTTGTCACCAGGCTGGAGTACAGTGGCACAATCTCAGCTCACTGCAACCTCCACCTCCCTGGTTCAAGCAATTCTCCTGCCTCAGCCTCCTGAGTAACTGGGATTACCGGTGCCTGCCACCATGCCCGGCTAACTTTTGTATTTTTAATAGAGTTGGGGGTTTCACCATGTTGTCCAGGCTGGTCTCAAACTCCTGACCTCAGGTGATCTGCCCACCTTGGCCTCCCAAAGTGCTGGCATTACAGACGTGAGCCACCGTACCTGGCCTGTTTCTCTCTTTATGTCAAATTTTCCTTACGTATTTTGAGGCTCTGTTTTAAGCATATTCACATTTTGACATTTAAATGTATTCATATCTTGTTATGATTTCTCAAGTAATGGAGTCTTTTATCATTATGATATGTTTTTCCTTATCTCTGATAATATTCCTTAGTGTGATATCAGCAT
>NW_016107368.1:1709836-1721780 GCF_001604975.1 Cebus imitator | reverse complement strand
TTTTGAGATAGAGGCTCGCCCTGTCACCCATGCCGGAGTGCAGTGGCATGATCTTGGCTCACTGTAACCTCTGCCTCCCAAGTTTAAGCAGTTCTCCTGTCTCAGCCTCCTGAGTAGCTGGGACTACAGGTACATGCCACCACACCCGGCTAATTTTTGTATTTTAGTAGAAACGGGGTTTCACCATATTGGTCAGGCTTGTCTTGAACTCTTGACCTCAGGTGATCCACCTGCCTTGGCCTCCCAGTGTTGAGATTACAGGCGTGAGCCACTGTGCCCAGCCTCCATTAACATTTAATATAATGATATGGTTGAATTTAGGTCTACAATTTTATTTTCTGTTTCTTTTGTTTTTTGGTTTTTCTTTTTCTTTGTTTTCCCTCTGTTCTTCTTTTTATGCCTCGTTTTGGATTAAAATTTTTTTTTGAATTTCACTTTAGTGACTTTTTAGTTATTCTTCTTCACATTGTTTTTTCATGATTGTCCTAGGAGTTACAATATACATATTCTTAACTTTTCACAGTCTACTTAGAATTAACATTATATCATTTCACATGAAATGTAAGAATCTTGGAGTAATTTTGGCTTTACAAAGTCATATATATTCTAAAGGTATTTAAAATAATCTTTTATATTTACCCACATATTTACCATTTCAGGAACTCTTTCTTCTTTTCTGAGATCTGCATTTCCATCTGGTATGGCTTCCTGTTATTTTATAAAACTTCCTTTCTTTTTTTTTTTTGGTTATAGGTTTAGTAATATAGAACTGCTAGTGACAAATTCTCTTAGAATTCTTTTATCTGAAAATGTCTTTCTTTTGCTTTCATTCTTGAAGGATATTTTTGATGGATTCTTGGTTGACAATATTTTTTTCTTACTACTTTATTTTTATTTTAAATATTAATTACAACATTTCAAAAATAATGCAATTTTATTTTAACAGAGACAGGATCTTGCTATGTTGCCCAGGCTGGTCTGAAACTCCTGGGCTCAAGCAATCTTCTTGCTTGGCCACCCAAAGGGCTGGGATTTACAGTGGTGAGAGCCACTGCACCCAGCTCTTTCACTACTTTATAGGTATTGTTTAATTGTCTTCTAGCTTGCATTGTTTCTGATAAGAAAACAGCCATGATTTTTTTTTAACATCGTTCCCCTATGTGAAATGTGTTCTCTTTCTCTTGCTGCTTTTAAATTACCATTGGTTTTACCTGTTAAATTATAACATGCCTAGATGGGGTTGTGTTATATTTATCTTGCTTATAGTATATTGAGCTTCTTAAATCTGTAAATGTATATATTTTAAAGCTACAATTTGGAAAAATTTCAGCCATTTTTTTTCTTTTTATTTTTTTAGAAACCGGGCCTCACTCTGCCACCCAGGTTGGAGTGCAGTGGTATGATCATGGCTTACTGCAGCCTCAACCTTCTGGGTTCAGGTGATCCTCCCACTTCAGCCTCTTGATTAGTTGGGACAACAGGCATGTGACACTGCAACCAGCTAGTTTCTAAATTTTAGATAGAGACAGAGTCTTGCTATGTTGTCCAGATTGGTCTTGAACTCCTGAGTTCAAGCAATCCTCTTCTCTTGGCCTCCCAACATGCTGGTATTATAGGCATGAGCCACTGTACCTGGCCATGGCTAATTATTTTATTTTTTGCAGAGATGGGGTTCTCCCTATGTTGCCCAGGCTGATCTGGAACTCCTGGGCTCAAGTGATATTCTTCTGCCTTGGCCTCCCAAAGTGTTGGGCTTATAGACATGAGCACTCTTCCCAGCCCATATTTCTTTAGTTTTTTTTTTTTTTTTTTTCTAAACTGCCCTCTTCCTTCTTTTTTTTTTTTTTTTTGATCTCATTCTCTTCTCTCCTTCTGTGAGTCCAATTTTATTTATGTTAGACCTTCAGATATTGTCTCCATTGATTCCTGAAGCTCCATTTATTTTTATAAAAAAACTTATTTTCTTCTTCTTTATTCTTCAGATTGAATAATTTTATTAACCTATCTTCTTGTTCACTGACTCTTCTGTTATCACCAGTCTGATTTTAGGCACATCTAGTGAATTTTGTATTTAAATTACAGATATTGTATTTTTCAATTCGAGAATTTCCATTTGTTTCTTTTTTATAGTAGGTATCTGCTGATATTTTCTATTTGCTCATTTATTATGAGGATATTTTCTTCTATGTCTTTGAGCATAATTTTAATGCCTTTGTCTGCTTTACTTTAAAATCTTTGCTAATTTCACTAGGTGAGTCATGTCAAGGTTGGCCTCTATTGATTGTTTTTTATTGGTATAGGTCACATTTTCCTACATTTTGTATGTCTAGTGATTTTGGATTATAGTCTGGATACAGTCAACAATATGTTATAGAGATTTTGGATTCTGTTATGTTTCTCTGAAAACCATTGATTTTTTTTCCCTTCGTTTGCTTTAGTAAGCAGTGAGTTTGGATGAAAGACTCAACTTTGGTCTCCTATGCATTAGGCAGTTGATGTCGATGAGACTGTTTAGCCTTAGACAGACTGGTAGGCGCTTTCCCCACACCTGCACCCCACACAGTTCAAAGGTCAATCAGAGATTTGAGCAGAATTTATGTACAAAATTTGTAGCTCCCCTTTTCTGGCTCTCTCCTTTTTGGGATGTTTTTCTCTTACTTTCTAACTTCTGAGTTTGCACCAGTCTGTTTTTTTGCTTTTTAAAAACAGTAAGACTATGACTCTTTATGGCACCAGGTGGAACTTGCCTTCAGGCAAGGAGCTGTGAAAAATGGGAAACTCATCGAGTGGCATTCTCTTCTTCCAAGCATGAACTTTCAGTTGCTCTGCCATGCTTTAAGGAATCTGTTTTTAATATCTGGGTCAGTTTTAAAAGTTGTTATGTGAGGAGTGTTGGTCAGATTGGTGCTTCTCTGACATAAGTAGAAGTAGAAAACTGCAATAAAAGAGGAATTCCTTGATCTAATCCAAAGCAATGGTAATGGAAGGGAGCATTTCTGGCTGAGGCATGTCAATAGCGCCTCTTTTTCAAAATGGTAAAAAACTCAGCCTTCCTCATCTGGGCTCTACCAGGTGGTCTTCTGTTGTGATTTCTCTCTTAACTCTGCTGCCCATGCTTACCCTCAGTCTCTCTTATTTTTTCTCTTCTAATTCTGTCAGGGGGATAGAAGAGTTTTTCTCCCTACCTCAAGATCAGGGATATGAAGATCTTCCCAAGACCCAGTGCCTTGTTAGTGAGGAACAGGGAAATAACCATGTAAACGGTCAATAACTTACAGGATTTCAGGTACACAAGAAGAGTCCTCAACTGGTAAGATCTCCTGAGAATCCTGATGCATCTTGAGCCACACCCTAAAAGCAGCTTTTAGAGGAAACGAAATAGCTTAGATGAGACCAGAGACTGGAAGACTCTATGACAGTATGACCAATTTCATCCACGGCAGATAAACATCACCACCCTTAACTACCTTTTGCTTCCTTGTTCTCTGTTACCATTTTTCCTACATCATTCTGATGTCTGTTCCTACATCATTCTGATGTCTGTTCCTACATGTATTCCCTTCCGTAAGGCTTTTAACTTTTATTCCTATTTCACTCCAAGATTTTCAAAGTGGACAAATTTCCCCACCGTGCTGTGTGAGAGGCAGATCACTAGTGTCCGTTAAATCCCAAACACATTCTTGAGCTGTGAATCAACATGACCACCTCCCCTCTCTCTGCCATGACTTTGGCATAGCCTAGCTGCATTTCTACATTTGTGTTTTTTACAGATAATTCTCCAAACTATTAAAAAGTGATTTCTAGCCATCCTTGCAAAGTCAACTCATCTTTCCAACTAAAGCATGGAAAATTGCCAATCAGAAATCTCTGACAATTCTTCAAAAAGGTCTGCTGAGTTTGTGTTTAAATTGGAAACATTTCGTGTTTGCATCTAAAATTTTATAGTAGGTGATGGTTGTTCTCTGAAATGTGACATTAAGATTTTTTCCCATTAAAGTTTATATCACCAAGTTAACAGTCTAAAGCAAAACTATATATGCAAGGAAAATTATATTAATTCTGCCAAGTATATATTCTGTGTTGAAAAATATAGTTGATTTTCCTTGTCTTTCATCCATAATTGCTTCCTGGGCATGGGTGCTTTGGTGCTAAAGGGTCTCCGTTTCTTTCCTGTGACTCACTTTATTCTTTCTCTTCTTGCTGTCACATTCTACTGTAATGTGGGTAGCAAGCATAAAGATGGCCCAGATTAGTAATTCTTCCGTGAACCATCCAAGTATGACCTTGTGTGCTTCATAGAAAGTGGAGTTTGTGAACTCAGATGTCTCTGAGTCCACACAGGTACTGGAAAGAAGAAAAATAAATGAAAAAGGAAAGAATGTGCAGTGCAATGAATGTAGCTCAACAGGGATGGGCTGGGGAATCATGGCAAATATGTTTCATCTTCTCAGCCACTGCAGGTTGCTAGCAAGAGGAGGTGTGAGCCCGTGCTGCCAGATCTCCAGGTTTTAAATGAGAAGCCCAAAAATCCAGATTTGTATGAGATCTCTTGATTTTTAAATGTTAAAAATAAATTCAAATTTTACAAATCTGCCCAGCTTTGCTTCAAAATTAGTTCTAAACTGTGGGACCACAGTTTTGTACCTTCCAAAATTCTGAGATTTTGCTGTTTGTTTTACTTTAATGTGCTAGAGCTGCACTGTCCAATACAGCAGCCACTGGTCATATGTGACTGTTAGACACAGAAATGTGGCTTGTCCAAATTGAGATGTACTGTAATATAAAATACAGAATGGATTTTGAAGACAGAATAAAACAAGAATATAAAATATTTGTGTCATTTAAAAAAAATTTTTTTTTTTTGAGACAGAGTCTTGGTCTGTTGCCAGGTGCCAGGCTGGAGTGCAGTGGTGTGATCTCAGCTCACTGCAACCTCCGCCTCCCGGGTTCAAGCAATTCTCCTGTCTCAGCCTCCTGAGTAGCTGGGACTACAGGTGCGCACCACCACACCCAACTAATTTTTGTATTTTTTAGTAGAGACGGGGTTTCACCATGTTGGCCAGGATGATCTTGATCTCTTGACCTTGTGATCTGCCCGCCTCGGCCTCCCAAAGTGCTGGGATTACAGGCGTGAGCCACCGCCCCTGGCCTTCTGTTATTTTTAAGTGACATGTTAAAATGATATTTTGGATATATTTGTTAAATAAAATGTATTATTAAAATTAGTTCCACCTGTTTCTTTTTACTTTTAAAAATGTGCTACTAGATTTAAAAAATTGCATATGTGGCTCACATTATACTTCTATTGGACAGCACTGTTCTGGAATTTAGAAAATAATCAAGTATGGCCGGGTGTGGTGGCTTATGCCCTTGGGAGGCCGAGGTGGGCGGATCACCTGAGGTTGGGAGTTCCAGACCAGCCTGACTAACATGGAGAAACCCCGTCTCTACTAAAAATACAAAATTAGCCAGCGTGGTGGCGTGTGCCTGTAATCTAGCTACTCAGGAGGCTGATGCAGGAGAATCACTTGAACCTGGGAGGAAGATGTTGCAGTGAGCCAGATCGTGCCACAGCACTCCAGCCTGGGCAATGAGAGAGAAACTCTGTCTCAAAAAAAAAAAAAATCAAATATGACCACTGCAGATGTATGGAGTGAGTGTCCTGAGAACTTGTAAATAAGGATGAAGGAAGACCGGCTCAATGAAGCTGATGTCTCCTGGGGAACTGAGGTGGAGGAAACCACTGAGCCTATTTGTGCCCATGTGTCACCCTTGGGAGTGATGAGGGGAAAGGCTGAGAGAGATAACTGTAGAAGAACCTAGAGATTTTGGCAGAGGTGAGCAGGCAAGTAACAGGTGGGAGAGTCCACTGGAAAAGTTGATGTCTGCATGTTTATAACTAGTAATGACTATGTAATGGGGCCACTCGGAAAAGATGGAGGGAACCTGAAATGTGAGTAAGGAAGGGACTCCTGTTTATGGAACATCCTCTGTGTATTGGGCACCATGCTGGGTGGCATTCATAAAGCATCTCAGACCAGGTCATAATTCTCAGAGCTCTCTGGTGGAAGATGGCTAGGGTTTTGTTGTTGTGGTTGAGACAGGGTCTCGCTCTCATACCTAGGCTGGAGTGCAGTGGCGTGATCAGAGCTTACTGCAGCCTTGACCTCCCAGGCTCAACTGATCCTCCTGCCTCAGCCTCATGAGTAGCTGGGACCACAGGCATGCACCACCACACCTGGCTAGTTTATTTTTTGTGGAGAGAGAGCCTCACTATGTTGCCCAGGCTGGTCTGTAACTTCTGGGCTCAAGCAGTCTGCCTGTTTCAGCCTTCCAAGGCAGGAGTGAGCTATCAAGCCTGCCTTTAAATTTTTTTTTTAAAACCAGAATTACATTTTGGGTTTTTGTGGGGCAGAATCTTAGAGTGAGGAGTTCTGACCAAGCAGGACTTCAAAGGAACTGTAGGTAGTGAACAGGGAGATAACCTTAGCAAATATTGGAAGCCACTGATCTGAGGAGGAGTTGAAATTGTTTTTTGGTTTTTGTTTTGCTGCTTGGAAATTAATTAATCAAATAGTTAAAATTTTAATAATGTTTTTTACTATTACTACTACTATCCTCTAATGAATATTAATGAAAATTATTTTTCAGAAAATAACCAATTCACCCCAGAAGTTAATCAGCTGCAGAAGGGAAGAGGTCCATCCCTGTGCCATGGCCGTGATGTCTTCTGAGGAAATCTTCAGGGCCTGGATCTCATAGGCTTGGGGAAGGGCCCAGGTGAAGCTGAGAACCTGGTCTGCATGACATGGAAACCATAAGGGGACAAGTTGTGTTTCTGTTTTCCTCCACCAACAAGGGATGAGAGAAGTAGGAAGAGCCTGTTGTCTACACGTCTAGAAACATCCATCAGAGGCAGACTGGTTTGTCTAACAGAGCACTGACTGGGGGTTAGGAGATGTGACCTCTAGGCTGAGGGCTGCCATTTGCTGGCTGAGCAACCCTGGGAAAAGTGACTTCATCCCTTCGGTCCTACGTTTTCTCATCTGTAATTGGGGAATTAACTACACACCTGCTAAACACACACACACACAGAGTCTCTCCCTATATATATACACATGTACACATATATACATCCTACACTTTCGAGGCTAGAGGGAACTGGTGACATTCTACAGTCTGACTAATTCTGTGTTTCTGGAGAGCAGGATGCAAATGTGTGGTAAGAATGATCAAAGACTCTACACACTGGGTGGCTTGGACAGCCCACGTTCCCAGAATAATCCTTGAGAGAAAAGGAAGAATGGGAGCAATGGCGTTGATTTCACTTCAAGCCAAATGCCGGTGCAGAGGTGAATGGCTCAGCGAGCACTACAATAGGTGACCTGGAGGAAGGTCACAGCTGCACTGAAAATGGGATGCGCGTGAACACAGCGGATCCATGAACTACTGTAAAGTGTTGACAGCGTGCACACTGCGGCCAGCAGGTGACGTGTGTGTGCAATGCGATGAGAATGCAGAAGTCAGTAATGTGGGCGATGTTTGTTGTGCTCCTTTTTTCCTATAGAGCTGCTAAAGTACAGAATTTAGCAAATAAAAAGGGGCCACCCTGCCCAAAAGTGTCTTTAAAGTTCTAGGTACATTGTCAACTTCAAGTCCAGAGAGGTTCCAAAGGACACCTTTGGTCAAGAGGACTGGGGGTGGGGGTGGAGGCGGGGGAGGAGCAGCCCCAGGAGTCCAGAACCCGGGGCTGCATGAGAACCCCAATTGAGGCAGCTAGCATAAGCCTCACCTGGTCAGGGTGACCCTGGGCCTTTCCTGGAGATCCCACCCCACAGGAAATCCTTGGGGGACCCTCTTTTCCTTGACAGCTTACTCAGGATATCTCAGCCCCTCTTAGTCTACTCATTTAGGACCTATCTCTGGAAGCCTCTACCCACCCCTCTCCCCTACCAGGTAAAGAAAAGAGCCAACTGCAGAGAAGGAATGGGGGAGGAAACTGGTTGAGGGGTGAAGGGATTGATGAGCAGGGCCTGCACCTTGCCTTCTAACCCTCTCAAAGCTCAGGAGCCTGAGTTGGTTTATCTCCATCTCCGCTTCCTGGGCTTTTTCCAGCCAGCCCAGTGGTGGGACAGTCTAATTGCATCAACTGAGTGTTTTCCAGAGGCCACAGCCCTTCACCACCTGGAGGGGTCTCTCCAGGAGCATGAGATCGCTGAAGACCTGTTCCTTCCTTTCCTTTGATTATTTTGTATACTTCTCTGTGTTGTCTGTTGGAGTGTGTGCTAATTTTATATTTGACCTAAACTGGAAACACACTTTCAGTTTGCAAAAACAAAGACCATATTACTCTACCAGTCATCACCCTCCCTCCTCCCTCTTCCTGCCCCCTTATGGTGGGGTGGTGAGGGGCACTATCCTTCTGCCCCAGCGCAGGCCCAGAACCAAGAAAGGACCCCACCTCCCTCTGCTTGAGTCTCTCACAACTAGTCCCAGTGCCCATCCGTTTGTTGGCATGTGTAGGTATACAGAAATTTCTCTTGATTCTTCTGTTGTCTCTCCATGTCCTGAACATGCATTTATGGTGCCCCAGCCATGCACCAGACCTGCCAACCCCCACTTGTGGAGGGGCTGCCTTCTCTACAGCTGACCATTCCCTCTCCCCTGGAGCACTTCTATCCTGAGTCCCAGCCCTCCCCCTCCCCCTCCAGTGCATTTATCCCTACGGCTGGACACTCACATGAGTGAAAAGGAATGTGATTCATACTTACAGCAGGACTGCAGCTGTAAACTGGAACTTCTCTGGGCAAACCAGGAGCCGGGTCACCCTCATCATAAGGCACAGCTTCCTGCCACGCGTTTTTTCTAGAACGTTACCCAATCACTGAGTCTAGGGGCCCAGGCTCAGCACTACTGGCTTGCTTTGTTTTCACAGCCTCTCACTGAGTCCTGCAGGAATTGGGGGAAGTACTTGTGGTGGTGGTGGTCAGGGGAAATGAGTATCTGGGGGCAGCCTAGAGCGGCTTCTGCTGTTTCAGAGAAGACTGTCTCTTGCAGCCTGACCCAGTAGAGTCCCCTTGGCCCCCAGAATCAAGTCCAGCTTTCTTAGTCCTGCCTTCAGGGTACAACTGCTAGGGCCCAGTGAATAAAATCCCTGCTCCACGAGGCTTACATTCCAATGGGGTAAGGGCAAAGTAATAACACAATAACAAAGTATTATTATTAAGTGAATTAGTACGTTGGGAGTTTGTAAGTCACGGTAAAATAAAAGGTAGAGCAGAAAACAGGGGCTGAGGGGAAGCTGCAGCGTCTTCACAAAGAAAGTGGAGGAAACAATGGACCCAAAACTATCTGTTGGATAAGTCCCCGCATAGCCACATGGTGTGAGAGATCATGAGTGATTATAGAACAAAGTAACTTGGCGACAGTGGCCAGAAAAATGGAGTTGAAGTAAAGTGAAAAAGAAAAACAAAAAAACCAAAGTAACTTGGCAACAAATCCTTAGGTGTATGTAGTCTAAAACAAAAACTTTATTCAGTATTGTAGACTCCCAATTTGAGTAAGAACAGGGCACTGTTGGAATGGAATCAAATATATTAATATGAAGTCATGACTTTATGAAACATTACATTAAAAATATTTTGACTTTTTTTTTCCACTGAAATGGCCCAGGAGAAATGTCACCTCCATAATGCATCTTAATGCTAAGATTTTGGTTTCTAGTGTTAGTTTTCTCTCAAAGGAGCCAAAGTTTCTTGGCACCAATAGTGGATGCCATGTCAGTTTGGGGTTGAAAGGTACAAGGTGATCCTAGAATGCTTATACCTTTTTTGGACAGAAAGCAAAGTGCTAAATAAGGGTCATTCAAAATTACACAAGGAACAATCTATACAGGGCTCCTCCTGGCCAAAGCTGGGACAGTATGAGCACCAGGAGGAGAATATTGGCTGGCACAATTGATACCATACATTTGAAAAGTCATTAGTCCATGGTACCCAACAAGAGCAAAGCTACCACAATGCATTCTCAGAGAAGATGAATCTGATAGAATGCATTTCTACTTGTTATTCAATCCTGCTGGGCTTACTGACTCATTTATCGTGTCAATGAAGAATTCCAGTAAATGAAAATCCATCAGTCAGAAGGCATTTCTTCTCCTCTAAAGGCTCCTCTCTGCCCCTTAACGTCTTGGCTCTCCTTGTCCTGTCAAGGGGTTCCATGGAAAAGTCTTTTAAGTTCCCTTCACAGAAGGATTGCAGACTGCTGGTCTAGTCTCTGGGCCAACCCTCCCCGTCTCTTTAATAAAGACGTTTTTTCTTATTTTCCGTGTGCTGTATATTATTCTTAGGCTAGAGTAACTTTCCACAGGTGCAGACCTCTTGGTTTCCTTTGAATTTGGAGGGCTTGGGGCGTGATCCCATCGCCAGCTTCTGGAGCCCACCAGGAGGGAATGACCCCATTACATCCACGGGTGTCTGGCGCCACCTTGTGGTAAGTGGTGGGATTTTTTTCTGTTCCCCCTTGCAATGAAGCTCCTTGGGCTTCCTGGATGAAGAAAGGAAAGCTCAGGCCGGTTTCCTAGAATAATAACTCAGTAACACAGTTTCCACGGACTTGGTCCTTAACAAACTTCCACTGTCACTGGTGGAGTTAGAATTTAGCAGCCACCCTCTCCTCGCTCTGTGTCTGTATCTGTCCCAAGCTCATGATTTGGGGCTTCACGCTATATCCATGGCTCGCCCTCCCTGCTGGGACCTTGGCCTCTCTCTCTGTCTGTTGATCTCTCCTACACGCTGCCATTCCCTACCTCTCAGAAGTAGACTTTTTTAAAATGTTTTTTTCCCTTCTGTGTGTCCTATTTCTAGGATCCCTTTACTAGACGGACTTTCCAGGGGTGTTCCTCAGCCCCCGCACAGGTCAGTAGGGAGGAGTCAGCCTGCTGCTTGTTCATGTTGAACCAGGGTGCTGCCCAGCCTGTGAAATTTGGAATTGGAACACTAGAGTTGGCCCCAAATTACAGCTTTTTCTTCTGGCTCCTGGGACTCCCAGGTTCTTCAGCAACAATAACAAAACCTGGAAAAACGTATCCTTGCCAGAGGTGGGAGAATGATCCTCACAAAAGGATCTTTCTTGTCTCCCCCAGCAAGAGGTTGCAAGACCAGGTTGCGGAACCCCATTAAGGACCTTGGAGAAAGAACTGAGCAAGGAGCCTTCTCAGGGACCTGCAAACATCTCCACGAGCAAAAGTATGAATCCTCATATAGTGGAGGAGGTACATGTTCCTGGTTCCTTCACTGGACCTCACTGAAAAAAATCAACAACAACAACAACAACAAACTACGTTAAATAAAAAAACCCCTGGCGGCCGGGTGCGGTGGCTCACGCCTGTAATCCCAGCACTTTGGGAGGCCGAGGTGGGCGGATCACCAGAAATCAGGAGTTCGAGACCAGCCTGACCCTCTCTACTAAAAATACAAAAATTAGCTGGGCGAGGGTGTGGGCACCTGCAGTCCCAGCTACTTGGGAGGCTCGGGCAGGAGAATCGCCCAGGAGGCGGAGGTTGCGATGAGTGGAGATTGCACCATTGCACTCCAGCCTGGGCGACAGCCAGACTCCCTCTAAAAAAGAAACAAACAAACGCTTTTGGAGAAACTAGTGCGTAAACAAACCTCAGTAACTTCTAACTTTTGCTTCTGTACTTAAAACAGCTCCTCTAGGAAGTGGCCGCATGCCTCCAAATTTCCTGCAGATGCCAGCCAGTCTTCTATGAAATTTGAGTTTCTGGCCCTAGGAGATCACAGCTCAGAAGGTAGGCCCCTCTGATGTCATCCCACCTGCATTAATCACGAGGACGAGCTTTCCCAGGTGAAGCCATTTCATTGACATTAACTGCTCACTGTCTCACTGGAACTTTTTTTTTCTCTCTTTTTTTTTTTTTTTTTTT
>NW_016107368.1:1696379-1709506 GCF_001604975.1 Cebus imitator | reverse complement strand
TCAAGTGATCTGCCTGCCTTGGCCTCCCAAGGTGCTGGGATTACAGGCATGAGTCGCCACCAGTGTTTTAAATGAAGTGTTTCAGTTTAGCTGATGGCAGCAAATAGATGCTGAAATTTAAATATAAGTAACATGAACAACTCAATTCTATTTTATTTTTCAAATAAAAAGATCTGTCCATTTGCAAAGAGCTTGGAGTGTTCTAATTAAAATTAGATTAAATTAGAATTGATATTCAGAGACATCAGGGTATCGTCTGCTTGGAAAGCTGTCCTCCCAACAAATGAGAGGACTATAAATGGTTAGAAGTCTGACGTGCTGGATTTAAAAATATCTTTATGGAGTATGTTTTATTGATTTTTTGGCATACAGACTGGGTGATTCTGGGTGTCTGTGTGTGGGATCAAAAAGTATATGAATTGAACTGTTTTTAAACCAGTAATTCTCTGTGCCTTATTCCTTTCTTCCCTTTCTTCCTTCTCTGCCCATATTTCCTTCCTTCTTCCTTTCTTTCTTTACTTTTCCAGAAGAGTTTAAACTCTGAAGAAGTTTAACTTTGGGTTGACAAGGGCAAGCCTCGGGTTAAAGAACTGATTAAAAACTTGGGCATGAGGCGTGGGTCTCAACATGTTGCTTAAAAACAAAAAGCCCAACTTCCAAAGATGTGCATGGTGTTGATTGTGGCAGGGTGTATGAGAAGGTAGGGCCCAGGCTTTTCTTTGGCTAATGACTCATTTAAAAACTCATTTGCCCCCTAAAACACTTATTCCAAAATTGGAATTTTTAAATTAAATGCCATTTAAAACTTCAGAAAGGCATTAAAATCCTGATAATTGAAACAGATGATATGTCAATTCACCTTTTAAATTCAAAGAATATAATTCAGAGTAAATCATAAAATTAGGGAAGGATTTGGATTTCTTTGCTAACACTAAAATTTAGCTATTGCATAAATGTGAACTATAATTGTAAACACTGGAGTATTTTACAAACTGGTTCTATTGGAATCCATGTAGTCTGGAAACTGTATGATTCTGTAAAAAAGTTTCCACTTGAACTTTCTGGCAATAGTTGAAGGTAAAATAATCTGATACACTTTCCTGTCAATAAAAAATTAATCATCATATAATTGGACATATTTACTTATGTTTTTGGTTTTTCTTTCTTTTTTCTTTTTTTTCTTATCTTTTTTTTTTGAGATGGAGTCTTGCTCTGTTACCCAGGCTGGAGTGCAATAGTGTAATCTCGGCTCACTGCAACCTCCACCTCCTGGGTTCCATTGATTCTCCTGCCTCAGCCTCCTGAGTAGCTGGGATTATAGGTGTGCACCACCATGCCTGGCTATTTTTTGTATTTTTTAGTAGAGATGGGGTTTCCTCATATTGGCCAGGCTGGTCTTAAATTCCTGACATCCTGATCTGCCTACCTTGGCCTCCCAAAGTGCTGGAATTATAGGCCTGAGCTCCAGCGCCTGGCCTGTTTTTTTTTTTTTTTTTTTTTTTTTTTTGTGGGGTTTTTTTTTTTTTTTTTTTTTTTTTTTTTTTGAGGTGGAGTCTTGCTCTGTTGCCCAGGCTAGAGTGCGGTGGCACCATCTTGGCTCACTGTAACCTCTGCTTCCCGGGTTCAAGCGATTCTCCTGCCTCAGCCTCCTGAGTAGCTGACACTACAGGTGCTTATGTATTTTTCTTTTTTTCTTTTTTCTTTTTCTTTTTCTTTTTTTTTTTGAGACGGAGTTTCGCTCTTGTTACCCAGGTGGAGTGCAATGGCGCGATCTCGGCTCACTGCAACCTCCGCCTCCTGGGTTCAGGCAATTCTCCTGCCTCAGCCTCCTGAGTCGCTGGGATTACCGGCACGCGCCACCATGCCCAGCTAATTTTTTGTATTTTTAGTAGAGACGGGGTTTCACCATGTTGACCAGGATGGTCTCGATCTCTTGACCTCGTGATCCACCCGCCTCGGCCTCCCACAGTGCTGGGATTACAGGCTTGAGCCACCGCGCCCGGCCTATGTATTTTTTATTTAAACTCTATTGAAGTATATCTGGTTGTATTTTTATGACATTCTCATTTGGCTTTGGGAAGTTTGAATTTTCTATAGAGTTAAGGTAGTTGGTAGTTGTGTTTTCCAAAGACTTCTGAGAATTTGGAAATCTATACTCTGGTCTGTAATGAAAATAAGGACAACAATAATATATATATGAAGCAAAGTCGCAATTTTTATTCATAAAAGAGTTCAGGCAAAAATCTTAAGACACTGAATTTATAGCTACTGTTCTTGGCTAATCGTAGAGAATCTGATCCTCCAGTGAGACAACGAATCAAGATTTTCAGAGAAAAATCAAAATGGTTCTCCCAATTTGTAGTTTCTTGACCCGGAACCAGTCAAAGTTCGGGAGGGGAGTGTTGAATATTATAAACGGAGGGAGAGCTTATAGCTCATAAAAAGGAGCAACATAAATTAAACATCTTGGAAGATAAGAACAGAATTAAAAAGAAAAAGAAAAAATCTCCTAAACCTGTGAAAATAACATGGGTTTGCTAGATTAAATGTCAGGGACAGAATTGGCTAATTCAGCCAGAAATCATGTGTGCCAATCTGGGTTATACCCATGTATTAAACCATTGTAGATGGGGAAATGCAACCATCATGCAGAATGTTGGCAGCTGCGCTGCTGGAGGTCCCTCTATCACCTCGGTGGGCGGATCCCCTGTTTCCTGGTGGCTGCCAGGCACCCCCTCTAGAGCCTTGGTCTGTCAGCTGTTCTGATGCCAGAGCTCTCAAACTGCAAGCAAAGGAGAACAGATGAGCCAAAGCTCTGTACAGAGCCAAAGAGTCAGAGATTATGAATGAGTTTAGAGCAAAGAGATTTTTAGCAAATCCTTAGCGGAATGCCATCTAAAAATACACAAGTAGGATGTATTAGGAGAATTGAGCTTTATTTGATAACTGGAAGATTTGCATTAATGTTGTAATATTATTTTAGAATGATTTTTTTTCCAGACAAATAAGTAATTGTTTATTTTGTTAGAAATCTAGGCTTCTTGGCATAAGAGAAGAGGAATTACAATTGTAGAATCAAGAATTTGAGTAGGTGATGAATATCCTAATTACACCGATTCAATCTTTACCAGTTAGGTGAAGGTATTAAATTATCACATGTACCCTGAAAATGTGTGCATCTATGACTTATCAATTAAAAAAAAAACACAGAATGGTACTGATGTTTCAAACCAGGCAAAACATACCTTAATGGAATTCATAAAACTAAAATGTCTAAAGAAAAACACCATATCCCATCAATATGTATAATTATTATGTGTCAGCTAAGCATAAAAGAAAAGAAAGCAAAAAAAGAATTTAAGTAGGAATACTTTATTGTTAGAACTGGACTGAAAAAAATCAAGATCAATTCAAACTATTAAAAGAACAAAAGTAATAAATTAGAAATACATCTCCTTTGTCTCTCTGTCTATTGAAATGCCCAGGGGCCCTGTCACCTCACAACGCACTTTGGTACCCACAGTCTGGTCTCTAATACTCTTCTCACCAAAAGCATCTTGGGAGGAATGGCATATTCCATACTTTAAGCTGGAAGTTCAAGGAAAACCTAAGCACTGAACAACAGGGCCAGAAATCAAGAAAGCTTGAATGAATTAGTAGAGTCAAGAGGACATAGGAGCCCATCTAAAAGGGTCCTGCTGGCCAAAGTTGGGGCCACTTGAGTGTCAGAAGTAGAGTATCGGCTGAAGCCAATGGGCTTCAGGGTAGATTGGAAAAGCCATGAGTCCAAGATGATACATAAAAAGAGCAAAAGATTATGAGTAGTGTAAGAGAAAGTGGAGAAAGAGAGAGAGGATTTGCTGAGTCATTTACGTGTTGGTGTTACTGAATCGTCTGTGGGGCAGAAGGGAGAGTCTGGCTTATGTGATACCAGCATTTGTATCTGAGGTTTTTATCCAAAAGTCCTGCATCCCCTCTCAAGCCTTTGGAGTGAGAAGGAGGGCTTGGGGAGGCCTCTGGCACTGTGGCTTTTAAAAATATTAAGCCATTCTCTCCTACATGAGCTCTCTTGGAGAGGTGTCCACTCTTCTGTGCAGGACAGGCAGGAGAGGGAGGGATTCCTGCCAAAGCCACTGATAAACAAATTCCTCTTGTCACTGAGGGAAGATGTTGCCACTTTGGAAATGGGCTTGTCCACTCTGTTGGAAGGCTGGGATGTCCTGTGGCTGGGGCCTATATCTTGCTCAATAGCGTCTGAGACACGAATGGAAGACATCTGCTCAAGATGGTACAATGAGCACACATCAAACTCTGTACACACACACTCTGTCTTTCTCTCTCTCTACCAAGAACGAACAGTAAACCTACAGGGTAAGCTGGTGAAGAGTAGCCCAGTGGTAGAAGGAGCTGGGTATACACAGGTTGGCTTTAAAACTCATGTGAGAATGGGGATGAACATGCCCAAGCTTGGCAGGAGACCTGACCCATGCTCCCTGCAAGCAGCTGGGGCTGAACACGCTCCAGAAATGTGCTGCTTGCTCATGGCACCTTGACCTCCTGGGTGCAAGTGATTTTTCCTGCCTCAGCCTTCCCGTAGTTGGGACTACAGGCATGTGCCACTGTGTCAGCTAAATTTTGTATTTCTTGTAGAGACAGGGTTTTGCCATGTTGCCCAGGCTGGTCTTGAACTACTGAGCTCAGGTGACCCACCCTCAGTCTCCCAAAGTGCTGGGATTATAGGCATGAGCCATGGCACCCAGCCCACTTTGAACTCTTGAAAGAGATAAAGCATCTCTTGTCTCTAGCAAGGGGCTTTCTTGCTTCAGGGAGGGGTCAGCTTCTCTTTTTTTTCTTCTCGTCCTTTACCTGCTGCCATTGTGTACCCATCTGGGATTGGAGTTCAAGAATGGGAGAGGAGGATTATAAATCGTTCTACTATAAGGACACATGCACATAAATGTTCATTGCAGCACTGTTTACAATAGCAAAGACCTGGAACCAACTCAAATGCCCATTGATGATAGACTAGACAGGGAAAATGTGGCACATATACACCATGGAATATTATGCAGCCATAAAAAACGATGAGTTCGTGTCCTTTGTAGTGACATGGATGAACTTGGAAACCATCATTCTCAGCAAACTGACACAAGAACAGAAAATCAAACACTGCATGTTCTCACACATAGGCGGGTGTTGAACAATGAGAACACATGGACACAGGGAGGGGAGCATCACACACTGAGGTCTGTCAGGGGCAAATAGGGGAGGGACAGCGGGAGGTGGGGAGTTGGGGAGAGATAGCATGGGGAGAAACGCCAGATATAGGTGATGGGGAGGAAGGCAGCAAATCACACTGCCCTGTGTGTGCCTATGCAAAAATCTTGCATGTTCTTCAAATGTACCCCAAAACCTAAAATGCAATTAAAAAAAAGAATGGGAGAGAGATTGCAGCACTGTTCACTACAGCCAAGATTCAGAAGCAACCTGAGTGTCCATCAGTGGACAAATGGATAAAGAAAATGCGGTACATATACACAATGGAGTACTATTCAACCATAAAAATGAATGAGATCCTGTCATTTGCAATGACATGGATGGAACTGGAGGTCATTAAGTGAAAGAAGCCAGGCACAGAAGACAAACTTCGCATGTTCTCATTTGTCTGTGGGACTAAAAATTAAAACAATTGAAGTCATGGAGATAGTAGAAGGATGGATACAAGAGACTGAGGAGGGCAGTGAGGAAAAGTGGGGATGCTTAATGGGTACAAAAATAGAGTTAAATCGAATTCATAAGATCTAGTATGTGACAGCACAATGAAGCGGCTAAAAGTCAACGATAATTCATTGAATATTTTAAAATAACAAGAAGAGTATAATTGGAATGTTCATGACACAAAGAAATGATACATGCTTGAGGTGATGGAAACCCCACTGACCTGATGTTATTATTACATGTTGTATGCCTGTATCAAAACATCTCGTGTCCCCATAAATATACATACCTACTATGTATCTATACAAATTACAAATTAAAAGAAAAAAGAAGGGAAGAGGGGAACTGGGCTCAGGAAGGTCTTACTTGATTGGAACAGTTGAAGGCTGGTTTTGGCTCTCTGGGCCCAGTTGAGGCTTAAAGCTGATTCTTTCTCCTCTGGGCACTTTTGTGTGTTCTTTGTAGGCATCCCTGCTGAAACTCAGACTGTCAGTCCCATGATGTAGGCAATACATTGTTTTTAAGCTTTTTTCCTTAGCCTCTGGGTTTCCCAGATGCTGCTTTCCACTCTGCATCTTCAGGCTGTTTGGCTTCCTCAAAGTGAGCCAGGCTCCCACCTTCTTTCCACCTGCTCAATTCCACCCTTTCCCTGGGCGATGTGGCTCAGAGTGCTCCAACAGCTCTCTCCAAAGACATCCTCTTCAAATGTCCTTGGAAATGTCCAACTCAATCCTTTCCACATCCTTTCAAAAGATGGCAGGCATGATTTTAAAATATTACTTTTAATCTATGTGTGGCGGTGCACATCTGTAATTCCAGCACTTTGGGAAGCCGAGGCGGATGGATGGCTTGAGCTCACAAATTTGAGACCAGCCTGGGCAACATGGAACCTCATTTCTACAAAAAATACAAAAATTAGCCAGGTGTGGTGACGTTCGTCTATAGTGCTAGTTACTTGGGTGACTGAGTGGGGAGAATCACCTGAGCCTGGGAAGTTGAGGCTGCAATGAGCTGTGATCACACCACTGCACTCCAGCCTGGTAGATAGAGTGAGACCCTGTCTCAAAAAAAAAAAAAAAATCAGTTTTAAGATTAACATTATGTTATGTTACATATTGAAGAGGTAAGCAGGGAACACTATCCTTGCAATGAGAGCAGGAGATTATTAAACAAAAATAGGCAGTCATGAAATATATTGCTATTGGAAATAAAAACAACTGCAGCAGGCAGGCTAGGCAACAGGTGGGAATAACTGGTGAAAAATTAGGTGAAAGATTAAGTGAATTAAAATATAGAAATGCTGGGTACATTGGCTCCTGTCTGTAATCGGCTCCCAGTGCTTTGGAAGGCCAAAAGTTTGAGACCAGCCTGAGCAACATAGTGACACCCCATCTCTTAAAAAAAATTAGCTGGATGATGACATGTTCCTGTAGTCCCAGCTACTTGGGAGGCTAAAGTGGGAGGATTTGCTTGGCCCAGGAGTTCAAAGTTGCAATGAGCTATGATTGTACCACAGAACTTCAGCCTGGGTGTTTCAAAAAAAAAAAAAAAAAAAAAAAAAAAAAAAAAAAAAAAAAAAAAAAAAAAAAAAAAAAAAAAAAAAAAAAAGATATAAAAAATGTACATGTAACATAGCACCAAAAGATGAAGAAATGGAAAATATGAATAAGAAGTTGAGAGCCATGGGAGATAGATTGAGAGATTCTGACACGCATCCAAGAAGAGCTTCTGAATAAGAAAAATAGAACAGGGGAGTGGAAATGTTTGCAGAGCTAATGACTGAAAATTTCCATAATCAAAATAAAATTCCAGATCAGGAAAGTGCACCGATTTTGTTGGGGTAAAGTAAGTAAAGAAACAAAATACCCAAGTAATCCCTTCTGGACACTACCACGGCTCAAAGGGAACAGAAAAAAACAAAACATCCAGCCTCAGTGTGAACCCACGTCACACCTGATCACATTCCCAGCAAAGGGAACACCTGGCTCTGGGCGTCTCCCGCCTAGGGCAGGAGCCTAGACAACACGTGACTGGAGTCTGCAAATTTCTACTACTTCCTTCTTTCTCCATTAAGGCTTTATTAAGCAGAGTTTTTCTTCCATTAAATTAAAAAATAATAAAAAGAAAGCAAGAAAAGACTTCTGCTGCTTCTGTCCTCAGGCAGCTTCGGAAGATCGCGACACTTGTTATTTAGGGCTCAGACATGGCACAGCACACGGCAGGCACCTATTTCAGGATTTCCCAAGCACTGGAATCTGGCTTCATGACTGGGGCCCTGCTGACTCCAGTCTTCTAGAAAAGGTAATGATGGGGCAGGGTGACAAGTATGGGGACAGCAGTGCCTCGTCTCCTGGGGCACACTCTACTTGCTGTTCGGTGGCACAGCTTTCACAGGCTATGATTGCAAGAAGAGGGGAAATAAGGTGCGGCTAATCTCCTAACCTCTAATACTTTTTTTTTTTTTTCTTGAGACAGGGACTTGATTTGTCAAGGGTCTTGATCTGTCGGGCTACAGGCTGAAGTATAGTGGCTCAATCATGGCTCACCTCAGTCTTGATCTCCGGGCTCAGTCTCCCGGTAGCTGGGACTACAGGTGTGCACCACCACGCCTGGCTAATTTTTAACTTTATTGTAGAGACGGGATCTCATTATATTATGCAGGCCGGTCTCAAATTCCTTGGCTCAATCAATCCTCCTGCCTTAGCCTTCCAAAGTGCTGGGATTACAGATGTGAGCCATTTCACCCAGCCTTAACCTCTAATCTTTAGACTAATTAAATTCATTTCTGAAGAAATACATGTTTATTGTAAAAACAAATTAAGCAACTTGGAAAGATGTGAAACCAAAAGCTTCTCCCTTCTTTCTCTTGGTCTTATGCCCTGGGTGTGAACTCTGCTAATATTTGCTTTGTCTTCCTCACATCCTCTGGTATAAGATGTGAGGTTTCACCAATCACGGTTCCCATCCCATACTCCCATTTCTCTGGATTCCTCCTCCAATCACCATTTGGGGAAGTAGATGCAAGTTGTCCATTGTTTAGGGAAGCCGTCACAGTGCAATCAGTGAAGAAATATGCCAAATTCTTGAGTTTTAAGGTAAGAGTTCTCAACTCAGATATAAGATACAAAAAATTGAGCAAATAGTATATTGGTGCAATCAGTTTTTTCCCACTCTTCCCAATCCCAGATTAGATAAAGATGAGTTGAGGGAAGAGGTGAAATGGGGAGGAAGTAATGAGAAAAGCAGTCATGGTCTCCAAGAAGGGATATCCCTGTGTCCTCCTCTGGGGGTTAGATGTAAAGATGTATGGGAGAGTATTACGAATTCTCCAGATAAAGTTGGGGGACGCAGGTGCGGAAGTGTCAGTGACAGACTTCCACTTGGAGGTCTGGGGAGCAGACACCTCTCCCTGAGACTGAGATGTGAGGTATATCTCTAAGCCTGGGAGCCAGGCTAAGAAAAAAAGAACAATTGTTAATTAAGCTTAAATGTAAAATGCCTGAATCTACCCAGAAATGACCATGACTAACTTTCTGCCATTATGAGGATTGGAGATTCCAAATAAAGGTAAAATTGTATAATGGAACAATAAAAAAAGTAATATTCCGTACACTCTACGCTGCTTGGAAAATTTGTATATTTATATATTTTGTATATCTACACTTTTGATTCCTCTATTTCCTTTTCTTGATGAGCTGGCTTTATCCTGAGATGGATGAAAGAACTATGATTTCAATTTCTCCTTCTCTTTGCTAAGTTATTTAAACACGCCGTGTTGGTTTGCCTATCACCAAAGAGCTGGTGAAAATAAAGATTAGTTTTCCACTCCGTCCTCTTCCCGGGTACTCGCAGACAGCAGCGTTAGTGTATTGTTTGGCTTCTCCAAACGTGGCTTCGGCAGAGCCCTCCGGAGCCGGCTGTAGTTCCCGGAGACGCCACGAGGTGGCAATGCAGGTCTTGGCTGGCCAGCTGCCTGCTACGGTTGATCTGGTGGGGTCCCCGCGGAGCCTCAGCGTCCTCTCCGGCAAAATAACAAATGTCCGTCGTGCAGGGCACTTTCTTCGGAAAGGACTCCTGGGAGCTCAGGAGTTTGCATTCGAAGCCGAGGGAGCGAGGGGCTTCTGATAATGATATTCAGCGTCAAACGGAGTTGCTCATAGGCAGAGCCGGAGTCTCTCCCAGCTTTGATGTATGAGATTATCATGGAGAGTAATGCAGGCCGGGTGATGCGCTGGGCAGGCTGTGGATGTGGATTCCTCTGTGGATTGCGAGGCCGGCCGCCACAGGGATGCCGCTTCCCAGGGACAAAGAGCGGTGAGGGGAGAGATGGGGCCGGCCAGGAACCGAGGACTGTCATGGGAGGGCCAGGCGTCTCTGTTTGTTCTCAGCAACAACGGATTGGGCCCTTTCCCGGAGGCGCAAGGGAGGCCAGCCCACGGGCGGATTAGCGTTTGTCCTCAGTCCTACGCTGGAGGGCAGTGCACCCCCAGGCAGATCCGCCCCTGGCTGAGATGGCGGTGGGGCTGCTATTCTGGACGCCTGTGCGGAGGAGCTCTTCACTCCAGGGTTTTATGAAGATGACCAAAGAGGAAAGGAGGGCTGGGCGGGCACTGGAACGAGATCTCTGTGGAGGGTCCTCTGTGGACAGTTGGGGGCCATGCTGGTAGGCACCCTAGAGAGGGTTAACAGAGTAGCCTTTCCTCTTCCTGGAGGTTCTGCCAAACTCTCCCACTGCTCATTCTAGTTTAGACTGGAATGTTTTGTTCTTTGTTTCAAGTTTTTTTTTTTTTTTTTTTTTTTTTTTTTTTTTTTTTTTTTTTTTTTTTTTTTTTTTTTTTTTTTTTTTTTTTTTTTTTTTTTTTTTTTTTNTTTTTTTTTTTTTTTTTTTTTTTTTTTTTTTGAGCCACACGGTCGCTTGGAGTAAAAATTCTATCCTCTTGATTTAGTGTTTCTTCTCACTTGCATGAGTCCCAACGCGCTCTTACCACCAGGGTCATGAGAATCACCCCTTGACACAGTGTTCTGCCATGACAGAGGGTTTACCTCTGGGCACCAAGCTGTGATCACTGCCACAGCGCGTCCCTGTCAAAGTCTGGTCCTGGACAGATAGATGCTTGCTCTCTGCAGTGTGAATTCTCACGCTCGCATTAAAGCTATTGACTCAGTTTATTCTCACCTGCTCAGCCGTTACCCTCAGAACCAGGCACAGGCTCTAGCCAAGGGCCCTGCCAGGTCCAGTTCTCCCCTCACAAACCCTCAGCCCCCAGACTTCAGACATTTGGTTAGAGCTCAAGTCCACACCGTTGATTAGGCTTCCCTGCCTACAGACCTGTCTGCTCTGACAACTTTCTTGGCCCTAAGTCTGGATGTTAGAGCCTTTGCTCCCAGAAGGCCCCAGCTCCTACTGCAGACTGTCCAGCCCTCTTCCAAGCTCTGCAGCTGTAGGGGCCTCAGGTAGGAGCATGCCTTCAAGGCACCATAAAATCCTGTTACATTCCTCCAGGGCATCAGGGCACCAACAATAAGGTAATAAACACCTTATATCCCTGGGAGCCCTAACATCCTCTGCCACTGTGTGTGTATGTAAAAATAATATAGGCCAGGTGCAGAGGCTCATGCCTGTAATCCCAGCGCTTTGGGAGGCCAAGGCAGGCGGATTGCCTGAGATCAGAAGTTTGAGACCAGCCTGGCCAAGATGGCGAAACCCCATCTCTACTAAAAATACAGAAATTAGCCCAGAGTGATGGCAAACGCCTGTAGTCCCAGTTACTCGGGAGGCTGAGACAGAAGAATCCCTTGAACCTGGGAGGCGGAGGTTGCTGTGAGCCAAGATCATGCCACTACACTCCAGCCTGGATGACGGAGTGAGACTTCATCTCAAAAAAAAAAGAAAAAAAAAATGTATATATATATGGCCTGAATTTGCATAACTAATAAATGTTCCCCAAGGGCTCCAAGGTGACTTGCTATCCTTAGCCAATGGACTAAGAGGCAGCCAGTGTAATTTGTTTGATTTTGGACTCCTTTTATATCTAGTTATTTTGATTTTTGACAATTAGCTCATTATCTTTGTTTCTGCAGATGTTCAAAGTAAAATTTCTAAATATTGACTCTTATTAACTGATTTTTATAGAGAGGCACACAATAGGCAGTCATGTCTTTTTTTTTTTTTTTTTTTTTTTGAGACAGAGTCTCACTCTGTTGCCTAGGCTGGAGTGAAGTGGCATGATCTTGGCTCATTGCAACCTCCGCCTCCCAAGTTCAAGTGATGCTCTTGCCTCAGCCTCCTGAGTAGTTTGGATTACAGACGTCTGTCACCATGCCCGGCTAATTTTTGTATTTTTAGTAGAGATAGGGTTTCACCATGTTGGCCAAGCTAGTCTCGAACTCCTGACCTCAGGTAATCCGCCCAACTTGGCCTCCCAAAATGCTGGGATTACAGGCATGAGCCACCACACCCAACTCATCATATTGGTTCTGAATGAGTGAGCGCAGGGTTGCTGGTGTGAGTGCTCTAGGAGAAGACTGATTGCCAGAGTGGCGGGATAAGGCTCATAAACAAATCTTTCTTTTCTGGGGTGCAGGATGATTCAGCACCACTTCCAAGCCATCATGCCTGAGCTGAACGAACTAGTTAAATACCGCCTGTTGTGATTCTGTTTCATCATTGCTGTTTTTAAATGTGTGTAAGTGGGTGGGCTCTTTTGCCCCCAGCTGCCATTGGGAGGAAGAAGCCCTGAAATGTGTTGAGTGGGCCGACTGAGTTCACTGTGCACAGATCGTCCGAGTGCGTAGGACGTCACTGCCAGTAAGTCACACCAGGTCTCTCGCAGATGAGGACACTGAGGTCCAGAGATGTGGGGGCTCTCAACTCACCTGGGCTTCTTCAGCCCTGTGGGCATCTGGGCCTGATCCTGGCTGTCCTGAGTAATTTCATCACTGTTCATTGTCCAAGTTTCTGCCTTCCTGGGTCCAGAAAAATGGGAAACAATATATTGTTCCACCACTTTCTGAACAGCTCCAAAACAGCTTCCCACGACTATGAAATCCCCAGGGTGGGAGGGTCTTCACAGGAGGACAGGGACTGTTCCCCAACTATGTAGTTGGGGCTTTCTCTGTGGCACCTTTGGCTTCTATTGAAGCAAACACTAGGTGGGGCTACCTGGGCTTCCCTAGACTGACCAGCTCCTGCATGTTCAAGAAGAAACCGCCCAGGGACCACGCAGTGGACCAGCAGTGCTGTGACCACAGACTGGCTGTCCCTTCTTCCATGCAGGCAATCGTTCAGCTAGTGTTGATGGGGCCCCTTACCTACTTCCTTATCGAGGCTGCTATCTGCCATCCCGTCTTCAGTTCTTGCTGCGCAGCCTTCCCTGGCTTCTCCGCCAGCTCGGCTTTTTTTTTTTTTT
>NW_016107368.1:1665727-1695662 GCF_001604975.1 Cebus imitator | reverse complement strand
TTTTTACCGCAAGTACAATGCACACTGATAAAAAAGATGTACGTCGCATGTATCCGTGATAATAGCCATGGCAAAGGCAGTCTGAGGCATATTAACAACAGACTTATCTATGGAGCAGCACCTTATGTAAGATGCATTTTCCTCTAGAGCCAAGCAGCAAAGAATTTACCTACACCGTAGATAAAGTGGCCCCTGGGCCCACACGCCATCCCGTGCCAGGCCCTGTGGCAAGGGGAGTTTTCTCACCTCCATAATTGACATAACGAGGGTAGGGTTTCCACTTAGCACAAAAAGCTAACATGTAAATTGGCCCCTGATGCTTGGCAGTCTGGCTGTACTAATGTCGCCTATGTAACCCAAGATAATTCAGTGACATCTTTCTTTTGGAGAAGTGTGCTTTCTGCCAGTGTCCATCTGACAAGCCCGGATAAACATTTTCCTGGCAGGTGGAGACATATATTTAGGGTTTACTTGAATTTAGCCATTCAAGACGTTTTTATAAAACCTCTCCCATTTCCTCAAAAAACCCTGAGGGCTAAACAGTGACAGAAAGCTAGGCTGAAGCTGGTGGGGTGAACTCGAGTTCTCTTCCTCCTTATGGCCAGGAGCTCACCAGGCCACGGTAAACAAACAGAACATCCAAGAAAAGCCTGTAAGTTTCATCTGTGCAACCCTGTGCCATAGGGATGGGACGTGGTCAGGGATGCGATACTGTTCATCTCCTGCCTCCCTCATCGGGTCACAGCTTCCTATTCTGCAGCCCCATACTCTTCCTCCCACCCAGTGGACCAGCAGTGCTGTGACCACAGACTGGCTGCCCCTTCTTCCATGCAGGCAATCGTTCAGCTAGTATTGACGGGGTCCCTTACTTAGTTCCTTATCGAGGCTGCTATCTGTCATCCATTTTCAGTTCTGGCTGCCCAGCCTTCCCTGGCTTCTCCGCCAGCTCGGCTTTTCTACTGTCACTCTCTCTAAGAGCTCAGCATAGCTCACCCCCCAGAGCCTCCATTCAACCCTCCTGTCAAGCCTCTGCTCCAACCATCTCCACCGCCTGCCTTCTCTGCTCCTTATTCAGACCTCTGAGCCTGCTCAGGGAAGTCACGCAGGTGGAGTCAACACCTAACCTCAGCTGGACACACTGATGGCATTTCTACCCAGGTGCCTTCAAGCCTGGACCCCTCAAGGCCTGGCCTGTTTCTGCCTCCCTATGGCTCGGTGTTCCTCACCTCCAACTTTCAGAGTTCAATGCTCTGTCATTCCTTGTTCTCCTGTGGCCTGATCACCTCAGATAGCAGGCCGTTCCTCATCTTCCATGGCTGGACTTTTCCAAGGAGTGGTCAATTTCTGCCTCCTTTTCTTTACCATCTGCACATTCCTAATCTCTTGACATTTAACTTCCACCCCTTCTACTTTATGAAAATATGTTTTCATATTTTCACAGATGAGGTTATAATGCCTAGATCTCAGGGGCTTTTCCTCAAGACCAGTGGCAGGATTTGACCTGTATGACCACCATATCGTTCTTGTGATAGACAGAATAATGACCCACCAAAGATGACCAAGTCTCAATCCACTGGATTGTGAATATATTACCTTACATGACAAAGAGAGTCTGCAGATGTGATAAAGTTAAGGACCCTGAGATGATGATCCTAACGCAATTACAAGAATCCTCATAAGGGAGAGACAGGGAGTGAGTTTTAGAGGAGAAGGAATGATGGAAGCAGAGGTGATGGCGATGCAAGGCTGTGAACCAAGGAATGCTGGCAGCCTCTAGAGGCTGGAAAAGGCAAAAAATGGATTTTCTCCTGGAGCCTCTAAGAAGAACACAGCTCTGTTGATACCTTACTTTTAGTCCCACAAGACCCATTTCAAGTTTGCCTTGTTTTAAATCACTCAGTTTATGGTAATTTGTTACATCAGCAATAGGAAACTAATATACTTCTCACAACTCTCTTCTCCTGAAATTGTCGTATCTAAAATGATGGGAACTCCTGCTTCTTCTGCTGGTCCTTTTCATTCTTTTCTCTCCAAGTTTGGGCGTTTAAGCCTCAACCTATTTCACCTGCCTTGTATTATCATTCTCACAATGAATGCTTTTAGAGTCAGTCTGTATGTCTGTTTAGGAATTCCGCTGTATTCAGCACATTTGGAGATGCCCACCTCACTCCCATTCCCCTCTTAGAGAATCTTCCTCCACTTACAGCCCTGGCTGAGTAGACAGCAGGCCTTGTGACCTTTCCCTTAGTCATATCTGGCCAGTGCCGGTGTGTGCACCTCTTCTAAGGAGAGATCACAGGTGAGCTGGCCTGGCTTAGAAAAGATCCACTGGGCTGATCAGATCTCCACTCTGAGGAATTGTCCTAAGTGACCAAGACAGTTTTCAGTTTGTGGTGGGCACTGGAGCGGAAAGGTTGTGGTGCCGTTGTGTCTGGGGTGGCCATAAAGGCCAGATGAAGTTAGAGGGGGAACACCTGGAGATGGCTCATTGGGAGGATGAGGAGAGAGCAGAGGTAATCGGAGAAGATTAGGAGCCACTCAAGGTGAGGAGCTGAGAGTGTTTCTTAGAGAGGCCTTCATTTGTCTTTTTCTAGGCTGAGCGATTTCTGCATTTCTCTGAGATGGCTTTGTGTGCTCACAAAACCCCTTTTCACTTAAGCTAGCTTGCATGTATCCTAGTTCCTTGCATCCAAAGATGCCAGCTAGAATGATCTTTATTTGCCCAGTTGCTCAATCCAGGAAGTTGGGGGTGAGTCAGCTTTGATGCACCTTGCCTGCTCTGTTGTTCCAGAACCTGAGTCTGCGAGGCGAACCGGGGACAGACACGGATGAGTACCAGCACTTAAAGACAGGATGAAGAATCTTCAAAAGAGGATGAGAAGAATCAGGTGAGACACAGTGGCTTACGCCTGTAATCCAAGCACTTTGAGAGGCCGAGGCGGGCAGATCACCTGAGGTCAGGAGTTTGAGACCAGCCTGGCCAACATGGTGAAACCCCGTCTCTACTAAAAGTACAAAAATTAGCTGGGTGTGGTGGCATGTGCCTATAATCCCAGCTACTTAGAGGCTGAGGCAGGAGAATCACTTGAACCCGGGAGGCAGAGTTTGCAGTGAGCCAAGATCGTACCATTGCACTCTAACTGGGTGACAGAGCGAGACTCTATCTGAAAAAAAAAGAATAAAAGAAAAAAAGAAAAAACAAAGAGGATGAGAAGGATCAGCCTGAGAAGTAGGAGGAAAACTAGAGATGCATACTGAAGCAACATCCTTGGAGCAAAGGGAGGCCGTAGTCAGAAGTGTTATACATCATCAGACCCTAAACCATGTTGCTTTTGTTTCGATGCCGAGAATAGTTTGGGGTAATGAGAAAATAAGTAACTGTTTGGAAATTTAGTAATTCAAAACTGAGAGCTTGAAGAGCATTTGAGTCAGGGGACATGTAAGCCACCGTCCAGGGGAAGCTAAGGAGAGTTGTTTAGTAACATCAACTACAGAATATGTACTGGGACAAGAAATTAGAGGTGAGGGATTTCAACTAGATCTGACCCAGAGCTGCTCAGGGTCAGGGTATTGTCTTATTCACCAACCTATTTGCAGCTTAGAGTCTAGCATTCATTCATTCTATTCACATATCTTTGTTGCACATGTAGGTACCGGGCACACAGTAGGTATTCAGTAAATATATTGGATGAAATAAGCTATTTACATATACACATCATGCTCTGAAAAGTGTGCATCTAAAAATCTCCAGATTTGCCCGCCTGACAGTTTTAGCTCTCAGAATGCATGAGAAGAAGAGACTTTAGAAGTAAAAATATTTTTCAGTTGCCAGTGAAGGAATCTAGAGTTTGAGCAAGTCTTGAGTTATGTGATAATGCAAATACTTAATGAAAAAAATTGTTATTGGATGAATCTATACAATCCAAATTTTTTTTATCTGCAAACAATTAAAAAGTAAAATATAGGAACATTCCTTACTAGAAATGTTAAGGATAAAGGCCACCTGGGCATCGAGCTCAGTGTGACCCTGAATGAAGGTGATGCCCTGAATCTTCTGGGGAACCGCTCTGAAGTCACAGGGATCCATGTGGATTTCTTTGTCCTACCACATGAGATTTAATGTGGACCCTGGATCTTTGACGGGGGAAAATAACCCCCCTTCCTTTGTGACTCATTTTGGAAAAAAGAGAAGAGGAACTATATAATACAATTTACTCTTGGAGATTCTGGGAGCAACAGGACAGAAATCTCGCAGGTAGCACGCTTTGGTCGGGTTGAAAACACGCTGAGTGTTTCTGTGTCCATAGAAAGCCCTTCAGCTGGCCGCAGCCTGGCTTTATCAAAGCTGATTAGGATGCAAAGCAGTAATGCAGGCTTGTTCATGGAGCTTGTCTCACCTTTGTCCCCTCAACTCTGCCTAGGCCCATTCCTAAGTGTGAAAGTTCTGATTGTTATCTTGGTTACAGAATCTCATTCCTTGTCTGTTTTCTTTTGCCCTTATCCTCACATTTCTTTGAATGTCCTTTCATGGGACGCCTTGATCTGCTCCCAAAGAAATGCAATTATCAGAAATCAACCTCTCTCACCCATTTCTGCCCTAAGCAGCTTTTGCCCACTGGTGAATTTCACATTGTACTGAGAAAGTCAGCAACTAATACTAATAACAATAAAATATGTTTGTATTTTTAGATGACTTTTTCCACTGGGGACTCCCTGGTGAGAGCCAGGCGCTGAGCAGAGTGAGGGTGTATATGAGCTGGAAATAGAGAGTGAGAAAGAGACCTGGCCGATTGAAGCCTTTTCTTGACAGCTAATTTCCATTTTTTGGTATCAAGGGGTCTGTGCCAGTAATTGGCATGCAGATTGTGTCTGATGGGCCTGTTATACAGAATAAAGGAATCTGCTAGTTAGAATAAGCCAACCCCAGGCTGATGGATGGGGCATAAGGAGGTCATTGCAAAAGAGAAATTGTGTGTGTGTGTGTGTGTCCCTGTGCGTGTGTGTGTTTCACAAGAACTCCTACCCCCTCCCTTCTCCCTCTTTATCCAGCAAACTCTAATCTTCCATATTGCATTGAGACAAATGTTGCTCCATTTCTCTCCTACTCTCTGTTTTTTCCTTGAAGGGATATTTGATGGAACCCACTCTAGGTTTTAATAAAGTGTGGGGGCAAAGGAGAAATTAAAGCAGCGTCATGGTTTGTTAGCAGCCCACGATCGTCCAGGATGGGCCCAGGCTACAAATTATGCTCTGGAATTAATTGGCAGAAGGTAGTCCTCCTGTCCATCATTCTTAATCCAGCAGCTATGGGATATCAACGGGAAAACGTGTGCTGTTATCCATTTCCCCTTTATTTGGTTTACGTCATCTTCTGATTAGTCATTTTCTCGATCCCCACTCCGTGCATTGATTAGGTAGAAGTTGAACTATTTGCTGTTACCTCTTAGGTGAGCTGTACAATTCTAGGCATCCTCCTAAGGAAGGTGCTTTCAGTTCAAGTACCCACCTGAGTCACAGGGGCTGACAGCTAGGCTTCTCATAGCTGTGGGAAGCTAAAAGAGAATTTAGTTTCCTTTCTCAAAGCTCTACCAAAACCAACACCATTGCAGGTTTAACTCTTATGAATGTATTTGTTTTAGAAAGACTATGTTTAGATTTAAAGAAATGTAAAAACAGAACCAAGTAGCTTCTGCTCACCTATCCTTAGTACTACTCTCAGACTGCCATATAATAGATATTAACACTTTCTTGGCTTGATATTAACTCTTTCATCCAACATTCTGGGATGAATCACAATGTTGATCCCAACAGCATTTAGACAGCATGGGAAGTTTCAGACCATTGGGCCACACGTAGCTTTCCCTAAGAGCCCAGATCCTTGCCTTATATAAAGGAGAAAATGACTTTATATACTCAGAATACCTGACTCTTTCTTTCCTGGCCACAAAAGGGAAGCATTTCTGTAAGTCTGACTCCAGGGATTCTTAGGATAGACTTTTCCCAGTCAGCAAGAAGCAATCTCCTGTTTAGCTTTTTCTCTTTGTGTATAAAACTTCAGTTTATCTCATTTGTGGAGATGAATTTTTAAACTCCTATTTACAGTATTTGTGGTCCTCTTTATAGTTTCAGGCCTTGTATCTTTTGTCAATAAAGTATGTGAAGCTTTTAAAGAGGCTTTTCTATAAAAACATATTCAAATAGAACATTGTAATATTAAAAAAAAGAAATAGATGAGCCCCTTATAGAAAATTCTTTGCTTTCTTATTTTTTGTGAGATAACTTCAGTTGTGTCACTGAGGTTGCAAAACCCCTCTTTCGTCTTCTGTACTGATCCGGAAGGTCCCATGGAGTTATCTCCTCAAGCAATGTCATCTCCCAAGGGTGACTTAATGCCTTAATAGGTGACTGCGGAAGAAACATTTGGGAGGGTCAAAGCCGTGTTTGACTCAGTCTGATTCCTTTGCTTGGCTTGGGCACTGTTTCTTCTGACTCCCTAGGGGTGGGGCCATTGTCTGGCCTTTCTGTTTTCACCTCCAGCAGCATGGGGAAAAGTGCTGAAGAGAAAGGGGATGTAGAAGGGAAGGAGAGGAAGAACTAGGACCTATATCCTGGGCATGGGGGGAGAGGCAGGTGAAGATGAAGAGAAAGGGATATAGAAAGGGCAAAAAGAGGAAGGAGGAGAGCAGAGAGGGGAGGGAGCTGGAGGGCCACCTGTGTACCCCATCCTCCAGTCAGAGGCCCCAGCTGACCTGTCAGGAAGTCCCCAGGGTTCCAACCACCTACGGGGCTGGAGATCCTGCAGGAGGCAATCATTGTGTCTGCTAGGATTTCTTTTAACTATGCTCAGCCCTTCCTTCCATACCCTCTCCTGCCAAGGTAAGAACACCCTCCTTCTGCCAAGTATATCAGAGGGTCTTTTGTTGGCTGCTGATGTAGATAAGTTCTCTCTGCTTCTCTCTGCCAGACACATCAGAATCTGGGAGTGTTCACTTTGGAACTGGACGAGCAGAGAGGATTTTTTTGTTTTTGTTTTTGATGGAAGGAGAGGGTAGAAAAGGAGAACAGGAGAATGAGGCGAATGGAATACTATTTAGTATTTATCCGGGAAGCTCCCCTGGGCCTTAAATTCAACAATGCATTGAAAGATCTCCTTGCCTTTCTCTCAGGTTCTGTGATTTTAGGGCCATGAGTTAATGAAAAAAATAGATTCCTTGAGGCCAGTGTCCATTTTATCTCTTGGCTGGTGATTTTCGTGGCATTGCTCAAGGTACAGCTGAGTGGACCGGGTGTGAGGTCCTGTGGGCAGGGGCCAGGGGGCACTCTGGGAGACACAGAAGTCCCTGCTGGTGCTCAGGTTTCTCTAAGTTGCCCAGGCCCAGGGGGTGAGGGTGGTGTGTTCTAGGAGTTGGTGGAGCCGCTTGGTGAGACTCTGGGTACAGTCAGAGCTGCTTTGGGGTCAGGTGAGGCAAGTCTATTGCTGGGAAGGAGATCATTTCCCCCTTCTGCACAGGGCACAACACTGAGGGAACATCTGACAGCAGTGGCTTTGGGAGCACCCATCAGTTTCTGGGGCATGGATGGAGGCATTCCCCAGAGGGGGTGGCGTGGGTGAAGCTCCTGTAGATGGCTTTGTGGGTAGGGGATATGGACAAATGAGATGTGGGATGAAGAGGAAGGAGGGGCTGGTGCTTGACAGCACCTGCATAGGCCAGCTTGTAAGTACACGGTGGGCTCCCTGCTGAGGCCTCTCAGAAATAGCTGTGTGTACTTTGTGTCTATCTGGGATTCTGGAGTCTTGCTGTTTTGTAGTGGGGGTTATTGAGCTCATCAGAGGTCACATTTGATGTTCTAAGTCCCATGACCACCCTGTCCAGTGATAGAGGAAGGAAAAGGATAGAAAAGAAAAGAAGGCTGCAGCCATGATGTCTTAGCCTGTTCAGGTTGCTGTAACAAAGCCATAGACTGAATGGCTTAGAAACGACAGAACTGTATTTCTCATGGCTCGGGGGGCTGGGAAGTCCAAGATCAAGGTGCTGGCAGATGCAGTGTCTTGTGAAGGCCTGATTCATAGATGGAGGCTTCTCACTGTGTCCTCACATGGGGAAGGGGTAAAGGACCTCCCTTGGGCCTCTTTTATAAGGGCACTAATTCCATTCATGAGGCCTCCTTCATGACCTAATGACCTTCCAAGAGGCCAGCCTCCTAATACCATTCCCTTGGGGTTAGAATTTCAACATATAAATTTTGGGGGACACAAACATACCAACCATAGCACATGAGGAGCAGGCCACTTGTCAAAACTGTGGGATCCTCTTCTAATTAGGCATCTTCCAGCAGGGCTGATGCGGGCACTGCCTCTCTCTGCTTCTCCAGAGGATGGGGACTCTATATTTTAAGCCCCTTGTCAGAGAGCCTCCTTCTTAAAAGTCCCTTCCTCTGTGTACTTGGGACATTAAAAGCCTTAAACAAGTTAGGCACCGTGGCTCATGCCTGTAATCCCAGCATTCTGGGAGGCTGAGATGGGTGGGTCACTTGAGTACAAGAGTTTGAGACCATCCTGGGCAAAATGATAAAACCTCATCTTTACAAAAATTAGCTGGGCATGGTGGCACATGCCTGTAGTCCCAGCTACTTGGGAGGCTGAGGAGGGAGGATTGCTGGAGTCAGAAGGGCGGTTGTTGCGGTGAGCTGAGATCACGCCACTGCACTCCAGCCTCAGTGAGAGACCAAGACCCTGTCTCAAAAACAAACAACCCTCCCCACTAAAAAAAAAACCTCCCAAACAAACAAACAGATGAACCAAAAAAACCTTTAGCAAAGTTCTTAAGGGTTCAGCTTGGCTTCATCTTATGCTCTATTGCTCTTTCTTCATGCTCCCCTTCATTTTCCTATTGCCTGCTATGCATTTTGGTGACTGTATGCAGAGCCGACGCTAGCCTACTGGAATTGGAGAAAGGGCAACTTTTGCGCAAGTTATATAAAGTCACCCCTTCCTTGGGGGAACGGACTCATGCAGAATGCACAGAGTGGAGCATAGTCTGCACTTGGCCCCCTGTGGCCCCCTTGGCCGATGTCCTTGAACAGAACAAACTTAAAGGGGTGCTGTGTTGTCCACCTTCTCACTTGTCAAGGGTACTACCATTGTCATAGGATCACTATGCCTCATTTTCAATATATTTTTCTCGTTACATTGAGTTTTTATTTTATTTTATTTATTTTTTTAGATGGAGTCTTGCTCTGTCACCAGGCTGGCGTGTGATGGCACAATCTTGGCTCACTGCAATCTCCACCTCCTGGGTTCAAACAATTATCCTGCCTCAGCCTCCCGACTAGCTGGGATTACAGGCATGCACCACCACGCCTGGCTAATTTTGTACTTTTAGTAGAGACAGGGTTTCTCCATGTTGGTCAGGCTGGTCTTGAACTCCTGACCTCAGGTGATCTGCCCACCTCAGCCTCCCAAAGCACTGGGATTACAGGCATGAGCCACTGTGCCTGGACACATACTTGGAGTTTTAAAAATTTCTACCAAAACTTACCTTCATGTTCCCCTTAGGTCTGTGCTTTTAAAGCATTGCTCCCTAAGGATATGACCTTGTTCTTGCTTTAGCCATGTGGCCTGTTAGGTTTTAACTGAGAAAACAAAACCACTTCAGTTATTGCAGCAGAAGGAATTTAATATAAGAAATTGATTAAGCAGGTGATAGAAGAGCTGAGAAGACAAATGGTGGATGAGGCAACCCGGAAGATAGCACTCGAAGGAAGCTGCACCCACCCCTAGGATGAAGAGACAAAGGGAGGAGGTGGTGGCACCAGGGACAGCTGTCTTGCAACTGTGAGACTGCAGGCATGAGGACCAAAAGCCAACAAGCCAAGGACAGGAGCATAGAAAGTTAGGAAACTATAGCATCATTAGGCTGTGAAGCCAACTCTGAGATTGCCTTTCTCTTATCTTCTTGTTACCAGATAATAAATGCCTGCATTTGCTTGAATCTGCTAGTTAAATTTTCTGTCACTGGTAGCTGAATACATCTGATGCAATATTTTTCCAAGTCCTAGCCTATTTACGTTAATAACTGCATTACATTAAATAACCACATTTATATTCAGTAGACCCTTTGAAAGCTGAGGCCACAGTGACCTTTAGGCTCAGCCTGCGGGTACAGATGCTGCTCCAGGTCTGCGGGCAAATTGGAGGTGCTGGTCAGTGATCAGGAGCTGAGCTGGGATGAAGCACACTGGAATTCAGTTCCAGGGTCTCCTGCTGGATGCCACAATTGTGAGGTTCATTCAGCAAACCTAGCCTTTGCATTCCTGCCAAGGGTCCCAGAGGAAGTCATTTTTCCATTTTCTTTTGGCTGTCAGTGGACACAGGACTTCCTGATTGGCTCATGCAATATAAACACACAATTTAGTGTTTATCCTGGAAGCTCCCCTGAGCCTTAAGTTCAACAATGCATTCAAATATTTCCTTTCCTTTCTCTCATGTTCTGTGATCTGAGGGCCATGAGTTAATGAAAAAAAGAGATTCCTTGAGGCCAGGGCCTGTTTTCTCTCTTTGCTGATGATTTTCAGACGGGTTGGTTTTGCTTGTTTATCACGAACTGCAGTGTGGCATATCTGTGGGAAAGTGTACCTTGCAGATGTGACAGTAACAACATTCGTTAAAAGCATTGTTTAAAAGTAGGTTCATTTCCTCCACTTCCTATGTTCAGTTTTGCTTTGCACAAATGAGGCTCAAATACTTCATAAATTGGTGGAGATTGGTCTTGCAAGAATCAGAGAGTAAATGCGTTGAGATGGATTTTGTCTTTTCTTTCACCATTTGTGTATTATACAGCTTTTTATATTTTGTCTTACAACCTCTTTGCAACCATTTTCAATTCTTAGTACAAGACACAAAAGTTATGAAGTTGATATAATTAATCATCATTGTTACAATCACAGAAGAATATGTATAGGGATTACCATATGATGTAAGCACTTTACAAAACTAACTCATTTTAATAACCATAAAACCCTATACATAAGCGTTAAGGGTTGAACTGTGTCCCTGTCCTAACCCCTAGTACTTCAGAATGTGACCCTATTTGGAGACAGGATCTTTCCTGGAGTAATCAAGTTAAAGTGAGGCCATTAGGGTGGGTCCTGATCCAATATCACTGGTGTCCTTATAAAAAAGGAAAATGTGGACACATATCCATACAAAGAAAACAATGTGAAGAGATGGGGAGAGAAGATGGCATTTGCAACCAAAACAGAGGCCTGAAACAGATCCTTCCCTCATGGCTCCCAGAAGAAACCAATGCTGCCGGCACCTTGGTCTCCGACTTCCAGCCTCCAGAACTGTGAGACAGTAAGAGGCTGCTGGTTAAGCCACCCAGTTCGTGGTATTTATAATGGCAGCCCTAGAAAATTAATACAGTAAGTGTACACTTATTACCTAATAATGCTATTATTATCACTGTTTTCAGATGAAAAAGTAGAGGCAGAGAGAAGCAGCAACCTGCCTAAGTTTACAAAACTAAGTAGAAGATTATATCCTCAGTCCTCTGTGTAGGAGCTGGGGTGCTACTTCCCAGGCACCCAGGTGTGCCGGAAATAGTCAAATGGAGGTGGTGCCTTCAGTCTAGGTGGCCAGGTTTCATTTACCCCAGGCTTTCCTTCTTAAATCTTTCATTTAGGTGTCGGTGTGGAAGTGGATCTGATGTTTGCTTAACTGAGAAATGGGGCCATGTTTATAATAAAATATCATTTCATGTGACCCAGGATCCAGCTGTTTCTTGGACTATCAGAAGGTTGTGGGCTCTGCTGACTGCAGAGATGTTAGAATCCTTCAAGTTAACCCTGTCCTTGACCTCCAAGTAGTGGAGCTGGACACAAAAGTGGTGGGTGCACAGATACCCACCACTTCCTCCATGCACACATAGTAGCACACACATCCCTCACCTACATTCACATTTACAAACAGAAATGCCTAAACACATCTGGACACATGTACACATACAGACAAACACACTTGTCCCGCAGAATATACATGTACTCATTCTCAAGCAACACCCTATACACTTATAAACTTACACACCAATACACCTGTTCTCACACTCCCTTTCACACCAATGTGCGTGTATATACACACAACTGAGATCACACACATGGCTAAGTGGGCTCCACCAGCGGGCCTCTGTCTTGTCAGAGTGTGTGACAAGCTAGTGTCGTGTCTCAGGTCAGGTTGCCCAGACGCAGATTCTGAGATGAGAGTGTGTGTGCAAGAGATTGCTAAGGAAGTGCCTCTGTGGGAGGCCAGTGAGGGAGAAGGACCAGCAGGACAGGGAAGAAGGGGAAGGATGCGACTGTAGGTGAAGCTGCACCTCGGTCTGAGGAGCCGCCGGAGCAGTCTGGTGCAACTTGGTCTCTCATCAAGGCCAAGGAGCTGGCTCTCATACCCTTGCACCAGTCATGAATTAACTTTGAGCAGCCCCAGGGACATAAGCTCCCAGGGACTTCTGTCTGTCACTGTGTCTGGTTAAAAGTGCCAGTAGGACAGGGGCTATCCTCTGAAGACTGCAAGATGAGATCCCTTAGAAGCCAAGCACAATTTGGGAGAGGAATCTGGGGAGTGGCACACAGAACTGGTGAAGGGGATCTGGGTGAGATACAGTGTATGTGTGCATGTGTGTTAGGGGAGTGCAGGGGCCTCTGGGAGAAGAGGGATGATCCAGGGATACGGGGAAGAGCAGAGCCCATGGGTGTTGGTCCTGGCCCAAGAAGGCCAACTAAGCAAGGGCTTGAACAGGAAGTGCAGTGATGGTGGCCCATGGGGCAGAGGATATTTGCCCTCCAGCCATCTTCATGCTTCCTTGGTCAAGATATGAGGAAGACAAAGGTCAGCCTTGGCACCAGCTGCCACTCTGTGCAACTGAGGGGAGGGGTGGATCAGACAGAAGAGCTCCCATATAAGCTGGGGAATCCAGGCACACAGCAATATCCCCAGCCCACGCCTTTATACCTAGGATGTGGGGCTAGGCCCTCCCCACACTTGTTAACTTCCAGACAGCTGCTGCAGAGAACTGGTTCTGCAGGTGTATCCATTGGAGGGGTGGGTGGAGTTTTCTCTACCAATCCTTAGCCACTTTGACTGACTAGAGGTCAGTTTGTATATATAGGATGGCAAAGTCCTTCAACCCAGAGTGGGGTCAGGGGAGGAAACTCACATTTTCCTAGCATCCCTCTGGTAGGAATTATTTTCCCCATTTTGCAGATGAGGAAACCAAGACAGGAGAAGTAATGCGAGTTGCACAAGGTCATACAGGGGTACAGTGGTGAGACTGGGGTTCAAACTCACACTTGTTCTCTTAATGGTTGGACTGTTTCAGGGTCCTGGGACTGCTGAGATAGAGGTAGCAATGGCAGCAGGAGCAGCCCCTCGAGTGTGGGGTCCCAGCTGGCCAGGCCAGGAAGCACAAGCCCAGCCCAGGTTCGTTTTCCTCCCCGTGAGAAGGTAATCAGGTCTCATGTTTCACCTGGCATGGGCTGGTCTGGCAATCTACTGGGAATAAGCAAATATCTCTCATGAACAAGCAATAATTTTCAGGGACTGGGCAATTTAAATTCATATTTTAAAAATAATTTAATTGCAAGGGCACAATCCTGATGAAACAGAAACCAAATGTTCATTACTGGACAGAATACTTAACATCTCAGTCAGAAGCAGGGACTGATTCATGGCTGTTCCCAGAAAAAGGAGTAAGAAATTGCTTTATCTCTGTCTGCATGACTAAAAAGGTCATCGTATTGGGCCCTCCCAGAAGAAAGGGAAGAGCTGCCCTAGAACAAATTCCTGCTTAAACTCTAGGATGCAAAATCTGCTTTGTTGCCAAAATGACAGTTTTCCAGCTTCAAAAATTAAACTTCACCTGTAGCAATGGGAAGGAGCTTTTAGCTTAAAAATATTAATTTTCTCTGTGATAAGTTGTTTCCTTGACAGCTGGTGCCCTACCTTCAAGCAAGATTGCTTGTAGTCCTTAACAATATTTAGTAATATGGCTAAAAATCAGCACTTCGGAACCTGCTTTGGGCCTTAACATTGCAGTGTTTGAAGACTGATTCCTCAAATAATGGGAGGTTGAGGATAGATAAAGACTTCACGACTTGGTGGCCCTTGCTTTAAGTATCAGGGAATTGATGATAAAACATAGCTATGCTCCAAGCTTCTAGACTTTTACTGGGAGTCTAGACTTTTATTGGGAGCCTTATATTTAAAAGAAAATATCTTAATAAATTTCCATGCGTCTTAAAAATTTTTCTATTAAATTTATTTTGAATTAATTTAGGTTCATACACAGTTGTAAGAAATAATACAGAAAGACATGCATTAAAAAGGTGTGTGTGCACTGGGGCCTGTTGCAGAGTGGAGGGTGGGCGGGGAAGAGGATCAGGAAAATAACTAACGGGTCCAGGCTTAATACCTGGGTGATGAAATAGTTGTACAACAAACCCCATGACACAAGTTTACGTCTATAACAAACTTGCACACATACCCCTGAGCTTATAAAAGTTAAAAAAGTGTGTGCATATGTGTTCATTTTTTTCATCTCATGTTGCTTATGAAACATTTCTACTTAGTCTTTCTGATTAGTAGGAAATCATGCAATTGGTACTGTAGCACCCTGACCTCTGAGCTGCTCTGCATCAACCTCCTAATCACAACTAAATGGCTGCATGTTTTTATTTTCAGTTAATGTTATAAGGGAAGAATTTAGCCATGTATGTCAGAAATCCAGGCAATATGGTTTGAATATTGCCTGCGAACTCAGGTTTGCACCTCATAAAGGGCCATAAAACAAACCATAATAAAATCAAAAGAGGAGCTGAGTGTGGTGGCTCTTGCCTGTAATTTCAGCACTTTGGGAGGCTGGGGTGGGTGGATCATGAGGTCAGGAGATTGAGACCATCCTGGTCAACATGGTGAAACTCATCTCTACTAAAAATACAAAAATTACCTGTGTGTGGTAGCACGTGCCTATAATCCCAGCTACTCAGGAGGCTGAGGCAGGGGAATCGCTTGAACCCAGGAGGTGGAGATTGCAGTGAGCTGAGATCATGCCACTGCTCTCCAGCCTGGGCAACAGAGCTAGACTCTGTCTCAAAAAAAAAAACAAAATTAAAAGAGGATAAAATAGCATATTTATAACTATAATGGAGGAGAAATGTATTTGTGATATTTGAAGTAAAAGAAGAAATTGGCTGGGTGTGGTGGCTCACGCCTGTAATCCCAGCACTTTGGAAGGCTAGGATGGGTGGACCAGGCTGGCCAACACAGCAAAACCCTGACTCTACTAAAAATACAAATTAGCCGGGTGTGGTGGCGGGTGCCTGTAATCCCAGCTATTTGGGAGGCTGAGGCAAGAGAATCACTTGGACTCAGGAGGCGGAGGTTGCAGTGAGCTGAGATCGTGCCACTGTACTCAAGCCTGGGCAACAGAGCAAGACTCCATCTCAAAGAAAAAAGTAATTGAAGATATCATCAGAAATGAGGTGAATCAAATCAATTATAAAATTATGAGTTATGACTTTTGGTCCTGAGAAAAGGGACTAAATGACATAAAAATTTGGCAAATTATTTTAATTATTCTGAATAAACTTTACAGTCCAAAATAAATAAGAAATCAACTATAAAAAGGCCTGAATTCTACTTTATAATTTATCAAAAGAGATGGAGATATTGCTTACATATAAACAAGGGCAGATATCTTCATTACTATCACCTTTAGAATTAATGTCATCATATTGTCATAACGGATAGTTTGTTCTATTAAAATGTCTTAAAATTTTAATTAACTAGTTAATTATTTTGAATTAATTTAGATTCATAATTAATTAACTAGTTAATAATTAATTAACTAATGGGGTCTTGCTCTGTTGTCCAGGCTGGAGTGCAGGGGCATGATCATAGCTCCTTGTCCTCGAACTCTTGGACTCAAGTAATCCTTCTGCTTCAGCCTCCAGAGTAGCTGGGACCACAGATGTCCACATTAGCATTCCTGGCTAATTTTAATTTCTTTTTGTGGAGATGGAGTCTCAATATGTTGACCAGGCTGGGCTTGAATGCCTGGCTCAAGCGATCCTTCTGCCTCAGCCTCACGAAGTGCTGAGATTACAGGCATAAGCTACCATGCCCAGACTTTATTTTTTACAAATAGTAATTAATATGAAAAAATGTTTAGTCTGAATAACAAAGAAATACACATTTGAACAGCTATGGGGTGTCAACTTTAATAAAAAGATCAATAAAACCCATTGTATTAGATTCTGCATGTAAAATCCACATACAGGGCTGGCTACTCTGTGAGTTGTTACTATTTTCCTGAAGTGCAAGTTGGCAGTTTGTAAGAAGGACTATGAAAACATTCATACCCTTTGACTGTATAATCCCACTTTTGGGAATATACCCTAAGGTAATAAGCCAAATTCTAAAAAAGGCACTTATACAGAAAGATGTATGGCAGGATGTTCATAATAGGGGAAGATGGAAAGTGACCAAAATGCCCAGTGAGTACGAATGGTTAAGAGAACCACAGTGTATCAGAATTCTCTGTGACCACTAAAATGGAAAAATATATGAACTGTGCTTACATGTAAAAATGTGTGTACATCACAATGCTAAATGCAAGCAAAGCAAAATGCAGAATAAAATGCCACTCTTAAAACTTTATGTAAATGGTGTCTACGCTCTGATGAGTCTGGAAAAAGTGTAGATGTATATAAATAGATGGGAGTTTTAAATTCATGGGCTATTTTTCCTATAAAATTATTTATTTATACATTTATCAACTATCTATTTGATGAAAATGAAATAGTGGTTAAAGGCTCATTGTTTGAGTAATCCGTGTAGTAAATTGTTTTCTTTTTAGCGCATGGGTGTTTCTAGCTTCCCTTAGTGAGCTGACCTCACTATTTCTGCACCTGGGTCGGCACCGGTGGTAGGGCCTGTTGCCTGCCCAGGAAGACATTATAAGGATGCTGCAAATATCTGTGGTTGGTCATAGAAGAGGGGCTTCTCCTCCATTCCTTGTTCCAGATACTGTCTTTGTTCTTTCCTCTGAAGTTAATACATCCTCTGAACCTTGAGAAAGACTTCCTATACCCCAGGGTTCAGAGGGGGGATCTAAAGCAACATAAAGTGAGGTCAAGTTTGGGTTGGGCAGGTGAGGATCTGACCTTAGGCTCCTGGTCTAGCAATCTTTTTGCCTCATATGTACCTTAGCAGGTATTATTCTTAGGTAACTTCTGATTGCAAGTTCTAGAAAATCCTGCAACAATTGGCTCAGAAAAAAAAAAAACCCAGAAAAAATATTATCTCTCATAACAAAAAGTTCATGATAGGGCAGCTCCAGGATGGTTAAATCCATGGCTCCAGGTTCCGTTGGTTTTTCCATTCCACCTGTCTCAGAGGGTCAGCTTGGTCCTTTGCTAGTCTGATCACGGTTCCATGTACTTAGTCAAACACATATCTAGATGTTGCTTTGAAGGTATTTTGTAGATGTGCTTAACATCTACAATCAGTTGATGTGGTATTATCATCTTTTGGGACCACTGTTGTATAAGTGGTCCATTGTTGACCAAAATGTCATTATGTGGTGATGTGCATAGGTTATATGCAAATATTATGCCATTTTATATAAGGGGTAAACATTCTCAGATTTTGGTATCCCAGGGGGTCGTGGAACCAATGCCCCATGGATACTGAAGGATGATCACTCTATATGCAAAATTACATATGTAAAATATATACAAATAGATTTATTTCAAGGAATTGGCTCATGATTGCTGGGGCTGGCAAGTCTGAAATCTGCAGGGTGAGCTGGAGATGCAGGCAGGAATTATTGTTATAGTTTTGAGGAAGAATTTATTCTTTTTCAGGAAACCTCAGGTTTTACTTTTAAAGCCTTTCAATGGAGTCAACAAAGTCTACTCACATTATTGAAGGTAATCTTAACATCTTTTGCTTAAAGGCAACTGATTGTAGATGTTAAGCACATCTACAAATACCTTCAAAGCGACATCTAGATATGTGTTTGACTGAGAAAGTTGGTACTGTAGCTTAGGCCAGCTGACATATACAACTAGCCATCACAAAAACTGAACTGTCAAATTAAGTGTGCCGTTAGAATAAGATGTTTTCAAGGAAGAAGGTCTAAACAATTTTATATGCCATACACCCTTTCTCAGGAACCTACTGGAGGACATGTTCCAATAAAGCAAGAAATTAAACTGAGCAAAAGGAAGATATGTGTCTCAGGTTGGCCTCCCTCAAAGACTTGCAGACATTGATTCTTGTGGAAGTGATTTATTAAAGAGACCTATGAAGGAGTGGAGGAAGCAGGACAAAAGAGAAAGGAAGCCAAGGAAGGTGTGATTCCAGTCAGCATTTCATGGAGGGTGACTTCTACCTGATCTTGCAGAATTCTTTGTTATAAATGACTTCAGAGTTGTCCCAACCTGAGGCAAGGGAGCTGGCTTGCGTATTCCCAGACTAGTAAAGAATCAATGATACTAGTCAATGCTCTAGAGGGTGAGGGCTGGGGGGTAACAATTCTTAGGCACTTCGTTCTCTGGCTTTAGACGAAGCACCTTAGGTAGCCAAGGGGAGTCTTCTGAAGGAGGAAGCAAAAGCACACTGAAGCCAGGAAGTGTGTGTGTGTGTGTGTGTGTGTGTGTGTGCACAAAATGGTGAAATGGGGTATGACACTACAGACTGGGATACAGGAAACAGAAGATCCAAAACAGGAAACAAAGGTATCCCTAGGATGATGGTGAAGGGAAATCTAAAAACAACAACTGTGCAAACAGTTCAGATTGCCAGAGTGGATCAGAAGACCAGGAGATAATTATTCAAGAAGGTAAAGATGATTAGATGCCAAATGACTTTGAACATAGTAAGAAGAGATTTACATATATGGGGAAGAGTTTGAGGTTGAATTAATGATAAGGGTATAGAAAACTTGGCAAATGGAAGACCCAGACAAGTGCAAACTCAAGGGAAAATGAGATGTATTATAAAGTGAAGTAATCATAGCTCACAAGCCACACTAATAAGTTGTGAATAGCATTTACATAATCATAATAATGTAAATAGAGAATGTTTTGAATTTAACTAAAATTATGAATCAACTCCATTGGGAGGATGGGAATAGGAAATAGGTGTGTGTGGTGTGGTTGCAAAGAATAGTGAAAAAGTTGCATCTTTCATATTGGGAAGCCAGTGGCTGGTACAATAAAAAAATCAAGAAGTAGCAGTATCAGCACATTACTTACAGATAGGGGCAAAAAAGTCCAAAACATCTTCTAAAAGCTGAAAGTGGTTTCCTCTAGGTGGTGAGAACTGGGGGTGGGATGGGGCCGTGTGGTGTGTGCAAGTGCTATTTGTGTGCAAGTCTTACAAAACAATCTGACTCTTGAAACGGTGTGTATGCAGAACTTTTATTAAAAATAAAAAAGTAAACTAAAAAAGAAAGCAAGCCCTGAAGGCAGAGATGACAGAGATGTAGGAAATCAGGAAGAAGAGGAGGCTGATTCAGATATATTTTAGCTATGTTAGTTTGCGTTCTCTTACTCCTGAGCAGGGCCCCTGTAGGTAACAATGCCAGCAAGGAGGCTTCAATCTTCAGACTTTAGAAACAAAGAAACTTAGAACTTTGCAAAATTAAACTCATAGGGTTGTAAAACTTTGCAGTTTTACATTGACTGAATCTCATTATAACTCATTTTCTGAAACTCTGCTCTGGCTATGGTGTGCCATGATTGCACCAGTGAATAGCTACTGCACTGCAGTCTGGGCAACATAGTGAGAACTTGCTCTCTAAAAAAACAAAAATAACCTTCCATGCAGGTGTCATTTCCTCCAAGAAAACTTTACTGATCCCCCCACACATCCCCAAGATGCCTGGGTTTCTCACTTTCCAGCACCCATCAGCCTATAGTAGCAGGTCGTTTACTTGCCTTCTCCCTCTACGGATGGCCGAACATGTACTTGCAATCACTCCAGGTAAATGCAGTCATTTCCAGACTGAACACCATTGTTCAGGATCCTGCCCTGAACTCCCACTCCTTCCCTGGAGGAGCATCAAGTTACCTCAGCTTTGTGGAGAGCTCCTGGTGTCTGGTCACAGCAAAAGTCCCTGCTGGCATCTGAGATGTGTAACTTTCTTCCTCTGGTTTGGTTCCTGGCATCCATTCTACTGACACCTGCTGAGATGTCTGTGCCATTGGTCTATGCCTTTTTTGTCTTGTCCACAGGGACCCTCCTTATCTCTGTCCCTCCTCAGCCACATCCTCGAGCCCCATGGCTGTACTCCTGAGCCTCTACAGGACTGAGGAAGACTCAGGAGTGGCTATGCCAGGCTCTGTTTGCTCAAACATGTCCTGCTACCATTTTGCTGCACTACATCTGTACCATGTTTGGGGCTATGAAACTCTTAGGAACCTCACTTACCCTGCTGAGTCTTTCCCGGGAATGACAAACATCCCTCCTTCCACAGATCCCTGAACTAATCTGTATTAGTTTCTATTGTTTTACAACTATGTTTTCACAAACTAGAACAACATATATTTATTATCTCATGATTTCTGTGAGTCAGAAGTCTGACAATTGCTTAGTTGGGTCCTTTGCAAAGTTGCAATCAAGGTGTTGGCCAGGATTGAGCTCTCATCTGAGGGTCAACTGGGGAAAAATCTGCTCCCAAGATCACATGATTGTTAGCAGCATTCAGTTCCTTGCAAGCTGCCAGACTTGGGGCGGGGGAGGGTCTCAGTTTCTTGCTGGCTGTTCATTGGAGGCTGATCTCAGTTCCTTGCCACATGGTCTTCTCCATAGGTAACACACAGAGTAGCTGGCTATTTACAGCCAGCAAGGAAGAGTGTCTTTTTGAAAGAGGGGCACTATAATTTTATGTAGTGTAATTCACGTGCATGTAATCATGTACATCTTTTGCCTTTGCTGTATTCTATTGATTAGAAGCAAGTCACAGGGTCCACCTACACTCAGGAGAGGGGATTAGGCAAGGATGTGAATTCCAGGAGGTGGAGATCGTAGAGGAATACCTTAAGGCCTGCTCCCTGCAAGGTCTGGCTCCTGGACCTAGAACTCTCACCTGAGGGTGCAGAGCCCCACTTCTGCATTCATCTCTGACTCTCTCTGCTCATCTTCATCTCTTCTTGGCCTGTGGAGTCTTGGGTGGCAAAACTGACTTACTTTTTTTTCAGGCGTGTCTTCTAAATTCTACTATTTGTAGAAACCTGGCTTTTTGTACTCAGAAGAGGGGATTTTGAGATTTTAAGCTATGTTCTCTGCCAGAAATTTCAAAACTTAAAAGCTAGAAACTCATTTTTGTTCTTTATTTTTTATGCCTTTCCTTTCCAATGCAGTAAGCCCAGACTGTCCTAGCTATTGCCTGAGAAGTGGGGAAAGGTCCTGGGCAAAAGTGAATGACTGGGAATAATACCACTATGCCCTGAATAATACACAGGGTCTGCTGGAATAACGCAGACACAACACCAGAGACCTGGGTGCAAATCTTGGCTCCACCACTTTCTAGCTTTGTGATCTTGGGCAAGTCATTAATTTTCTATGAGCCTCAGTTTCCTCTTCTATGAAATAGTGACAATGACTCTTATAATGTTGAAAGAATTAATTACAGCATAGTAAAGTTGGTAAGACTCCTTTGTAAATTATAAAGTGACATATATGTATGTGTTACCATTATAGTTGTTGATTTTCTGATGGGCAAGTATGCAAGAGACACTCTAACAGTGATTGTAGATCAAACACTCAACTGTGCAAAGGCTTCTTTGTAGTTCTGGAGTTGGCAGAGAGGCTAATGCCTTTGATGTGGTGAAATGCGTGATAGCAGATGCTGACTACAGACTTGTGACTATGTCTTGGGCAAGCTCTGGTTTGACTTGAGATTTTACCAAATCAGCATCATTATAACAGATGGTAATATTATGTCGGTGGATGTCTCAGGCAAGTTATAGAGATGGAGTGAATGAACAGCCAGATTCCTAAACCCAGGCCTATCCACTCCTGCGAGTGTTATTCCAAAATGCCATTTGGATACAGTTTATTTACTCTCTGCACAATGTTCTTTCCATCACATCCATCATGTTCCTGTTCCCAGGCTCTGTGCAGGAGAGAGTTATATTATGCATAGATTTGCAGAAGTATTTTCTTATCCTTTGACTTATTCAAACAATATTAATTTTAAAAAGCATTTATGGAGGCCCTTCTGTCACTGAGTGGTATGGAAGACACAAACAGGCTATAAAATTCTTTTAACTTTCTCCCCCAGATCTCATCTTCTGTTGCCTAGTAGCTCATCTTTTTCTTGAAGGAAGAAATTGATACTTCACATTGCAGATTCAGCTGAAGGCCTATAATATGAGGGAATCGGCCTGTTACATGGCTACGAAATTAAAGCCCTACTGATGGTTGAAGAAACTTCTTGAGAAGGCTGTCACATCCTGGCCATAGAAGTTTTGATTTAGTCTTTCTGAACTCAATCGTAAGATCTTTGTCTCCTTGTTGGGGTCTTTCTGCATTATCTCTCTTTAGGCAAGCTGAATTGAACACATAATATCTGAGTAACGACATTATTTAATATCATAGTAGAATGAATGTGGTTTCTTTGACATGAGATAAAGGAAGAGAGAGGGTGACTTAGTGATCTTAAATGCTGGTGTTTTGGGCCAAGTGAGACAAAGGGTGTGCTTAACAAAGGGATGCCCTGGGGGCATCAGAGTGAGAAGCCAAATTTGCCTGTCTGTACAGAGAAGAGATACAAGAGTTTTTGTCTGGGAGGCTTTGTCAGCCTTAGGGCTACCAGGGGTTAAGCACCACTCCAGGGTTGGGAGTGAGTGTTTGCTTCCTGTATTCTTTCCTTTTCCTTGCTCTAGCCCACAGGTGTTAACTTTGGAAGGGGTAGACAAAGGCAGATGGGGGTTATTAACATTTGTGAGTCCTTACTATGCTCCAAGCCCAGGGTTAAGCACGTTACTGAAGGAGCCTCATTTAATCACAAGAAGAACTATGAAGCAAGTACAATAACTATGAGTTTTATAGTACTTAAGACTCAGATGAGAAGAAATGAAACGTTTCTCAAACATTGAATTCAGTTTGCAAATTCTTATTTTTGTTGCTAGAGGAACATGTAATCTAGCAATGTTCTAAGATTTTTAGCTCAACATACTAATTTATTGGTTATTTCTGGTTCAAAATGTACCCATTTTAAGGCTCCTGCCACTCATGCTCATGCATTTTATTCAAGGGAATTTTCAAATTCCAGTGGCCTTGGGGTAGCAGGTGTCTGGCCTGTGATTGTCTCACCATTGTAGTATCTGCTGCAGATGCTCCTCTTTGTTCCCATCTCAGTCTGGGCACAGTGCTCATTCTGGGAGCAGGGAAATTGTTCTCTGTTGACTTGGCCCCACTTTTGCTCTTGTGCTGCTGCTGACACCCTGAGTTCAGTTGCAGAGACTTTCCTCTGATCTGGCTGGGCAAGCATTGCCAGCCTTGGCTCTTGGATTCACTTGCCTTGTGCTGTGGTTACCTCCAGGCTGACTCATGGGTGCTTATTCTCACTGACCATTTATTCTCACTGCTCTCCATTTAGGCCAACACAGACTACTGGGGCTCCTCTATCCAGGCCCATGACCTTTCACTGACATTTCTGCAAGGCTGCTGGCTGATCTTGGAGCTCTAGAATGGCCAAGGTACCAGTCCCCTCCAATCTCAGATCCTCTGTGCCCAGCTTGGGCTTGGCCCAAGGTGAAGAGGCAGGGAGTTGGGCTCCTCCAGAGTGTATCCTTATTCATTCTCTCAAAACCCTCTTCCTTCTCCTCCAGCTTAGAACTCTTCCATTTTCTGTGGAGTACAAGGATACACCTGCTCTCTCTATGGGCATCCCCATTTCAAATTTTTCCTGTCTTACACCTAGAAAGTGTCATTTGACCTTAAAATATTAAGAATGCAGCACATGTGTTCTCAAAGTTAACTGTTACTACATCAGGATGTCTTTCCTTTTAGCTGCAAAGCCTGGGTAGGACAGCCTCTGTATAGCACCACATCAGCTAATCCTATGGAATATTATTTTGCTGTACTAGTGTTAGCCCCACTTCACACATGAGGAAAATCCAGAATTGCCTTAAAGCAGATGATTTCCCCCTGAAATCATTCTACTCCCTAGAGAAGGTCAGTGCTAGGCTCTGGGTGGGTAAAATAAATGCCTTAAAAGGCACTACAGGCCCCAGCATCACAATGGAATTTTTGGTCTTGAAGTGCAAAACACGTCATCATTGGAAGACTGGCTCTGCTATATGGGGCTACGAGAATTGTGTCAAGTATACAGGTAACAGGCAGGTTCTGGTAAACAGGCCCCTTCTACTTTGACCAAAGCAGGAGGAAGGAAGTGGTTGAGTGCATTCTCAAGTATGCCGACTATTGCTGTGCATTTAAGGATCAGAGAAATCAATTCTATCAAGTAAAGATGGCTTTGGATATAAACGAGTTAAAAAATAAGGGGAGATTCTTGACCTCTGAGGGCTAATTCACCAGCAGGCATAAACACTGTGTTGGGGAGACACAGAAGACACATGAATCCCCAACTTCCCAGAAAGAAGCATTAATTGTCAGAAATGCAATAGAGAACCTCCAACTCAAGATGGTAGGCTGAACTATGCACTTATTTCTACTCCTTACCAGATCTCACGGAAGTGACAGAAGAAGATACAAACTCTCCAGACAAGGACTACAAGATAGACCATACCTTCAGACATGCATATTTGAAAGCCCCCTCACAAAGCAGCTAGGTCACCACATGATCCCTGCTGCAAAGCCCACCAGCCAATAAGGCCCACCCAGGCACACACAGCTTTTAGGACTTCATTTTTAGATAGAAAACCAAACCAAAGCAACCAACCAACCAACCACACAATGAAAAAACCAGAAACAACAACCCTACCCAAACCCAAACAGAGAAACCCCGAAGATCATCAGGCATTTGAAAAACACCTCTGACAGGAAAGATAGTGACCAAAACAAGCAAACCAGACAAAATATCTCTGAGGAAACACAAGAAAAGGAGAAGAAACAAAACAAAAACAAAGGAACCTCTATAAATATCCTCACAGAGATAAGAGCTAATATCATTTGGGGTATCTTCAGAGAGATAAGAGGTGATTTCACATGGAAGTGCTCCTGGGAATTTAAAATATGTTAAAATAATATATTCAATAAATGAGTTGAGCGTTAACATTGAGGAAGAATATGTGGAAGACAATCTCTCAAAAACAGAAAAAAAGCCAAAGAAATGGAAAACAGGAATGAAAAGATGAAACTGGGAATCGGGTCAGGATGGCAACATTGAGAAATAGGAGCCGCAAGGAGAACACTGAGGAGAGGAAATAATCACAGAAATAATACAGGAGGAATTTCCAAAGCTGTAGGACAGGAACTTCTGAATTTAAAAGCCCAGCACAGGCCGGGCGTGATAGCTCATGCCTGTAATCCCAGCACTTTGGGGGGCCAAGGTGGGCTGATCACAAGGTCAGGAGTTTGAGACCAGCCTGCCCCACGTGGTGAAACCCAATCTCTACTAAAAATACAAAAATTAGCCAGGTGGGCATCTGTAATCCCAGCTACTCAGGAGGCTGAGGCAGGAGAATCGCTTAAACCTGGGAGGCAGAGGTTGCAGTGAGCCAAGGCTGCGGCATTGCATTCCAGCTTGGAGAGAGACTCCATCTCAGAAAAAAAAAAAAAAAAAGCCCAGCACAGCAAATTAACAGAATTTGACTATGAAGCCCACCTTCATGTAATTTCAAAATACCAGGAATATAGAGAAGAATCTACAAGCTTCTAAGGAGATTAAGCAGATTACATACAACTCACCAGAAATCAGAATGGCATGGGATTTGTCAATAGAAACCCTGGAATCTGGAAAGCAAGGAGTAATGTTTTCAAAATTCTAGGAAAATGCTTTTCAATCTAGAATTCCATACCATCAATCGTGTGTGAAAGTAGAACAAATATGTAGATGTGTAAGTTCCTAAACATGTATCTTCTTTGCATAACGTTCAGAAAAGCTGCTGGGTGTGTGCTCCACAAAATAAAATTGCAAACCAGAAAGAGAACATCAAGTCAGTGCAGGAAAAGGCAACACAGAAGACAGGCAAAGGGAATTACTAGGATAATGGGAAGAAAAGTTTCAGAATTGCAACTGCTTACTAGGTCTAGAGAGTACCAGTTGAGATTTGAACAGAAGGATGGAAGGCTCCACTAGGAATGTCTCCAAGAAAACGACTAGAACTGATAGATTAGCCAATATGTTGATGATATTGAGATGGTCCATACCTTCCACAGGAGGAGGTTGAAATATAAAGTACAAAACAGAAAATTTAAGATCTCTATTTACGTGACTTAGAAATATGCAGTCAGAAGCAGCATTTTAAAAATAACCCTGAAAATGGTTGGCTTTGAGGAAGGAGATTGAGGGTAAAGAAGGAGTGGTCCCAAGGACTTATGTTTTCATTTTAAGTTTGTGGTTCTATTTAAAAGTGTATATATGGGCCGGGAGCAGTGGCTAACATCTGTAATCCCAGCACTTTTGTAGGCTGAGGTGGGTGAATCTCTTGAGCTCAGGAGTTTGAGACCAGTTTGAGACCATGCTATTTTTTGTAGACATAAAGAAACTCCGTATCTGCAAAAAATAGAAAAATTAGCTGGGCATGGTGACACGTGCATGCAGTCCCAGCTACATGGGAGACTCACTTGAGTCTCCCAGGTGGGAGAATCACTTGAGCCTGGGAGGTTGAGGCTATATTGGTCCAAGATTGGGCCACTGTATTCCACCCTGGGCAACACAGCCAGATCCTGGCTCAAAAAAGCATGTATATGTATTATTTTGAAATTTGCTGGTGTTTGGCAGTTTTGGCATATGAAAATTGCAATTTAACATGGTTCAGTTTAAAAATTAAATAGATGTGTGAACCAATCATTAAGAGTAATACTATATACAGAAATACATATACTGCATGGTCTCACGTAGTTGTGGAATCTAAAAAAGTTAAACTCATAGAAGCAGAGGGTAGAATGGTGGTTATGGGCTGGGAGTTGAGGGGGCTGGTTGGGAAGATGCCAATTAAAGGATAGAAAATTTTAGTTAGAAGAAATAAGTTTGAGATAACTATTTTACAACATGGTGACTATGGTTAATAAAAATGTACTGTGTTCTTGAAAATTGCTGAGAGTGGATTTTAAGTGTTCTCACCACAAAATGATAAATATGTGAGGTAATGCCTATGTTAATTAATTCATTTAGCCATTCCACAATGTACACATAATTTAAAGCATCGTGCTTTACACCTACACATAATTTAAAGCATCGTGCTTTACACCATAAGTATATATGTTTTATTTGTCAATTACCTAAAAAATAAAGTTTAGAAAGAAAAAAGAGTAATGCTATGCATATCAGTATTGATTAGTTCTACGGCATTATAAAAACTAAGAATTTTTAATCAGCATAGGAAAAGGAAAACAAAGAAAATTATATGCATGTTAGTGTAACTTGGTGGAAGAGAATATTTTAGGTGTGTCATCACTGCTCTTCTAGTGTCCTATCTGTTTGCATGTGAATTTTTTTTAAATGCCAGTGTTGCATCTCCCTTCTTTAGCTGTCTACATTTTCAGGCACAACTGTGGTTTCCTTCTTGATAAATGCTTGTTTGAAAACAATTCATTGGCAATCCCTTGATGCTCATGCTTCCTATATATCTAACCATCTATATCTATCCTTTGCACCCCTTTCTTCTAATACCTTCTCCTTCCTCACTTGGTTCAGATTTCCTGGGAGAGGTTGCACGGCACTCAACACTGACTAGGGTGCACGCAGTGTTGGTTCAGGACCTCGGACAGCAGCCACATACACCCTGCCCTGGGAACTGCTTGCAAACTCTGCACTGCAGGATGTATCCTCTTAGCAACGGCTGATTGTGACAGAGATAACACCTTACCCAAACTGGGACAGTCAGATTCTCTCCTCTAGGATTTTCCATTGAACTTGAGGGACAACCAGTTGTTTAGTTTCCTTGTATAACTGCAAAGTCACACCTCAGGAACTGTGGGGTGTGCAGTCTGTTCCATAGGCTGAGGATCGAGGATCAGGAAATGCCAGTCTGCAGAGACAGACAGTAAAGCAGATGTGCAGAGAGGATCAGAAATGAGAGATGGTATTGAAATCCTGATGACTTTTCAGTTCTTTCTTGAGAAAGGCTGCATTCTTCCTATTGGGTTCTGTTAGACAGTGTAGTGGACTTAAAATAAATAAACTTCTCCCCCTTTCTCTGCTTGAGCTATGTTTAGTGGGTTTCAGATACTTACAACCATGAGAATACTAATGGGTACATGTTAATCTCCAGAATTCTATAATTCAATGACATCTAGGACTGCTTATGTTTTCAGGGGGTGGGGAGCATGGGAACCAGAAGTTCTGGGCAATAAGGAAGCTTTGGTGGGTATTTGGAGTTCTGTGTGGGTGAATTATACTGAGCTTAGTGAATATGTTAAGAAATTTCCCTACTTCATAAATATACCTAGGATAGAGCCTGAGTAGACTAGCTGAATATTATTTTCTTTCAAGTTTTGATGTTAGTATTTGAAATGTAGCAGCTAGTTCAAAAGCCTAAATGAGGCCAGCTGGTATTTAACTGTGGTAAGGGGAGATGTCTGTTTTTGATGAAGATTTTCCTTTCTGATCTTCAGTGGGTGCAGTGTGGAATCCATTTTAGATAGCTCCTGTCTGTATTAATTTTTTCTCATGCTCAGTATTTGTCTTCCTTCCTTTGCTCTGTCTGACCTGATATGATGTCATTTGGGCTGTATTAAACATTTTTTTGAAAAAGAGTGAACATTATACATTTCATCCCAAAAATGCTATTTCTGGGTCTACAATTCATCTCTGCCACGGCATTTTCCTCGTTCCTAAAGGACTCTGGTACAGACGTACCCTCTCCCCCTCCTCCTTTTCACCTTGGATTCAGCACTAAAAAATGTAAAAGACGTTAATAAGGCAGGAGGTGCTTTATGCCACAGGGTATAGATGATACTATTGGAAATGAGGAATCTTCTTCCTGAATGTTGTCAATTTGTTACTTTTCTGAGTCCGCTGGTGGCAGCTCAGCGTGGGGCCCCGTTATCTCCCAGCCCAAGCAGCTGGCTTTGGGCGCAAGTCTGGACTAGGAGAGATTGCTTTGTGGCCCCAGTGGGGCATTTCACAATTTTCTTTTCCTTGAGAAACTTTAAAAAGCCATCTAGGCTTCACTACCTGTGTGCTTCATTTAGAGCTTCTACCATGTGATGCAGTTCAGAAAATGCAGCAGCCTGATCGCCTGCTGTGGAGAGGGTGAAATATATCACCCTGCTGTGGGCTGGCACCTCGGACCCAGGGTGCAGTGGGTCTGCGATTCAGGCCAGTTTGGCTCAACAAACACTTATTTGATGCCTACTCTGGGTGAGCAATTATGCTAGGCCTCAGAGCACAGAGGTCCATAAAAGGTGGTCCATGCTTTCAAAGGGCTCAGAGTTTAGTGATGAAGATGGAAAAATAAACATGTATTATATAATGGGTGAAGTACAGGGCAAGAAGAAATATATGAGCAAGAGGATGGGGCATCTTGAGCTGGAAGCTGTGAAAGGGTGAGGAATGGATTATGGAGGGAAGTGGCCATCTCATCTGAGACTCCAAGAACAAGTCAGTTGGGAGTAAAAGTTGGGGAAAAGCACTTGAGGAAGATAGAACAGCAACCACACTGCCAGGTGTGTTCCTATGCAACAATTTTGCATGTTCTTCACATGTACCCCAAAACCTAAAATACAATAAAATAA
>NW_016107368.1:1643703-1665632 GCF_001604975.1 Cebus imitator | reverse complement strand
AAAAAAAAAGAACAGCATGAACAAAACATGGAGGTATAAAATTGATTGACCTATCTGGGGGACAAATAGATTTCTAGAGTGTTCAGGAAAGGAAGGGAGATATAAAAGACATGTCTGGAGAGGTAAGCAGGGCCAGGCAGTTGTGTACCATGTTGTGGGGAGGGCGACTGGACTTTCTCCTGTAGGTGCTAGGGAACCATCACAGCAAGAGTGTGCCTCGTACAGGCTTAGGGACTGCATTTCAAGAGTAATCTGATGGGGAGGGTTCAGGCCTAGGAACCCTGGGAGGGATCTGGTGGTAGAGGCAGAACTGAAGGGCTGGAAGCAGGGGAGCTGGACACCTTCAGATGCTGAGGGTCTGAGCAGGAACAGGGCAGTAGGACACAGCCAGGTGGACAGACAGGCAAGGGAGTACCAAGCTGAGTATACAGTCCTTGAGGGCTTTGGATCTGAAGTTTGCTCAGTGAGGTCAAGCTAAGAGACTGTGGAAGATATGGAGTGTCAGAATAAGCCTAAATAAGGCAGAGTAGGTCAGAAGTTAGAGGCCAACACAGCAGCTGGCACAGGAAGTACCTATCAGAAGTTGTGACCCTGCCTCTTCACCACTGCCCCTAGTCACCCCCACTACCTGATATGCTGGAGGGAACTAATAAGAACCATGCCTGGCCATCAGATGGGGCTGATAGTTTTCCAGTTGATAGATATGGTGGCTTGGGTCAGGCAGTGGCAATGGAAGGAGAGGAAGTGATCAGACTGAGACATATTTTATAGTTTGAAGCAAGAAGGTAACTTAGGACTGACTTTAGGTTTCTGGCTTTTAGCTACCAGAGGCTGGGGGGGTGGTATCAATTGTTTATAGGGTGTATTAGTTTGGTAGGGCTGCTGTAACAATTTTTGTGGCTTAAACAACAAGATTAATTCTCTCACAGTTCCGAGAAATCTGAGATTAAGGTATCAGGGTTGATTCCTGCTGAAGGTCATAATGGAATAATCTATTCCATGCCTCTCTTTTGCTTTGTAGATGGCCAGCTTGTCCCCATGTCTTCACAGATTTCTTTCTTGTAAGGGCATCATTCATACTGGATTAGGGCCCACCCTAGTGACCCCACTTTAATGATTTCTTTAAAGACTCTATCTCCAAATAAGGTCATACTCCGATGTACCGGAGGTTAGGACTTCAACATATATATTTTTGGAGGAACGTAATTCAGCTGTAATGTTGACAATGGTCAAGAGGGGAATGGTTTTGTGAAGAAACTCAGGAGTTTACTATTGAACATTAATTTTGAGACGTCTTTGATATAGACAAGTGAAAATGTCAGGCAAACAATTGTATGTACAGAATCTGGAGCTGTGACATGAGGTCTGGGTTGGAGATAAAATTTAGGAATTGTTGGCAGATTTACATTTTATTTAAAGCTATGGGAATTAGCCCTGTGTGTGTATAGTGTGAGGTGGGGCAGGGCTTGGCGGGGAGGGCACTTATATAGAAGGAAGAAAGAGTCCAAGTTCTATCCTATGAAAGTCCATAGGAGGTCCTCCCATCTGTAAGGCCGGGGTCCATGTCTTCAGGCCTGCCACACAGTTAGTCCTACAGGTCAGTTACAGTGTAGGAATTAGCTCAACAAGAATTGTGGAGTGAGGCTGGGTGTGGTGGCTCACACCTATAATCCAGGCATTTTGAGAGGCCAAAGCAGGAGGATCAACTTGAGGCCAGGAGTTTGAGAATATCCGGGGCAACACAGCAAGATCCCATCTGTTAAAAAATAAAAAAGAATTCTGTAGTTCCTGGCAAAGGACTCCTCCACTCTGTATAGATATTTATTTTTAAAAAAGAATCTTTGCTATAATATCTTTATAAGTGTAATGCATGACTAGTACCCAAAATTCAGCAAATTAGAGTATTATAAAGGAAAGTAAAAAAAAAATCACTTCATATTGGACATTTCATATTCTGTCTGTCTCAGCTCTTACTTTAGCCTCTACTTTGGCAAAGTGCTTCGTGCAGGTGTTTGACTTCCTTCCATTGGCAGTGCCTTGGCTCAAGCTACTTATCCTGAGAGTCCTGTGATACCATGGCATGGGATGCCAATGAGATTCTGCTTGACATTTACACAGGCACAAGCTTGAAGTATGGCAACACTCATCCAATGAGATGGAAGCTAGTGGATAAGTACTTCTCAGTGTTTATCCTTGGGGCAGGGGAATAATTCTGAGATACTTTCTGTATATTTCCTCAGGAGAACCTGGGCAGATGGACCACCAGTTGCCCACGGTAATGCCCAACTTGATAGTATCCTTATGTTGGCTTCCCTTCCTTGTCTGTTTTACTTCCCCTAGTCTGTAGAAATCACTTCCTGAATAAATCATCTGCACATTATCCTTGTCTCAGGGAAGCTAAGCCAGGATACACCTCTAATACCCAATCCCTGAATAACCATCCTCAATATAAGCAACATTTCAGAATCTCTCTATCCATATACACACGGCTGATAGCGGTTTGAAATAAGTTTATAGAAATGTGATAATTTTAGCTGGGTGCGGCCCTGTACAGCCACACCTATAATCCTAGCATTTTGGAAGGCAGAGACGGGTAGATCACCTGAGGTCAGGAGTTTGAGACCAGCCTGGTTAACATAGTGAAAATACAAAAAACAAAAATACTAAAAAATACAAAAAGTTAGCCAGGCATAGTGGCAGGCACTTGTAATCCCAGCGACTCAGGAAGCTGAGGCAGGAGAATCACTTGAACCTGGGAGATGAAAGCTGCAGTGAGCTGAGATCATGCCATGGCACTCCAGCCTGGGCAAAAAGAGCAAAACTCTGTCTCAATAATAATAATAATAATAATAATAATAATAATAATGCAAACAAAAAACCCCCAGAAAAGATAATTTTATATATCTGTGAGTAGTATTTTTTTTAAGGATATCAAAAGGATATCCTTCTGGGGAGCCAAGGCTGGGAGTAGAATGAGGTGATTGAGACTTGCAAGGCACAAAATTAAAAAGGCATTCATTCTCAGGGTCATACATGTGTAAGGTCAGACTCTCTTGTCTCACCCTATTCCCATCCCTAAGAAGTTCAGTGAGGTGACTACAGTCCCAAAAGCTTGTTCAGTGATGGGGCACAATGCTTGCTAAGTAGGGGAGACATTTGGGGGCACAGCATTCTCCTCCTTGTGCCACTCATGTGAGTGAGTAAAGACAGCACAGTGTCTAAGTCTCAAAGAGCACAGGCTTTGGGACCAGATGGGCTGGACTCAAACCCCACCTCTGCCATTTACTAGCTGATTGGCCTTGGGTACCTGCATGAGAATTAATCTGTAGGAGAGTGGTGGGAAAAGCATGCCACATTATTTGGAGTAGTGTCTGCCCCACTGGAGGTCTGAGTAGGACCCTTATTCATGAGACGGTTGCTCTGGAAATCCCAGCATAGTGAAAACAACTTCTGTCCTGGGGAACTGGAGAAAAACATTGTAAAGGAGAGGACTACTAAGTACTTTTCGATTCAATAAATAATTATCAAGGATCCACTATGTACAAGGCATCGTGCTGAGCTTTAGAGGACTAGGATGGAGGTGTAGTTAAGGCAATATATACCCTTAAGTTCTCATGATGGGGGTCATAGCTGGACTTGCTGGTGTATTCTGCAGAGGTGGCAGGCCAGGGAGTTTGTCCCTTATCTGGAGTTAGTTTGAATGCTGAGCTTAAGGACGTTTTTCAGAACTGGTGATGCAGCAGAGGTAGCAGTGAGGAGGTGAATTAAAGAACAGTCTGAATGCATAAAAAAATGAGGACGATAAGATACAGATACTGGATCCAGGGAAAAGATAGCTGGTAGCTGAGAGTAGGGTATGGGTAAACAGAATAAATATAAAGAGGGTCATGAGTGAATGCTGAAGACAAAAACTGCTTTCCAGCTTCATGGCATGGTTTTTGGCAAAAGAATGGGGCAGATGCCAGTCACCTAATGTGAGAGCCATCTTCCTGCTTCCTTTCCTAGGCTTGAGTGTTCTTGAGGAGGAATGGCTATATTTTCTGGGGAGACAGAGATACTGAGTTTGGAGTTAATAATCTGAAAATCAACAATGTTTTCATTTTCCTACAAATTGACTTTCTTTGGACACCAAGTCAAGTTTCAGTGCTCTGTTGCCCCAAGTCATCTCCTTATTCTTCATAACTTCACTGTGGCTGATGTCTGTCAGTCACAGAGTTTCAGCCACACACCAGTATGTGAGCTGGCTTAGCAGAAGTGCTGGCCATGTCTGCTGGTTACCACTGCACAGGAAATTATGCTCATTTTTCTCTGATTAATATCAGATAAAATAAATACCCTTCATTGATGCCTTCTAACCGTCTTGACCCATTTCTCTCCATTCCCTCTAAGCTCTTTGAAGATAATCTACTTTTATAATCTCCTCTTTCTCTTTGATCCCTTTTTCCTCACATGACTGCAACCACCTTGTCTTCACCTTCATCATCCCACAGACAAATTTTCACCCTGATCCCTTTGAATGGCTACATCCAATGGGTCTCTTTCAGTTTTTACCTGAAGTTCTCACTCTCTGGCACTGGATACTGTTGACCATGCCTTTCGCTTCGGTTTCCTCCTTTGGCTTCTGTATTACTACTGTCTCTTGTTCTCTTTCTATCTCTCTGATGGTCCTTGGTAGATTCCTTTTGTTTTATCTGCCCCTCAGATGTTGCTATATTTTTAAAAGTTTTGCCCTGGTCTTCTTCTTTCCTCTTTCACCCTGAGTGATGAAATTTTGACTGTAATCTATCATATATATATATCTATATATATTTTTTAATTTTTTAATTTTTTTTTTCCGAGATGGAGCTTTGCTCTGTCACCCAGGCTGGAGTGCAATGGCACAATCTTGGCTCACTGCAACCTCCGCCTCCTGGGTTCAAGTGATTCTTCTGCCTTAGCCTCCAGAGTAGCTGGGATTACAGGTGCCCACTACCGTGCCTGGCTAATTTTTGTATTTTTAGTAGAGACAGGGTTTCACCATGTTGGCCAGGCTGGTCTTGAACTCCTGACTTCAGGTGATCCACCCGCCTCGGCCTCCCAAAGTGCTGGGATTACGGGCATGAACCACTGTGCCTGGCCATTCCTGTAATTTTGACTGTAATCCTATACTTTTGACTGTAATTTATCTATTAATTATTGATTCTCACATCTATGACAACCATCCAGATCTTTTCCATGAGGTTTCAGACCTATGTATTCAACTGCCTGCAGGGTGTCCCCAAAGTATTTCAAACTTCAGGTGCCCCAGATTCGACTCATTTTTTTCCTAGGAAGCCTGATCCACTTAAAGTATTACCCTTCTCAGGAAAAGTAAACCCCATTTATTGAGCTGCCAGGGCCTTGGACATTATCTCAGACACCTCCCTCTCCTTCGTCCCTCACATGCAATTCATTATCAAATTCTGTTCTTTCTGCCTCCTTGACATCTCTCCTATTTATTTCCTCATCTGTATAATCTTCTAATTGGTCTCTGTGGCTGCAGTCTCACCACAACCAATGTGTTCTTCAAACTCTTGTCAGTGCGATCTTTAGAAAATACAAATCTGAGCATTTTACTCTCTGGATTAAAACTAACTAAAGGTTTCCCACCACCTAGACCTCTAGAATAAAGTCTAGACCCCTTAGCCTGGCCTATCTGAGCCTACATAATCTAGCTTCTGTTCATTTTGCCAGCCTCATCTTTAGCAGAGTTTTCCTTACATGCTGTGTTTAGTGAATGAATCCATCATTCAAGTCACTAATAATGGCTTGATTAAATGCCTCATAATAAACACAACAAGTGTACTGAGCAGCTCAGGAGCTGTTTCTCTGGAAGCCTATGGGATGATAAGCCTATGGGATGTCCTGAATAAAAAATTTTAAAATAAGAAGTAAGATTTATTCTCTGTGACTCTGGAGGGAAGTAGCATAGAATTTCAGGGAGATAGGTTTCAACTCAGCATAACGTTCTGCAAATGAGAGCTGGCCACAAAGGGATGGATTTCCCTGAAGTAATGAGCTCCCGATATCTGAAGGTGACCAAACAGACTATGACAGGCGTGACAGGCAGGTTAGAGGAGGGGCCTCTCTTCCGTGTGGAGTATTGGACTACAGAACCTCTCATGTCCCTTCCTCTTATAAGAAGGAGAAGAGGAAGGGGAAAAGCTAACATTTATTGAGTGCCTACTATGTGCCTGGTACTTAATATATATTGGTTCATTTTTTCCTCACAATTACCCCAGGGAAAAGTGCTATTATTATCTCCATTTGATTGATGAGAATCTAAAGCTCAGAAAGGTGAAGCAACATTCCCAAGGCACCTCAGAAGGTAAATGATAGAGCTGGGCTTAGAATCCACTCTGGAGTAGTTCTCAAAGTGTGTTCCCCAACCAGTGTCATCATCAGCATCACCTGGGATCTTGTTAGAGAAGCGAATTCTTAGACATTATCCCAGATCTACTGAATGATAAACTTGGGGTGGGGGCCAGTCAACTGTGTTTTTAAACAAACCCTTCAGGTGATTCTGATGCCTACCAAAGTTTAAGAACCCCTGCTCTAAATAACTTTTTATTATATTTGATTATGTATATGGGAAATATTAGAAAATTCACTTCAAGTTTTTGGAGATTTTGAAAAAATAAAAACTGCTCTCAGTCTATATGGCATCAACATTTAATGTGCGTAACGTGCCTTCTCATATGGGGCAGACCGAGGGACTTCATGGTAGGTCTAAATACCCTGCAGCTCCCTGCAGATTACAGTTCTGCAGATTCAGTTTGGTAATTCAGGACCAAATTTTCCCTGAGAATAGCTTCTTGTAGCTTCATATATTGTTTTGCATAAGGAACAATATGAATCTTGGTAAAAGAGAAACAAAACATTAAAAACACAGAACACTTTGCTATTTAAAACACGAAGAAGATGCCACAAATCTCCTAATCCCCCTTTTATAGAATTTAATAAAAGCAAGATAAATTTGGTGTTTTCTTTTAAAGCCAGGTAGAGCTGCTAGTAGTATGCTATTGTTTATTTTGTTAATTCAGCAATATTTGTAGTGAGACCTAGACACTATAGCATTTTAAAATAATGCAACCTTGTTCCCAGTGCATGTGGCAAGAGCGAGAGGTCTCCATGGAGTTTTGCTAAAGGGGGAAAAAAAAAAGAAATTAAAAACCGTCCACTAATGTACTGGCATGTAATGAAATAAGAATCTGACACTTGGTGCATTGAAATGCAAACAAGATGTCCCTGTGTTACCCTGGCAATTCATCATAAAGGTCAGTGGATTTCTGCTTATTATACATGAGGTGCAGTGAATTATTACCAGGCTGGTTCTTCTAACAAACTTTTCAAACTAAGAACACGATAGGGTCAAAAAGAGATTTATATATGTGTTTATGTGTGTATGTGCTCATGCTAGGATATACACATAGAAGTGTATGTTTCTCTGCTTGTGAGTACATGGGGAGCCAAATACTACAAATGAGAAATTTAGGTGACAACCCAGGTATTTAGAACCATTCTACCTCTGTATATATGTATGCATACGCACACACACGCACACACACACACTGATTTTTTTCATGTATAAGTGCTATGCAGATGTATTATCTCTGAATAAAATGAAATCTATTGTCAAGGAACATCAACCCAGACAGGCATTGAGAAATGTCTCACAAGCAGAGTTTTGATGTGTTAAGACGATCTTGGAAACCTATTGTTGGAGGTATTACATCATTAGACCTAAAGAAAGAGTTGGAAAAGAAATGGATAAAAAGAGATTTAAAAACAAAAACAAGACAAAAACCCTAGAGGTTATCTTTAGGTGCTTGAGATTTTAGAGAAAATGTTTGGATCACATGTAAATCTGCATGAACATGAGCCAATCCATTCCCACCCACAGTGGGAAGACAGCTTTTTGTTGAGAGAAGACTGCAGAAAATAAAAGCTTTGACTCTTTTGATTATCTTATGTTCTAGCTCAACAAAACTCTGAAACTTTAATATATTGGTGGTGTGGTGTGTATGCGTATGTGTAAGATTAGAGTCAGGATTTGGGCATGAGTCTGGCAAAAACTTTCAGTGAGATGAGAATATATGTCAATGAGAAGATTCCAGGAGGGAAAGCAGAAATTAAACTTTACAAGCGTTACTCATCACAACTCTGTAGAGCTGGTGCTATTGTTAACATCATAGCACCGATGGGAAAATTGAGGCACAGGAACATTAAGCGAAGTACCCAATTAGAAAGTGGTAGAGCTGGAATTCGTGTTCAGTGTCTGACTGCTTTCAAAGCCTTTGCAGCTCCAAAGGATGGAAGAATTAGAAGACAAACAACACTGTGGGCCCTGAAGAAAATTCAGTAATGACCCTGAGGCAGGTGTATTGGGATTTAAGGTGCTCCCTTCTGCTTTCAATGGGAGTGAAACAGGGGATGGTGTGTGCTATGGTTTCAATGTCTATTTCAACTCATGTTGAAACTTAATTGCCATTGTAACAGTATTAAAACGTGGTTCCTTTAGGAGTACTTAGGTCATGAGGCCTTTGCCTTTATGAATGGATTAAGGCTGCTATCTTGGGAGTGGGTTAGTCATAACAAAAGGGGGAAGTTTGGCTCCCATTTCTTCTGTCTCATGTGCTCACTTGTTCTTCATCATGTGATGCAGCACGAAGGCCCTTTCCAGATGCTAAAGCTATGCTCTTGGACTTCCCAGACTCCAGAATGGTGAGAAATAAATATCTTTTCTTTATACATTACCCTGTCTGTAGTACTGTGTTATAGCAGCTAGAAAATGGCCTAAGACAGTGTGAGAGAGAAACAGGAAGAAGCTGGGGGGAGGGGGTCACAGTGATTTCCCTAAGAAAAATTCTGGTCATATCTCCTAAACCAATTTCATTACAGAATCTGGCACAAGATTGGCACATAGTGGAATAAATAAATGGAGATTCAAATGGAATCCACAGAAAAATATCTGGAAGGATATACAATGAAGTTATAATAATAGTTATTACTAGGGAATGAAAATGTTGGGAGAGAGAAACAGGAGGTTTTTAAATTTACATTATTTATATGCCTCAGTTTTATTTGTAATCTATGATAGTTCAAATAGGGTTGGAGTTTCCATTGTTTAATTTTTTTCTAAAGCATTGATTCTTGTACTTGGCTGATCACTGGAATTTCCTGGGAAGCTTTTTAAATAGGGACATTCCAGAGCTGAACAGGACCAAGGGAATCAGAATCTCCATGGTAGGTCCAGGGATCTCTGATTAAAAAGTTCCACAGATGATTCTGAGGATGAGCCACATTTGGGAACAGTTGGTATACTTGAGATAAACCCTTTAAAGCACTTTCCAGCACTTTGGAAAGACTTAATTCCATATAAGCAGTTGATACACTAATTATAAATTTGCCTTATCTAGTCATTAATTTAGGTTCCCTAAGGACTACTCAGAATCCCTGGGATTAAAGGAGTAGTTGAATCTAGTTAACCTAGTTCTGATTACTATATAGCTATAAAATAGAAAAACATATTTTCTTAAAATATTCTACAATTCATTCTTATTACCAACGTAAGACTAGTCTTTTCTATAATTAGTGAAAAATGCTTTATTTTTGCCAGTAGATTCCCTGATTTTAACATGAGAAAATGGAATCTCAAAGAAATGAAAAAACTTGCTCAAGAATGTGTAGCTGGCTAATGGCTGATGCAGGACAAATGCAAAACCTGCACTGTGATAGGCACTGGTGGGTCAATGACAAATAATATGGGGTTCCAATGTTCCAGGAACTTAGGTCATAGTGAGGGGGTCCGACAAGTGTTGTGACTGTGACTTTCAGTCAGATCCAAGACACCTGCAGCCTAGAGTGGGTTGCAATAGAAGTGGTAGATTGATCTCATTATACAATCTGGAGCCCAGAAATGAACCTGTCTTAATTTTTCCAGAACAGAACTTAATTTCTATTTTGAGCTCTTGTTCTGGTGGTAATTGAATTATTTTAATCCATATTAGTAATCTTGCTCAGTTTAGGATTTTCTGCTCCCCCCTCATGGGGTTGCAGTTGAGTTCTGGGGCCTGAAGAAGGTATTGGGGGTTGGAGAGATCCTAGTGTCATCTTCCACCTTGCATCTGCTGAGCATCTCATTTCCTTCTGGTCTCTAAGGGCTGGTTTATGTAGTCTTTTTATCCTAACCGCAGGCTTCTTCAAATCTCGGCGATCCTTAGCTACTCCCACTGCTCTCCTGATTGTCCTCAGACAGTTGGTGGTTCCATGCACTGTGCTAGAAAGCTAAGGACCCCAGGAGTCAGTTTCAGACCTGTCTGCTGGGAACTCCACTTGGCCGGCCATTTTCTGCTTTTTTTTTTTTTTTTACATGATGTCTGGGCTTATGGAAATTCCATGAGTTTTGCCAAATACTGCACCCAGCCTGAGAATAGGGCATAGATCTTCCTTACTCTTGCATTCCCAAGTCGGAATGAGAATTCTCTTAAACATGCTACCTCCTAAAGACATGGCTTGATGTATGTGTGGGTGAGTGGAGGTGGGAAACTAAATGGCTTGGGAACTCCTCTCAGGGACCCACCAGGGTTTGAATTTCTTCCTTTCCACTTCTTAGTGACTGTGATACTGGCTTTGATAACCCAATATTCTTGTAGGGGGAACTTATTTTTCAGCAGTGTGATGTCATTGTCAATGTGTTTCATTTTGATCTCCTCTCCTCTTTGCCTCAGTTTCCCAGACTGTAGATTATACAGAATAGCATGCATCTTACTGTGGGTGGGGATTAGAATAACTTGTCTTTGCATGACCACATGCATTCTTTTAAATCTTTTAATGGCATAATCTATGCCTTGACCCCTTCAGAGTTTTGAATGTCAGTGTCCTCCAACCAAGACTATCAGGAACACACATATAGTTGAATAAATTGGGTTTATTACTTCTGCAGTGAGCACATACCGTACGGAATTGGGGTGTTGTTATTAAGAAGGTGTTAGAAAGGACTTATAGGATTTGGCCTTGTGTTAAGAGATTTCGGGACGGGTTTAAGGAAATAGAGTTTTGCTCTGGATTGGATGCTGCGAGGAAGTACGGTAATTCTATGATTGGGTATCTTAATACATTTTATCTAGAAGGAGGGAATACTAGACGGAGGCTAAAGCTATAATTGGTAAAGAAGCAGCAGACACTTACATTAGCTAGGAGAGGGGGATGGGTATTTTTGTCGCTTTGACACACTAGTGTTTTGTCTGTGCTCAGACATGCTTATGGAATGGTCTTGTTTTTGTCTTGATGCATCACGGTCATCAGAGTAGCCTTATATGATGTTGATGTGCTATGAAATTATTTCTGTTTAATAGGAGGACACCCAGACCTACCTGTGGGTTCCAGGCCATCTCCTAGCATAATCAAGGCCAGGTTTAATAATATGCTAATATTATCAACCTAGTTGATAGCTTCCAAATGTCAGGGCTGCTTTCTTTTTTCTCAGTATATAAAAGCTCAAAAATCCAGGTTTATGTTTCCTGAATGGTTTTTTGGAATGCAAAAGCCAAGTATGAGTCACTTATGTTTTCCTTTGTTCCTAAGGTCTAGCTCCTCAAAGAGAGAAGAACTTTGAGGTATCAGGGAATCCTAAAGAAAATTTCAGCAATTAAAATATTAACACACTATCCTTATCTGCACAATGACATTACCAGATAGTTGGTGTGATGGAGGTAGCACCATGAAGGAGGACTCTGGCACAGCCTCATCCTGGAAGAGATGACCTTTGAGCTGGCTTTTTCTGTCAGAGAAAGGGAGAGGGAAGAAAAAGTATTCTATGCAGAAGGAAAAGCATGAATTGGCCGTGCTGGGAAGAGACAAACCAGTCATAGTGCTTGCCCTGCTCACAGTCAAGATATTTCATCCGTATTCACACCTGATTGGTTCTGAAGTGCCTGCTGAACCACAGACAGACACTTGGCAGGTCGGTCAGTAACCTGTGAGTTTGCCCTGCACGTGAAAAGGAACTTGGATAATCAGAGTGCCTCTTCCTCAGGATTGTGAGCTGGGAAATGCCAACAGAAAGAGGCTGTGAGGAGCGAGGGTTGAAGCTGAAGTGCTGTGTGCATAGGATCCTTGAAGAGGAGTGGGAGACAAGAAGTTGTGAAGAGTCAAATTTATGAGGAAGCAGGACTGGAGGCAGAGAGATGGCAGGTTGGAAGAATAAGCAGTGGGATGGCTGTAATAGACAAGTCACAGGGAGAGAAGACGCCTAACACAGCTGAATCTTATTAGCCTGGAGTAGCAAAGTGGAAATTACTTACTCCTTTGCCTCCCCGTTTTCTGCTGGCGGGGCTGACTTGACTAGGATCTCTGTTGCTGAACTTCAGGTCCTTTCCTCTTCCTCATCTCCACGTGTGTCTTTACGATTCTCTTCACCTCCTAACTCAAACTTATTTGAGTTATTTGAAAGAGCCCAACTAAACAAAGAGTAGAGAGAAGCAGGGACCAGACCTAGGTTAGTGCCATCTGCTAAGACCTGGGATTTATAAATGCCCTGTCAGAGCTTGTTCAATTTTAAGTGACAGAAAACCCAACTCAATTTGGTTTAAGACCAAACAGCAATATTGTCTCATGCAGCTGAAAAAGCCAGGGCCACTTAGCTCTGGCCACGCTGACATTCAGGGGCTCAGACAATGTCAGCAAGACTGTCTCTGTCTGTGTCTCTGCTTTCTTTTTCTCTGTTATCTTCTGACTCTTCCCTAGGTTTATATCCTAAGGACAGTGTCTTTTTTCTAGTTTCTCTGGAAGAAGTCTGGGGAATGAGGATTGGATCAACTTTAATTCCGGACCTGTCCCTGAACAAATTTCCGTGGCTGGCAGGAGCTGGTAGATTGGTGGGACCAGCCCTGTTCTATGTCATGGATAAGATCAAGGGCAGATGATGGGTGGCAAAATTTAGCAGATGTCCACCATACTGATCATAAATGTGCATATGTGCATTTGAAAGCATTTATTATTTCCAGCCACCAGGAAATGAGGAGTCTAGAGAAGAAGCAAAAATATACAGTCATTATCTGGATGTGAATCCATCTTTAAACTTAAATAAAAATTAGTTTGGAAGCCAATATATATTTAATCTGTTTTCATTACTTTTTTCATCTTTCAAAATAACTTTGGAACCTCATATAATTGTTGGTATGCAATGATTTGGAGGAAGGGGGTTATAGGATCTTGAGAAAATGGTCCTGTATGCACCTACAGTATGGCATAGCAGAAGAATAGGTCCAAGAGTGGAAAGGGATAAATCTGGTCATAGCACCTACCAGCTTGAGTTATTCAATCCATCTGGCCTCAGAATCCAACTGGGCATGGTCATCTTGCAGTGTTGTTAGTGAGAGTGAAATGCAAGATAAGATATTTGGCACATGGGAGGTGCTGACAATGGTAGCTGTTATTATCAGGAGTCTGCATCATGGCTACATGAATCAGCACTCCAAGATCTTCATGTTTTCAGGCAATGCACACACCATCATTTCAGACCCTCTGTCAGATTTCTCTGCCTGAGTGTACGCTCAACCTATTTTAGGTAAAGAAAAATCCTGGTGGAAATCGGTTGACCATGAGCACTTTGGAAACCAAATGCTTTGAATTGGTTGAATTGAACAGATAGCAAGTTGATAATTAGATGGGTCCAAAATAGTCTGATTGTGATTAGAGAAAATATATGTCATAGAGAATTTAATCTTTTTATTTTCCAAGCCAGCCTGCATGTGATTATGATCTCCTGCTTAAATAGCATTCTAAAACCTTATACTTAGGCTTTTTGCAAAGCAGCCCTGGAAAGAGCGCTTGTGCATGTATGCATATGCATCTGTGTGCACCCGTGTTTTGTTTGAGGAAGAGGAACAGTGGCATTGCCGAAGAGACCATGCGTCTGGGAACAGAGGCTTATGAGGCCTCTGGAAGGTAACAGGTTCCTTATAAAACCCATGAGTGATACCTGGGAATGACTGAGGGGCTTGGATACCACTTGAGGCTTTTCTTGCTATGGCTGTCCACCGTAGAAACAAAGCCCAGCGAAAATGTCTAAATGGGGGAGTTCATAAGTTGATTTTGAATAGAAGCTTGTGGCCACCAGTACAATGAGAGACAGTCAGTGGGAACCTGGCTTTATAGCTCGTGAGCTAAGCACAGGTCTGGAGCTCTGCTGCTGTGTCGTCTATACAACAATACATCTCCTGCTTCATTCTTCCAAACCTGGTGAGGGATCCGCCGGATGAAGGGGCTCTAAATCAAAGCAGTTTTATTTCTTCCTTCTTGATTCGTATGCATTTTACTCCCTTTTCTTATCTTATAGCGTGGAATAGAAGTTACAGAATTATGTTTACTAAGAGTGGTAAGAGCAGATGTTCTTGCCTTATTACCGATCTCATGGAGAAAGCGTTCAATTTCTCACCATTAAATATGCTGTGAGCTGTAGAGGTTTTTTTTCGTATATGTTCTTGATACGTTTAGGCTTTGTGTTCCCACCTAAAACTCATCTTGAATTGTAATCCCCATAGTCCCCACGTGCCAAGGGAGAGACCAGGTGGAGATAATTCAATCATGGGGGCAATTTCTCCCATGCTGTTCTCATCAGAGAGAGTGAGTTCTCACGAGATCTGAAGGTTTTATAAGAGACTCTTCCGGCTTTGCTTAGCCTTTCTCCTCCCTGCCACCTCGTGAAAAAGGTGCACTTGCTTCCTCTCTGCCTTCCGCCGTGATTTTAAGTTTCCTGAGGCTTCCCCAGCCACACAGAACTGTGAGTCAATTAAACTTCTTTCCTTTACAAAGAGTTTCCTCTTTGTTCTTTACAGCAGGATGAAAACAGACTTTTTTTAAATCAAGTTAAAGAAGCTACCCTCTATTCTTGTTTGTTGAGGGATTTTTAAAAAATCATAAATGGGTATTGGATATTGTCCAGTGCTTTTTCTGTGTTGATTAATATGACCATGTAATTTTTCTTCTTTAACTTGTTAATGTGGTACGGTTTTATACATATGGTGGAAATTACATTGCTTAGTTTTGAATGTTGAAAGAGCCTTGGATAGCTGAAAAAACTTCTCTTGGTCATGGTGTATAACTCATTTTATATAATAATGAATTCTATTTACCAATATCATGTCAAGGATTCTTGCATCTATACTAATAGGGAATATAGATTGGTCATTTTTTGGTATTGTTTTTGTTTGGATTTGGCACCAGGGTAGTACTAGCTTCATAAAATAAATTGGGAAGTATTCTCACCTCTTCTATTTTCTAGAAGAGACTGTGTACTGTGTACAACTGGTATTAATTCTTCCTTAAACATTTAGTAGAATTCTCCAGTGAAATCATCTGGGCCTGGGGATTTCTTTTTTTGGTAGTTTTAGAAATCGTGAATTTAATTTTTTAAGAGTTATAAGGCTATTTAAATGATTTATTTAATATTGAATGAGTTGTGATAGTTTGTGTTTCTTGAGAAAGTGGGACATTTTGTTTATTGCCTTATGCATGTTGTAGAGCTGTTCATAGTATTCCCTTATTGTTCTCTTGATGTCTGCAGGGTCTACAGTAATATTGCCTTTTTAATTCCGGATCTTGGTAATTTGTGTATTCCTTTTTTCCTACTTAGTCTTAATATAAAATTGTCATTTTAATTGATCTGTTCAAAGAATCAGCTGTGTGTTTTATTTTTTTTCTGTTTGCAATTTCATTGATTTCTGCTTTTATGTTTTTCTTTCTGCTTGCTTTGGGCTTAATTTGCTCTTTTTTTTCTAAGTTCTTGAATTGGGAGCTTAGATTATGGATTTGAGACTTCTCCTTTTTTCTAATATATGCAATTAATGCTATAAAATTTCATTTATGTACTGCTGTAGCTGTGCCTCACACATTTTTATATGTTGTACTTTCACTTTCGTTTAATTTAACTTATTTTTCAGCTTCCCTTGAGACTTTATCTTTGATTCATGCATGTGTGTTGCTTGAAGATTTTCTTATCTTTCTGTTATTAAACTTTAGCTGATTCCATTGTAGTTATAGAACATGCTCTTTATAATTTCAATTCTTTTAAGTTTACTGAAGTTTATTATATGGTTCAGGACAGGGCCTATTTTGGTATATGTTCCATGAACACTTGAAAAACATGCGCATTCTGTTGTTGTTGGGTGGAAAGTTCTATAAGTATTGAACAGATTCTAGTGGATAAATGTGTTTTTGAGTATATCTTATTTTCTATCTAGTTGTTCTATCAGTTGCTGAAGAGGGGTGTTGAACTCTCCACTATAATTGTGGACTGTCTATATCCTTCAGTTTTGCTTCACATATTTTCAGCTCTATTGTTTAGAATTGCTATATCTTCTTGGTGGGCTGATCTTTTTATCATTATATAATGTCCTTTCCTGTTGCTGGTAATTTTCTTTACTCAGAAGTGTACTTTATTTGATATTAATATCACTTTTGATTTCCTTGATTAATGTTTATATTATATGTAGTTTCCTACCCTTTTACGTTTAACTTGGTTGCATTATTACATTTGAACTGAGTTTCTTGTAGATAGCATATAGTTAGGTCAAGTTTTTAGGACCCCTCTGCCTAAGAAGCATACAGTCATGGTAGAAGGTGAAGGGGAACCAGCATGTCACATGATGAGAGCAGAAACGAGAGAGAGAGAGAGAGAGAGAGAGAGAGAGAGAGAGAGAGAGAGAGAGAAGAGAGAGAGAGAGAGTCTTATACATATTCTTTTGAACTATTTTTGTACCCATTAACCATCCCCCTCCTCCCAGCCCCCCATTACCCTTCCCAGTCTCTGGTAACCATCCTTCTACCCTTAACATCCATGAGTTCAATTGTTTTGATTTTTAGATCCCACAAATAAGTGCAAAAATGTGATATTTGTCTTTCCGTGCCTGGCTTATTTCATTTAATGTAATAATCTTCATGTTGTTGCAAGTGACTGGATCTCATTCTTTTTTTAAGGCAGAATAGTACTCCATTGTGTATATATACCACATTTTCTTTATCCATTCCTCTGTTTATGGACACATAGGTTGCTTCCCAAATCTTGGCTATTGTAGACAGTGCTTCAACAAACATAGGGGTACAGACATCTCTTCAACACACTGATTTCCTTTCTTTTGGGTATATACCCAGTATTGGGATTGCTGGGTTATATGGTAACTCAATTTTTAGTTTTTTGAGGAACCTCCAAATTGTTCTTCATAGTGGTTGTACTAATTTACATTCCCACCAAATTGTCAAGCGTTCACTTTTCTGCACATCCTCACCAGCATTTGCTATTGACTGTCTTTTGGATATAAGCCATTTTAACTGGTGTGAGATGAAAACTCACTGTAGTTTAATTTGCTTTTATCTGATGCTCAATAATGTTGAGTACATTTTCATATGCTTGTATGTCAGTTGTATGTCTTTTCTTGAGACATGCCTATTCAAATTTTTTCTTCCATTTTTTGATTGGATTATTAGATTATTGGATTACTAAACTTTTTGCAAATTTTTTTTCCATTCTGTGGGTTATCTCTTCACTTTGTCGTTTGTATCCTTTGTTCTGCAGAAACTTTTTAACTTGATGTGATTCTATTTGTCCATTTATGCTTTGGTTGCCTGGGTTTGTTGAGTATTGCTCAAGAAACTTTTGCCCAGCCCAATGTCCTGGAGAGTTTCCTCGATGTTTTCTTGTAGTAGTTTCATAGTTTGAAGACTTAAATTTGTCTTTAGTCCATTTTTGTTTGATTTTTATATATAGTGAGAGATAGAGGTTTCATTCTCCTGCATATGAATATTCAGGTTCCCCAGTACAATTTGTTGAAGATACTGTTTGTTCCTCAGTATATTTTCTTGGCAGCACCTTTGTCAAAAATGGGTTCACTGTAGGTGTGTGGCTTTGTTGCTGGATTCTTTATTCTGTTCCATTAGTCTGTGCATCTGTTTTTATGCCAGTACAATGCTGTTTTAGCTAATATGGCTGTGTAGTATAGTTTGAAGTTAGATAATGAGATTCTTTCAGTTTCTTTTCTTTTTGCTTAGGATAGCTTTGGTTATTATGAGTCTTTTGTGGTTCCATATACATTTTAGAATTTTTTTTCCTGTTTCTGTGAAGAATGTCATTGGTGTTTTGACAGGGATTGCATTGAATCTGCAGATTGCTTTAGGTAATATGGACATTTTAACAATATTGATTCTTCCATCCATAAACATGGATGCCTTTTCATTTTTTTGGTGTCCTCTTCAATTTCTTTCATCAATGTTTTATAGTTTTCAATGTAGAGCTCTTGCACTTTGATTAAGTTTATTCCTGCATGTTTTATTTGAAGCTATTGTAAATGGGATTACTTTATTTCTTTTTCAGACTGTTTGCTGTTGGAATATAGAAACGCTACTGATTTTGTACATTGATTTTGTATCCTGCAACTTTACTGAATTTGTTTTCAGCTCTAATAGTATTTCAGTGCAGTGTTTAGGTTTTAATATAAGATCATATTGTCTGTAAATAGGGATAATCTCATTTTGCACTTAAATATTGATATCTTTCTCTAGGTTTGGAAAGTTCTCAGTTATTAGCCCTTTAAATAACGTTTCTACCCCAGTCTCTCTTTCTATCTCCTCTCTAAGGCCAATAACTCTTAGATATGCTGTTTTTGAAGCTATTTTATAGATCTTATAGGCATGCTTCTTTCTTTTTATTCTTTTTTCTTTTGTCTTCTCTGGCTGTGTGTTTTCAAATGGCCTGTCTTCAAGTTCATTAATTCTTTATTTTGCATGATCAATGCTGCTGTTGAGAGACTTTCGATGCAGTCTTCAGCATGACAATGGACTTTTTCCATGTGGGAAATTTCTGCTTGATTTTTAAAAATTATTTCAACTCTTTGTTAAATTTAATAAGATTCTAAATTCCTTCTCTGTGTTTTCTTGAAATTTGTTGTGCTTCCTCAAAACCACTATTTTGAATTCTGTGTCTGAAAGTTCACATATCTGTCACTCCAGGATTGGTCACTGGTGCCTTATTTAGCCCATTTCGTGAAGTGCTGTTTTCCTGGATGGTCTTAATGCTTGTGGATGTTAGTCAATGTCTGGGCATTGAAGAGGTAGGTATTTATTGTAGCCTTCACAGTTTGGGCTTATTTATACCCATCTTTCTTGGGAAGGCTTTCCAAGTATTCAAAGGGAATTGAATGTTGAGCTAAGTCTTTGGTCACTGCAGCCATATCTGTATTAGGGAATACCCCAAGCTCAGTAATGCTGTGACTCTTACAGATTCATAGAGGTACCACCTTAGTGGTCTTGGGTAAGATCTGGGAGAGTTCTCTGGATTACCAGGCAGAGACTGTTGTTCTCTTCCCTTACTTTCCCCTAAGCAAACGGTCTCTCCCTTTGTGCTGAGCTGCCTGGAGCTGGGGAAAGGGTGACGTAAGTGCACCTGTGGCCACTGCGCTGGGACTGTACTGGATAACACCTGAGCCAGCACAGCACTGGGTCTTGCCTAAGGCCCTCAGCTACCACTGTCTGGCGAATGCTGTTGTTGACTCAAGGCCCAAGGGCCCTACAATCAGCAGGCGGTGAATCCAGCTAGGTTTGTTGCCTTCTCTTCAGGGTGGTGAGCTCTCCCCCTACCCAAGGCATGTCCAGAAATGCTGTTTGGGAGCCAAGACCTGGAGTTGGGAACCTTAAGGATGTATTTGGTGCTCTACTCTACTGCTGCTGAGCTGGCACCCAAGCTTGAAGACAAAGTTCTTCACACTCTTCCATCTCCTTTATTCAAGCAGAGGGGTCTCTCCCTGTGGCCATCACCACTCCAGGCTCATGGCTAGTACTACTTCACTACTGGCAATGTTCCCTCAAAGCTCAAGGGTTCTTCAGTCAGCTTGTGGTGATTGATGCCAGCCCTAGGTCTCTTCCTTCAGGGCAGTGGGTTCCCCTCTGGCCCATGGCATGTCCAAAAATTCCATCAAGGAGCCAAGGCCTGGAATTGGGATCCCAGCCGCCCACTTGGTGCTTTACCTCACTGTGGCTGAGCTCATACCCAAACTGCAAGACAAAGTCTCCTTTGCTCTTGCTGCTTCTTTCTTTAAGTAGAAAGAGTCTCTCCCTGTGGCCACCACAGCCAGGAATGCACTAGGTCACATCTGACGCCAGCATGGCACTGGGTCTGACCCCACTCCCGTGATGAGTACTGCCTGGCAACCACTGACGTTTGCTTAATGCCCAAGGCCTCTTTAGTTAGCAGATAATGAATTCTGCTAGGACTGAATCCTTCCCTTCAAAGCAGCAGGCTTCCTTCTGGTCCAGGGTGTGCCTAGAAATGTCATCCTGGAGCTAGGGCCTGAAATGGGGGCCTTAGGACTCTAATTGGTGCCCTATTCTAGTGTAGCTGAGCTGGTGTCCAAGTTGTGAGACAAAGTCCTCTTTACTTTCCCCTCTCCTCTCCTTAAGTGGAAGGAAGCAATCTCCCAGAGCTGTGAGCTGCATTCCTTGGGTTAGGGGAAGAGTGATGCAGGCACTCCCGTGGCTACCCCAGCTAGTGTCTTACTAGGTCATGTGTACCCCAAGTCCACTGGCTCTAAGCCCAACATAGCATCAGGACTTGCCCATGAATTTCAGTCCTTGTGGCCTAGACTGCCTTTCATGTTTGTTTAGGACTTCAGAGCACTTTAGTCCGTGGCAATGAGGCTTGCCAGAACTCAGGTCTCGATCACGGGGATGGACAGTTCCCCCTGGCTTTGGCTGGGGCTTAAATGCTCCCTGCATGGGCACTGGATGAATTCTGCTCTGTATTGTGTTCTGCTGTTACAGGGGAGCACTGATTTCCAATGCAAAGTCCTGCAGTCACTGTGCTCTCCCTCTCCTAAGTACACAGATTCTCTTTCCACACCACCACTGCTGCTGAGGAATGGGCAGGAGTAGTGTTGGCAAGTTAGGATTGTGTTTCCTTCCCTCTTCAGTGCCTTTTTCCTTGATAATATGTTAAAACCAGGTACTGTGATTGCTCACCTAATTTTTGGTTCTTTTGAAGGTGCTTTCTTATGTGGATAGTGGTTTAGTTCAGTGTTTCTGCGGGAGGGATGATTGTGGAAGGATTCTACTCAGGCATCTTGCTCTGCCTCCTATTCTGTATCTTTTTGTGTAGGTTTTTAATTGGTTACTTTAGAAATTACATTATATATTTGTATCTTATCACAGTTTGTTGGTGTTGTCATTTTGCCAGTTTGAGTGTAAAATTAAAACCTCAGCTTTATGTCCTTTAACTCTCTCCCATTTATAGTGCATTTTTATTAAATATTTCTTCTATATACATTTAGAATCATAGTACACACTGTTACAATTTTTGCTTCAACTATCAATTACATCTTAGATAATGCAAGATGAGAAGAAAAGTCTGTTGTTATGTCCCATGTCCTTTCTTCTTTCCTGCTCTTCCAAGATTCCTTAAAAAACGCATTTTCTTTCTGTTCAGAAAATTTTCTTTAGTCCTTTTTTAGGATAGGTCTGATGATGACAGATTCTTTTGTTTCTTTCGTCTGGGTGTCTTGATTTTTCCTTCATTACAGAAAGGTATTTTTGCTGAGTACAGAATTCTATACTAAGGTAAATAGGTTAACAGTTCTTTTAGCGCTTGAAAAATATTGTGCCACTTTCTTCTGATTGTCATTGTTTCTAATCTGAAATCTGCTGTCATTTGAATGTTTTCACCTGCAAAATTGCATTTTTTTCTTGCTGCTTTCAAATGTTTTGTCTTCAGTTTAAAAAATTTTAATTTTGATGCAACTTGTTATAATTTCTTTGGATTTGTATTGTTTAGGGTTTGTTCATCTTAAATTTGTAGTTTTATCAAATTTGGGAAATCTTAAGCCATAATTTCTTTGAGTACTTTTTCTTTTCCTTTCTTTTCTTTT
>NW_016107368.1:1612345-1643662 GCF_001604975.1 Cebus imitator | reverse complement strand
TTTTGAGATGGAGTCTTGCTTTGTAGCCTAGGCCGGAGGGCAGTGGCACAATCTTGGCTCACTGCAACCTCTGTCTCCTGGGTTCATGCAATTCTCCTGGCTCAGCCTCCTGAGTAGCTGGGATTACGGGCATGTGCCACCATGCCCAGCTAATTTTTGTGTTATTAGTAGAGATGGAGTTTCAGCATGTTGGCCAGGCTGGTCTTGAACTCCTGATCTCATGATTCGCCTGTCCTGGCCTCCCAAAGTGCTGGGCTTACAGGTGTGAGCCACCATGCCCAGCCTTGAGTACATTTTCAAAGGTACCCTGCTTTTTTCTTCTTTTCTTTCAGGGCTCTAATTACACAAATATTAGATATTTTATTTTAGTCCTACAGGCTCCATGCACTGTTTTTTTTTTTTTTTTTTCTTTCCCTGCAGTCTGTTTTGTGTTTTTCAGATTGGGTAATTTCTCTTGTTTTATCTTCCTGCCTCTTTTCTCTATTCCTTTCATTCTTCTTTTGAACTTATCCACTGAGCTTCTTAATTTGGTTATTGTATTTTTTAGTTATAAAATGTCCATTTTGTTTTGCCTTACTTATTTTATGTCTTTTTTGAAGCTTTCTGTTTCTTTGGTAAGGGGGTTTATTTTTTTTATTTGGTGTGTTTTTGTAATTTCTTTTTGTAGAATTTTTGTCATGGCTGTGTAAAAAAATCACTGTTAGATAATTCTAATATTTCTGTTATCTCAGTTTTGGTATCTTTGATTTTTTTAAAAAATTTAGTTTGTCTGTATAGTTTTTAAAATTTTTATCATGTTTTTCCCCCTGAGCAGTTTATACTGTTTTGGTGTTATTATAAATGAGCCTGGCTGCCATTTTCTGGAATCTGAGTCTGAATGGGGTGGTGAAGGATCAATCATTCACCATTCAACATGTAGACTTACACTGAATACCCGTGTTTTTAGCTTCTGATTCACACTCAAGTTGGCCTGGTGTCTCTAAGCTGGATCTTTAAAAAAAAAAGATCTTCCCCCAGGGAATAGAACTTCACTGTCCTGCTGGAGTGATGGAAGGGTGTCTCTGGCTACTTGAGGTAAGGAAGAGAGGAATTAAGAGTCCAGTGGCTTCTTATACACACTTTCAAGTAGTGTTATTTTAAGCCTTAGTATGCTTTTTCCATTTTAGAGCTACCAGGCCTCTAATTTCAGAGGCCACCTAGGACTTTGTAGGAATTACATTGAAAATTGACTTGCTTCTTGGCTTTCTCCCCAAGACCCCAACTCACTGGCATGTAGCATTCAGCACTAGGGTCTTTTTTTGTTGGCTAGTGTACAGTTGCCTATTTTTTCAGCTTCCTAAATGTTGTTTACCTCTCTCTCTGTTGTGAGTTCCTTTCTCTCTCTTTTGTATTTGAGTGCCTATGTATTTTTAAAATTCATTTTTATCATTTTAGTGGAGTTTTGGAAAGAGTAGAGGCAAATGTATGTATTTAATCTACCATTTTAAGTAGAAGACTCTCCATTGTCTTGACTTCACCTTCACCAGGTTTGTTCACCTTCCAACTTTATAATTACTATCTTGCAAACATCTTCAACCCTCTGGTTGTCCTTCTCTCTCTTTCCCTAGTATGGTTACTCTAAGACTGGCTAAACTCAGTTATCTGGCTTCTTCATGTTTATGTAAGAACATCAGAACATTGCTGGAAAAACTCCACACATTCAGGCTGACTGGTTACTCTTAAAATTTATGACCACTGATTCTTTTTTAAAAATATTTATTTATTTTATATTTAACTTTTATTTTAAAATCAGGGCTACATGTGTAGGTTTATACAGGTAAACTTGTGTCATGGGGGTTTGTTGTACATATTAATTCATCACCCAGGTATTAAGCCTAGTACCCTTAGTTATTTTTCTCGAACCTCTTGCTCCTCCCAGCCTCTACCCTGTGAGAGGCCCCAGAGTGAGGTGTTCCCCTCTATGTGTCCGTGTGTCTTCATCATTTAGCTCCCACTTAGAACTGAGAAGATGTGGTATTTGGTTTTCTATTCCTGTGTTAGTTTGATAAAGATAATGGCCTCAAGATCTGTCCATGTTTTTAAAAATTTTCATAGCTTTTGGGATACAAGTGGTTTTTGGTTACATGGATGAATTCTATAGTGGTGAATCCTGAGATTTTAGTGCAATTGTCACCTAGTGACCACTGATTTTAAATAGGCACTGGACATTGTCTGAAATTTTGTTCTCCCTAGTGGCTTCAGTTTCCACTCTCCCAGGTGACTGTTCTTTCCTTCTCAAACTTTCTGAAACATCTCTCTTTCTCTTCTTTTGGTTAGTGACCTCATTGCCTCCTTCAGGAGCACTGTTATTTCTCTAGAACCAAACGTCAAACCCTGTAATGACATTTTCTGTCTTCTATTACAGTGGAAGAAGCATCTCTTGATGTGTGCTAGAGTACTTTCCCCTCATCTTTGTTTATGTGACCACTCTTTTTCTTCTCCCTACATCTTAGTGTCTCTCTTGCTATTAGATAATTCCTTAAAGCCCATGTACACATGCTCAGATACTTTCAATCTCAAAAATTTAAAAAGCAAAACAAAACCCATGGCTTCCTTGATAACAGTTCCCTCTCTAGTCACGGTTCTGTGCTCCTTTACTGAGCAAAACTTGTTGTCTGCTCTTGCTATTCTTCATTTTCTTATCTCTCATCTTATAGTTAATATTAAAATAAAAGAAAAATTAAATTATGAAACATTGAAAATAAATGGAGAGGCTTATTCATTTTTCAGTCTTCTGACTTTTGCCTCCATCTCGCTGTTGATACTACTCTTGTCAAGATCACTGATGACTGTGTTGCCAGCTCTGATTTACCTTTACCTTCATTTTACTCGTTTCTCCATTAGTTTTGGTGACACCATTCTTTCCTGATTATACTTCTACCTTTCCTGCTTTTCCTTCACTGGCACCCCCAGGTCTACCTGGGAAACTACCAGAGTTTCCCAGGCTCAGTTGTGCCTTTTTTTCTTTACATACTTTCTCTCTTCATGACTTCATTCAGTCTTATGGCTTAGATACTTTCACATACTGGCAACTGCCTAGTTTATATTTCCATTCCTGACCTCTCCTGTGTGCATTAGGGTCAGATATCTCATTGACTGATTGACATCTCCACTTGGATATTTAATTGGCTTCCCAGACTTAAGCCACAATTTAGCTAAATTCTGGATCCTTGACATCCTTCTATACCACCTCTACCTCCACGACCTTCCTTACTCAGTGTTCTGAATCTCTCTAAATGTTGTCCTCTGAGCTGCTTAATCTTCAAACCTAGGAGTTACTTCAATTCTTATCTTTTCCTTTTTTTTCAAATTCTTATCTTTTTATCACCCCCATTCAAAACATTAGTGAGTCCTTTAACATACATCTTGAGTGTGTTGGCTTCTCTCTGTCGTCAGTGACTTCACCCTAATCCGAGGCATCACTTCTCTCTCCTGGACCACTGTCAGCAACCTCTGTAGTCTGTTTCTACTCTTGCTCCTCTGTGAAACCAGAGTCTTTGGCTGAATATGGAAAAAGATTAAAACCATAGAAATCTACAGTAATAACAAACTGATATACATCTCCTCAAATGAACAAATGTTAAGATTCAAGCATTTTTGTCATATTTATTGAATAAATAATATTAGTTAAGCTAAACTCCTTTTTGTACCCCTCTACCTAAGGTCGTTCCTTTTTCTTCTTTCCGGGATGCAGCCATTATATGAACTTTGTGTGTGCCTTTCTTGCCATGTTTTTATACTTTCATTTCCCATATTTGTATCCAGTGTCTAGCATTGTTATGTCTAATATTGTTTTGCATATTTAAACATTTATATATTAGTAGAGATCAGATCCATTTAATTGCTAAATAGAATTGCATTAGACAGACACAGCTTATTTTATTTATTCATCCATTAATACTTCACTGCCTTTAATCTTTTATTACCCATAGTGTTGCTATGTGCAGACTTTGACATGTCTTCTTGTGCAATATTCCAGAATTTCTGTGGCAGAAACACAGGAATGAATAGAAATACTGGATCATATGGTATATGCATTTTCACTTTTACCTGAAATTGTCAAACTGCTCTCCAAATGACAGATCATTTTCGCCAGCAGTCTGAGTGTTCTCATTTCCCTATAGTCTCCAACACCTGATATTGTCTGACTTAACAAATATTTTATAATCTAAAAGATGTGAAACAAATGATCTTTGAAATTAAAAAATCATTAAAAGGATTATATAACATCCCACCACTTATACCCCTGATTTTTAGTGGGGTTGTTACATTTAAAATAAAACCTCCACACTAAAACAAAACAAAACAAAACAAAACAAAAAACCATAGCCTATTAAGGTCATGTACGTCGGGATGTCCACCCTTCCTTTGTTCCTTCCTCTATTTTATTCCAGATGCCCAGGGCATACTTATAGCCTTTACATTGGCTGTTCTTTCTGCCTGGGTGGTTCTGCTTCCAGCTGTTAGCTTGACTGTCAGCTCATCCTTGAGGCATCAGGATGAGGGGTTAAAGCCTACTTTCTCAGAGAGGACTTCCTAGGTCATCCTGTCTAAGGAAGCCAGCTGGCTAGTCAGTGCTTCCCTTTCCCTATTTGATTTCCATCAGATCTACATCCTTTCGAACCACAATCTGTTTATTAGTATTTACTTGTTTATTGTGTACAGACAACATAGTGCTGCTTTCCTTCCAAAGACAGTTTGACAGAATTTCTCTCCAGCAAACTGTCTTTGGTGTTCCATTCTAAGTCAGAATTATGCAGGAAGAGGCATTTTGGGAACTGTAGTTCCAGTTCAACCAGGTTGGTACAATACAAATATATCATAAATCCAGCATTCTTCTTATCGATTAGGAAGGGAACATGTATTTATTGGATGTCGTTTACACACCAGGGACCAAGCTAGGTGACTTACACATATTCTTAATCCTCAGAACAGCTTTGAAGTAGATGATATTATTCTCACTTTATAGAAGACTGAAGCTCTAAGAGCTTAAACGGCTTGCTGCATGTCATATAGTTAGTAAGTGATGCCATTGGTATTTAAATCCAGTCTTTCCATTTCCTAAACCTATTCATTTCAGTTACGTAGTCCCAGTTTTAAAATCACAGATAATTTTATTGCTATTTATGCCATTTTGGCAGATTAATTTTGTCTTTAAAAACCAAGCTGCCACTGATCATTGCTTTTCATTCATAAAGGGGGAGATAATTGATTGGATTGTTCACTGTATCCAAGATGATTGTATGGGGCAGCATGGCTCAACAATTAATGGGCATAGGAATAAACTTGGCCTCAGAATAGGTGTCCCTCAGGAGTGTTTCTCAAGTTTGCTTGAGGGTTGGAATCACCTGGGGTGTTTGTCAAAACTACATATTTTCAGCCTGATGTCGTGGCTTGCACTATAATCCCAGCTAGTTGAGGGGTCTACATGGGAGGATTGATTGAGGCCAGGAGTTCAAGACCAGCTTGGGCAACATAGTGAGACCCTCTCAGAGCTAACTTTTTTTGAAAATACATTTTTCCAAGCTACTCCCCAAGTGATTTGATTCATCAGGTTTAGGGAGGGATTGGGAAACTGTTTTTAAACAAGTGCCCCAAACAATTTGTATCATAAGGCAAATTGGGAAACACTACCTTATAAAAATTTTGAGGAAGTAGCAGCTAACTTGAATTTGAAAAAGAAGGTCCCTGGTGTTTTAAGAATGACAGGGGTTCAAGATATGCTTTGCAGATACAACCGGCTTTTATGACCAGATGTGATTTGTACAACTGAATATAGGCAGAAATGTGGGAGTATTCCATTAGACAGGTTTGAAACAGGAAAAGAAAACCCCCCTATGCATTTCAAAAGAGAAAATGTATCCGGTAGTTGGTAGTAAGGGTGACGTAAGGGCTGGAAAAACAATCAGGGAAAGGCGAGGTTGTGGAAAGAGTTGACGCTGCAGGAAACAACTAGTATCCCAGGGCTAAGGAGTAAAAGGAGAAACTGAGTGATTGAGAAGCAGGAGGCTGCGGAGGCGCCTGCCCTGGAGTGGATTCCAGGCTTAGCTACTCAGAGTCATTGGTGGAGGGGTGCTACGACTTGAGGAGGGATGGGGAGAGAGAGAGAGAGAGACAGAATGAACAATGGCTTCTGCCTTCTTCCTGCCCTTCAGTGTCCCCCAGTGCTTCCCATTGGCTGAACCTGAGTGGAAATCAGCTGGGAAGGGAGTGTGGGATTGTAGTTTCCAGGTGTCCAGCGCACTGGGATACAGAGTAGAATGCAGATGGCATGCACAGACCTGAGAGCTGACAGGCAAATAACCAGCCAGGGCGCTCAGTCAAAACGGGGTCATTACATGAGGCAGTCAGTATGTGGATGGAAAAAAAAAAAATCACTGTTCAAAGTAGGGACTAGTTAGAGTTTAGGTTTGTAAAAGTTGTGTCCATTTTAATTAGAATTACTGGTTAACACTTACCCTGTATGATATAGTTTATAATTTAGCAAATGGAAAGGGAGTCTGTTATTATTGTGTAAGTCAGGAGTTGAAACTGGCAGCCCTTGGGATAGGTCAAGAGCACAGCCTTATTTTGAAAAGCCTACATATTTTTAAAAAGTTTGAATTGTTTGCCAAATGTAAAAATATTTCACATAAAAATAAAAAAATTCAGCTTCTTTTGAAATATTAAAATATTTGGAAATGTTAAAATCTCATTCTAACATGGCAACAACCAGCTGGACGCAGTAGAGTGGCAGCCCTATTTAGGCGGCGTATGTTCTTCATACGTGTCTTCCTCACGTTGTGTGGTCTTGGTGGGCATTTTAATTTGCCACCACTAGTCTTAACTTCTCATGACATTTTTAGTTTGTAAATTTATAAAGTTTTAGTTTATCAGTTTCTAAAAAAAAAAGTGAGAAAAGAGGGTTATCTGTGCCTGAGGTAATTTATTACATTTTGTGTACCATATTGAGAAGAAATATTGATGGTGACGTTGATAATGATGATGAAGAAACTACTAATCAGGTGACAATATCCAGACGTGAACACTGATCATCTGGGAAGATATTAAAAATCTTCTCTAGACTTGCAAACTTAGCCTTTTAGTGTGACCCAAATGTCACATTAGTGTAGTGTTTGTTCCCAAAAAAATTGGGGTCTAATGTTAAACTCCCTCTGGATACTTAATGCCTAAGTCCCTACACATTACATCCTTACAGGGAAGAGAGGGATCACAGAAATGTATAATCCTCTTTTCTATTTCCTCAGTAAACAAGTAACTATAGAAACACACTTAGCCAACAGCTTGGTGACCATCCTGAACTCTAAGAAACTTCAAAAATTAACTTGCTGCTGGACAGGAGCTTTGATTAGAAACTCCTCAAAGATATTTTCCTTCACATCAGCATAAAATTATTACCTGGTTTTGCTACTAAGGTTTTAAGAACTGTTTAAGCATAATTCTACAAAGAACAAGAACTTTTATCCAGTTGACACTAGGTCAGTATCTTGTCTTTACATTTGCATGTGAGCCTTATTAAGGAACTGAAAAATATATTTGTTGTATCATTTATGTAAAATGGGCACCAAAGCTTGAAATTTCAAAGCTAGCAAGAGAGATGAACAATTAAAGGAACTCTTAGACTTAGGCAGTGGACTCCAGGGACTGTTTCCTCCCCTTTCCCCACTTGGTGGCATTCCTGTTGCAGTGACGAAAGTCTTGGAAGTTTCAGTTCTTGTGGGAATTCCAAGTGGACTAAGGCAAAGGGGCTTCCAGGCAATTGGCTTTCCTAAATGTCTTCCCTCTCATTATCTGGAAAAGAAATAGTGGAAGAGATGCAGCAGCATTTTATTAGAATCTATTTTATTAGATAAAATATAAAACATTTATTTATTATAAAGTCAGTGGGAACAGTAAGTCTGTTTTTATGAACACAGGCTTTTGAAATCAATTTCTGGATGACGGTTGTGGCTTTGTAACCTCAGAATCCAGTTCATGTCTGAATTTTGTTTTGGCTACAAATATTGAGAAAGTTCTAGTCCATAAGAATTAGTTGCAAATGGGTAACAGATTTTAAACAGCTGTTTTTGCAACTTAGGATATGTTTTAATAAAATAGAAGTGGGAGGAGATTATTCAGAATTTTGCACACAAATAAGTAAACACGGTAGCATGAATCTGTGAGTTGGTGCCCACCCAAATATGTTCAAATTAGAAGTATCTAAAAGTTAAATTTGGCCAACTTTATGAAAAAATGCTTAACATCGTTAATCATTAGGGAAATGCAAATCAAAACCACAATGAGACACCATCACACACTAGTCAGATGACTATTATTAAAAAGTCAAAAAATAGCAGATGCTGGCGAGGCTTTGGAGAAAAGGGAACATGTATACACTGTTGGTAAGAATGTAAATTAGTCTGGCCACTGTGGAAAGCAGTTTGGAGATTTCTCAAAGAACTAAAAACAGAACTATCATTTGACCGAACAATTCATTACTGGGTATATACCCAAAGGAATATAAGTTGTTCTACTACAAAGACACATACACATGTAAATTAATTGCAGCACTTTTTGCAATTGCAAAGACACAGAATCAGCCTAGATGCCCATCATCAGTGGACTGGATAAAGAAAATGTGGTACATATATGCCATGGAATACTATGCAGCCATGAAAAATAAAATCATGTCCTTTGCAGCAACATGGATATAGGAGGAGGCTATTATCCTAAGTAATTTAACACAGGAACATAAAACCAAATACTGCCTGTTTTCACTTATACATGGGAGCTAAACACTGAGTACACATCGACACAAAGAGGGGAACAATAGACACTGGGGCTTGATTGAGGGTGGGAGTGGGAGAGGGTGAGGATCAAGAAACCACCTATCATGTACTATACTCACTATCGGGATGATGAGAAACCACTTATTGAATACTATGCTTACTAGCTGGGTGCACACCTAGCCCTAGTGACATGCAACTTATGTAAAAAACATGCAAATGTACCCCCACCAAATCTAAACAAGTTGGAAGAAAAAAAGTTAAACTTTTGGGTGGGTGCAGTGGCTCACACCTGTAATCCCAGCACTTTGGGAGGCCGAGGCAGGTGGATCACATGAGGTCAGGAGTTCCAGACCAGCCTGGCCAACACGGTGGAACTCCATTTCTACTAAAAATACAAAACAGCCAGGCACGGTGGCAGGCACCTGTAATCCCAGCTACTTGGGAGGCTGAGGTGGGAGAATCACTTGAATCCAGGAGGTGGAGGTTGAAGTGAGCAGAGATGGTGCCACTGCACTCCATCCTGGGTGACAGAGCTAGACTCTGTCTCAAAAAAAAAAAAAAATGAAGTTAAGCTTTTAAAAATTAATTTTTAACTATAGCAACATCTACATATAGTTAAAGCATTAGACAGTACAAAAATGTAGTACTTCCTTTCCCCAGCATTCCCCACCTGTGATTCTATCCCACTAAATACAACTACTTTCAATGACTGTAGCTGCTGATTTATTTTCTTTCTTCTTTCTTTCTTTTTCTTTCTTCTTTCTTTCTTTTTCTTTCTTCTTTCTTGAAAACAAGTTTATTAGGAAGGTAAAGGAAGGCAGAGAAGCCTGCAGCTGTTTTTTGGGTAGTCACCTCCATGTCTAATCTTATTCTGTACTTTCTTGACTTATCTGTTGTGAACATTGGCTACTAAATTTTCTTCGTGGTCATTGAGGATTGCGCCCTTTCACTCCCCACTCTCCTTTCTCTCCTACATTATCCTCAGCCCCCATTCTCCCATTAGTGAAGCTTTCGTTAAACCATAGTGAGTGTTTACGTTAAAATGGTGATGTAAAGATCATATCTTGCTGCCAGCCAGATAGTCTACCACGATCATTTCTGTTACAACTTGAGTTTTCCTTGAGTTGATGATTGCTTTATTTTTTCTTATTTGTTTGGTTTACTATATGACTGTCATGGGCTAAACTGTGTCCCCATAAATTTCGGCTGTTGAAGCTCTCATCCCTAGTACCCCAGGATGCGACTATATTTGAAGCTAAGAACTTTAAAGAGGTGATACAGTTAAAATGAGACTGTTGGGATGGGCCCTAATCCGATGTGACTAGTGTCCTTAGAAGAAGGGGACAAGGCACCAGGGACGTGTGTGCACAGAGGAAAGATCGTGTGAGGATGCAGCGAGAAAGCAACTGTCTGCAAGCCAAGGAGAGGGGCCTCTGAGAAAACCAAACCCGCCGGTTCCTTCATCTTGGACTTGTAGCCTCTGTAACTGTCAGAAAATAAATTTCTGTTGTTTCTGCCTACAGTCTGTGGTGTTATGGCAGCTCAAGCAGATGAAGAGCTATTTTTTTTTCCCAGATGGTCCAACGAGCTTATTCATAATTCTTCCAAACTCTCCAAAGCAGTTCCAAACGTTCTGTCAGTTCCACCTCTCCTTCCCTCATCTCCCACAAGCCTTCTTTCAGGGATGCCACAAGCCAATATGGAACCTTGGCTCATATGGGGTATAATGGAGGGCTTGGGCACTCAGTACTCCATGAGAACACCTGGCTTAGTGAGCCATGCGTGGGCTTCAGTCCCCGCTGATGTGGGTGGAGTGTCTGTAGGCAGGACATACCCCAGACTTAGTGTCCTGCCCGCTGTCCTCCTGCTGTGATCTGCACGTCTTCTCTAATTCCTCTCTGTCATCCCCAAATTTCCCTTTACCAGGTTTGGTTCACCTGCTTCCTGGATCTTACGTTATTCTTTTTGTTTTTTCCCCCTTCCGTTTGCTGAAGCAAAACTTCCAGTAATTTTCTAAAACCAATACACAGGAAGTCAATTTTTTGAGTCCTTAAATGTCTTAAAATGTTTTTATTGTATCCTCACACTTGATCATCAGTTTGGTCAAATATAATAAATTGGGATTGAAAATAATGTTTGCCTCAGAACTTTGAAGTTATTGGTCTGCCATATTCTGGCATCCAGTGTTGAAAGCTCCAGAGTCTTTCTGATGATCTGATTAATGGTATTGATGTAAATGAGGAGTATCTTGGAAACCAAAAGGAAACCCATTTAAATATAGTAATTTGCAATTGTATATGTAAGATTATACAAGGATACATGTAGTTTTACATTATGAAATCATACATGTAAAAGACCTTAGGAAACTCTGTTCCTAAGTTTAGACATAAAAAAAGTGTTAGACATGAAAACAAATATTTTAGCCACAATTTTGACCTCAGTTGGAGGCATGTTTGATAATATGGAAGATACCACCACCCTCCCCCTCCCCTAGCTGATGTATAATTCAGTTGACTTTTATTTTAGGCTTGATCCAAGTTCAGTTCTAAACAATCATTTAAGAAAACAATCATTTAAAGAAACATAGAGAAAATGTCTTCTTTGTGTGATATGAAAGGAGGCCTTAAACTGAGATAGTCCATAAAATTGTTTGGGAAAAAGTGCACTTCTATGGCTGCAAGTGCATTGCACAATGTAAAATTCATTCAGCAAGTGTTTACTGGGCAGTGCACTGTGCCAGGCCCTGTGCTCGGTGGTGGGCAAAGAGGAGTGAGCCATTTGGACCTGATCTCCACTCTCCTGGTGTCCATTTTGTGGGAAGCGGACGGAGATGAACAAATTAGAATGTGTTAAGCAGTTAATTACACTAAAGTAAGGTGAATTTTGTAACAGAGGGAATGCAAAGGGCAATGGGAGCCCTTAGAGGGTGGGATCCTAATCTGGAGAGTCACGTATGCCAGGCCTCTGGAGGAGGTGAGGTTTAGGCTGACAGTAAAGAATGGGTGAGACACTCAGCACTTTGGGAGTTGGGAGGATTGCTTGAGTCCAGGAGTTCCAGACCAGCTGCGGCAACATAGTGAGACCTGGTGTCTCCCCCTCTCTGTCTGTCTCTCTCTGTCTCTCTGTCTCTCTCTCTCTCTCTCTCTCTCTCTCTCTCTCTCTCTCTCTCTCTCACACACACACACACACACACACACACACACACTCTCACACACGGGTAGAATGAGCCATGTAAAGTGGCCAGAAGGGAACAGAGCTCCAGATAGAGAGAACAGTGTCTCTTAGGCATAGCGGAAAAGTGCTCTTTGAAGAACGTAAAGAATTTCTCTGAGTGGCTGTACCACGTGGGGAGAGAGGTGGTGAGACGAAACTGGAGAGTTTGGCAGGGGCTCAACAGCGGAGAGGTTTGGTCTTGATCCAAATAGCAACCAGCAGCCATTGCGAGGTTTTGGAAAGGGGAGTGGCCCGATCAGAGTTGCTTTGTAAAAAGAATGCTTTGCATGGATGGGAGAAAGGATGGAGGCTCTAGTCACCCAGGAGAGAGGCAAGGTGGTCTGAGTATGTGTTGTGGGCTGAGGAAAAAGCAGGAAGATTCTGGGAGACAGAACTAAGGTTCCATTTTGTTCTCCTGGAAGAGAGAGCAAGTTCTGTCAGGGGCTAAGTGCTATGACTGGTAGGGGAAGGTAGAACAGGGATGGTGTGACAGTGACCAGGCACAGGGAGTCCCCAGAGTCACACAGTTCCTGCAGGTCAAGGCCTGCAGGCATATCCACCCAGGAAAAAAAAAATCAGGAAACTCTGGCAATTCCAGGGTTGAACAAGTTTCTGATGTCTGGGTAGGCAAGCAAGAGTGTAGGAGCAGAGCATTTGGGAAGTCAGGCAGTTGGCCAAAAGTCAGCTACCGGCCACCTAGACATGAGATGGCCTTGACCCTGATGCATGATTCTGGTTAGCAGGCTTTTCTGAGTTCTCTGTGAGGGTAGGCATATTCTGCAGAGTGGTCGCCTCCTGGAGAGGACAGATGCCCGCAGGTAAGTGAAGACTCCTATCAGTTCTGCCAATTCTGCCTGCAGGATGCAGAAGTAGATCAGACATGGCTCCTCAGAGGTGACTCAGGTGTGCCAACAGGACAAAAAAGCAATACTTCCTAAAGTATAGTTCTGTGAATTAGAATCTTCAAGAAGGGGGTATAGTATGTTCCATTGTCACACAGTATTTGTTCACAGAACGCCTTTTCTATGGAGCATCTCATGGAACTCACTTTGGCAAATATGCACTTGGTTAATTGCTATTGTGGAGGTATGTATGAATTACGGAGGACCAGGAGATAAGGTGCAGCCAAGCATACGCTGGGAGATCAGGGAAGGCTTCTGGAAGTGATGGTATTTCAGCTGCTACTTGAAAGGCCTGTTGAGGCAGCAGCTGGGGGCAGTATGGAAAGAAGAAAAGACTCTTTGGCGGAGCAGGGGCGGGTAGAGCTAGTACTATAGTAAACTCAGTGGGACTAGCACACTGGTATATTACATAGGACTTCTATGATCACCGCTACGGATGAAAAGGTTTTGGGCCCTTACAGGTGGGGCTCTGAAAGATAATTTCTGAGTAAGGACTGAAGGAGAAATATGGAAGGATACAGCTAGGATGAGTCCATGGGAACCGGATAGCAGCTCACAGCAGGGAATTCTCAAGTCCTTGCCACAGTAGCAGGAGAAGGAACATCACCTAAGTTGGGGCTGTTTGGGTTTGGGGTTTCGTCCTTGATTGGCTGAATGAATGGTTTTTGGCATTCTGTAGAAACAGATTAAAGTACATTTGTTCATGGCTTTTCAGACTTGGAATGGTTAAGTTCTTCATTAGGGGATTTACTCTTCCCTAAAACGCTGTCAGCTGCTGTGCTACAGTAATAAAGTGACCATAAGAGGGCACCAAAGACAAAAGTATGTTGCTGTTTCCCGCAGGACTTCAACAGAACACTGAAAATAGGGCATGAAAGGAAAGGCGGAGATCTGAAGGGGGCAAGGAAGAAAAAGACCAAGGGATGAACTCGCCAGCGAAGGGTTACAGATTTGTTTATCGTCTTGGTAGCAAAGTACTAAAATTACAGAACAAAACAAAATCTACCCGCTTTTCAACTAGAGCCTGCTTTAGAAAGGACTTAAGAAAATAAATTCTGAAGTACAGTTTGTGTTTTGCCTCCAGACCCTGAAAGCATTTGTGGGTGAATCGTCCCCCTTCTCTTTCTTCAGGCTCTAAGGGAAGTGAAGATAATCCCTTCAGTTTTCACTCCTCGGAGTGCAGGTCAGAAAGGGCTAAAATTGAGAGACTGGACGTTTCTTCTGGCAGCCTCATCCTTGGTTGCTTCTAGGGGAAGATGAAATTCTATTTCATTGCATTTAAAATGTCCAAGTCAACTTAAACAGCAATACTTGTTTTTTGTTTTCCAAATGAATGAAACCAGTCTGGAACTTCTCTGCTTTTCTTTCTGCGATGCTAACATATCCATGTGTATGCTCAATACCCATGACTTAAAAGAGCTTTAATAGAGTGACATAATTTTGAGACTTCTTGAAATTGTTTAGAAATATTCGTTTGGATGGTGGAAAATTAAATCTTTTTGCCCCTTCCTTCCCTATACTTTCTACTTACAAACAGCTAAAATGCTAACCTTCTTTAAAATACCTGTAAATGAATTTCAAAAGATTCTGTGATCCATAATAGACTATTTGGAATTATTATTGAATAACACAAAAATTTATCTTGAATTTTGTTTAAACCCAGGAACATAAAGTAAGAATTGCTCTTTTAAGGAAATAGAGCTCTTTCTGTTTGTGTAAAATCTCCCACTGAAAGCAGAAGAATTCAGCTTATAAATAATCATCCATAGGAAAGTGCAAAGGACCCCCAAAACTCGGACTGGCAAGTCTTCCCTGGACACTTAAAAACTCCAAATAGATTCACCAGAAAGTATAAAATCATTTCTCAGAATAGAAGCTTGTGTGCCTCACTAACCATGCATACTGTATATATTATATATTTTTCTTTTCTTTTTGGTGAGAATATTTTTAAAAAAGTTGTGTGGCTGTGATACAGGTAATTGCTTAAGCTTAAAAAAACAACTACACTGAACAACAAATCTCTGATAGTGTTTAACACTGAAAGCTGTTACCATGGAATTGAGGAAGCCGTTTTTGTCCTAGAGAAGAGCTGGGCACAGAGACAATGAACAAGGTTAGGAATAAATGGGTATCTTGTGAATAGGGAAGTGCTAAAAGTGGGGACCTCGAGGGATCAGTGTTTTGTGCATCTGTAATAAATGACCAGAGAGAGATGGAGGACAATAAACTCTTCAGGATTGTGGAGGATACCAAATGCACAGAATCCTAGCTGGGCTGAGAGTCCAGTGTACTCAGAAGGGAGGAGAGAAGGCAAAATCAAGAAGAGAGAGAAAGAGAATGAGAGGGTGGGATATTGTGAACCAGGAGTTTATGTCAAGTTCAAACTTACAGAAGAAGAGGTGCAGCATGGTGTGATATAAAGCCAGGGCTTGACTGTGTGAAAATGTAACTCATCAGTTATCCATTATTGCCAAGTAGGGAATCTACTTAGCTTGGGTTCCAAAGGACTGAAGGTTAACCCCCTATGTGCTAAAAGTTTTGCATAAACCTTTTAAAATAGACACTTTTAAATGAAAGGAAATCTTTTTCTGCCTTGATATATGAAACACAAGAGAACATTTTCTTTTTCACTAGGTTCACAGTTACAGGAATGTGTGTGTTACTCATCTCTGAATGCCCGGCAGTGTTTCCATTTGGAAGGGGTACAACAAATACCTCTGTTATTAGTGAATGTCAGAAGGGTCCCACTGTCTGCAGGAGGTAGGTGGAGCGTGTCTAGAATCCTGCACTAGGTTGTTCAAACTATGTCATCTCTCTCTCTCTCTTCCTGTTGTGTCTTTTTTCTTCCCTCCCTCTCTTTCATGAAGTATATCAAACATATAGAAAAGAATTGAGAACAATTTAATGATGTTTCAGTACCAGTATTGACGTAACATTTTAATAACAATATTATCATTTTATATGCTTGTGTCAGATTATTTTTTAAATATATAAAACATTAAATATTGAATTAAAGACTGAATTTCTCAAAACCTTTTCACTCCCTTCCTCTCTCCTTCCTCTTTTCCGAGAATTAATCACTTTCTCAAATTTAGTGCATATTTCTTCTGTCTGATGTATCTTTACAGCATTACATATGTTTGTTTCAAAAAGCAATGTATAGCTTTTTATGCGGTATTTAAAAAACTTTACCTAAATGGTACACCGTATTAATATGATTCTGCAGATTGTTTTTGTCATTCGACATTATGATTTTGAGGGATATCTCAGTGATATATTTAGATCCAATTTATTCATTTTAATTGTTGCTTTGTATTTTGTTATTTAATTTAGTAAAATTAAATTATCTATTTGCCTTTTGATGGACATTTAGATTGTTTACAATTTTTCACTGCTAATAGCAATGCTGTAATGGGTTTCCTTGTATCACTCTTTGTGACTCCCTTGAGCATATGGCTGAGAATTTTCTACCTGTACAGTAGCCACTGGAAGTGTGGCCAGCCCATACTGAGCTGTGCTGTAAGTGTAAAATACATATCGGATTTTGAAGACTTAGCATAAAAAAGAATGTTAAAAAATCTCTATAATGTTAGCATATTGACTATATGTTGAAATGCTAATACCTTAGATATATTGGGTTAAATAAAATGGTTACTTGTTTAAACAATTTTTAGTGAGGTTACTAGAGAATTTAAAACTGCACATGTGGCTTTCATTCATGACTCACATATTGGACTGTTCTGCTATTAAGATGTCTCTCTAGGATTTGGGTTTTAAGCATTCTCATTTTCTATTCCTTCTTTTTGGTCTTAATGGCATTTAATTTTTAGAGCCATTACTTACCTATGAGGGAGTTCCTTCCATTGCAAACCCCCCAATCATGCCACTCCTGTAAGCTTCCCTCTTAGGTTCTCCTTGGCTTTTTAATTTCTGCCTGTACAGGATGACTGCTAGGGATACGTGTGTGTTTTCAGATACTCTGGATGACTGAGGGTGTTTGATGCTTGACTAGTGGATAAGAGAGGTGTGACCTCATTATTTATGGAGTTCTGGGGTTATCACAGCATTCCATTATGCTTCTCAAAATTAGGGGTTTGAGATTCTGCTTAAGGACACAGATTTAGCTCTAAGCTATCATGCCCAAACTTATAGTATCTGTGAGTCAGCTTCTCTACCCAAGGAAGCGAATAAATCTCTGAAATGCTAATCCATCTTTAAGGAGCCCAATAGTCAAGGTTTCAAGGGAAAGGTTCCCCTCCCTTTCTCCCCCACGAACCCTTGCCATTATTCTCTCTAAGAAGGCAGGGATTTGAGACACCCTCAATCCTGCTTGAGACAGGGATTGGGTATACCCCATTCTTGCTGCTGTCACAGCAGCCTAAAAGATGGCAGCTAAGCCAAGCTGGAAGGAGCTTCTGTTCCCTATAGTGGTGGCTCCCCCATGTGTGACACAGCTCTGCTCTCGTGGCATCACCATTTCCAATGAGAAAATAAATTGCCTCTGTGCAGTCGCATGCAAAGCAGAGAGCCTTTTTAGCTGGCTGGAGCTGGGAGCTTGATAGAGAGCAGGAATTCTATGCACCAATTGTTAGTGGGTAGAGCTAGGGATGATTTTTCATTGTCTGTTGAACTCCAAGCACACCCTCTTGGAGTGGGTTTCAGATTTGAAAACAAATCTTCGCAGTGACTTTTCCAACCTGCTTGGCTTTAGAAGGATGGAGCTGTTGCCCAAATTTTTCAAAATCCCACCAAGTTGAGTGACACCACTTGTATTTTAGCAGAAGTATTTCTACTTGTCCTGTAACACTCCTACCTTCAACCAAAGCTTTGTTTACATAAGCAGAGGGACTGTGATGCTGTTAAAACGTAGGCTTTGTGGTTAGGCAGAGCTGGATTTGAACTGCAACTCTACCACCTGTATCAGCCCTGTGGGCTTGGGCAAGGTATGACCACCACAAGCCTCATCTTCTGCACCTGTAGAATGGAGACAATGACAGTACTTACATTATAAGTTACTGGAATTACTATGATTACAACTACTATTATAATGTGAGCCAACTTGAAAAGATTCATCTGACTCCAGCAACCAGATGCTTTGGGCTGCTTAGTATACTTTAACCAGTTGTTTTCAAGCTGACTTTGAGCTCTTTGGTTCATAAACTTGTTAGCTCAATTTTTCTGGAAGAATGATTTTCAAACGGGTACCCTGTCTCCACCTTTAAGATGCTGTTTCAGGATTTTGATATAACATGGCCTGAAAAAAATCCCACTTAATTTTGCATAATGGTTTGAATTTAGAAAATTTTATAGAAATAAAAAAATTTTATTCTAACATTCTAACTGTGGGCTAGAAATTGTGACAAACTCTTCTTGGCTGCTAGAGGTATGTGGAATACAGATTTTAAAAGCGATCTTGGCTGGGCATTGTGGCTCATGCTCGTAATCACAGCACTCTGGGAGGCCAAGGCAGAAGAAACCCAGGAGTTTTGAGACCAGCCTGGGCAACATAGGGAGACTCCATCTCTTTAAAAAATAAAAAAATTAGCTGGTTGGTGGTACACACCTGTAGTCGCAGCTACTCAGGTGGCTGAGGTGGGGGGATAGTTTGAGTCTGGGAGTTCGAGGCTGCAGTGAGCCATGATTATGCCACTGCATTCCAGCCTGGATAATACAGCAAGACCCCATCACAAAAAATAAAAAGATAAAAAAGTGATCTTCAAGGTGGAAAGACATGTGTATGTGTGAGATTTTTGTGATGAATACAACAATCACTAAAACCACTGTAGAGCTGATTTCTCCGTTTCACTTGGACTCCTGCAATTCTTCTGCCTGCCACTAGATGTGTGTGAGCTCCATTAAGCACTGCAGCCCTTAGAACTCGAGAGACATCAGCATAATGCATCCATTCCCAGCCAATCTGCTTGCACCACTTGTTCCATAAAATAGACTTTAATTTTATCAGTTGATCGTGGTTATAAGAAATACCATTTGAGGCAAGATGGAGTAAAAGAGTTAGTGGGGCTAGGCCATGCATCCTCAAAGTTCATCAATTTGCCCCAGAGGGGGTAAAATGGAGGCAAAATCTAACTCTTTTTATGTATAGGGTGAAGATACTCAGACATTACCTGAGTGGATATATGGCATGTCTGTGGTTTTAAAATCAATTAGGGAAAAGTGCCTAAGACTGCTCCTTAGGCGGGTGATAAATAGAAAAAGCCTGAGAAATCCAGCTTAGGTTTCTGTGGTGGTTCATCTGGTTTTTGAGGACAATGGATTGCTGAGACCCAGATGGTCACTGGGCTTTTCTCAGGGTTCAGAGCCTCCAGATGTGCTCAGCCCCCTGACCAGGCCTTCTGCATGGAGGGGCTTGGAGGGAAAATCCCCCAGCAGCTCTTATACTCCTGTAAACACATTACCTCAATGAGCTTGCTTGCAATAGCTGCCTTACCTCATTTTCTTTCTGCTCTTCAACTTGGCCTTCAAAACCCATCCCTTTTGTATTTTCCCTGATGTTGCTGTTTACTTCTAAAATAAGAGAGGGAGAGACTTCTACTGATGGGTAAATCTCAGTTTTGCCCCTGACTCTATAACCCTTCACTTTCGGATAAAAGGTAATTAGCTGGGTGAGCGAGATACTGTGTTAATCCACAGCGTAGGCTGCTCTTTCCATTCATATAACCAACTCCATGCAGGACTGGTCTTCACAGGGAAAGGAGCCCACTGCTGGTTCAGGATGGAGATGGACGTCCTTCCCTCCCCACAGCCAGGCAGAAACAATCCTGCTCTGCTTCTTTCCACTGCAGGAGCTTATTTAGGCTTCTAATGTTTTTGTTCTTCGCACTCTACAGTCACGTGCCACATTTTGGTCAACAATGGACTGCATATACCATGTGGCCCCATAAGATTATAATAGGGCTGAAAAATTCGTGCTGCCTAGTGACATTGTTGCTGTTGTGACATTGTAGCTATTATAGCGCGTGTGTTTGTGGTGTTGCTGCTGCAAACAAGTCTACTATTCTGCCAGCTGTATAAACAGCTAGGACACATAATTCTGTATAGTACACAGTACTTGGAAATGATAATAAACAACTGTGTTACTGGTTTATATATTTATTATACTATTTATCATTATTTTAGAGTGTATTCTTTTTTTTTTTTTTTTTGTGTCAGAAACTTGCTCTGTCACCTAGGCTGGAGTGCAATGGTGCGATCTCAGCTCACTGCAACCTCTGCCTCCTAGGTTCAAGTGATTCTCCTGTCTCAGCCTCCTGAGTAGCTGGGGTTATAGGCACATGCCACCACACCTGGCTAATTTTTTGTATTTTTAGTAGAGATGGGGTTTCACCATGTTGGCCAGGCTGGTCTCGAACTCCCGACCTCAGGTGATCCGCCTGTCTTGGCCTTCCAAAGTGCTGGGATTACAGACATGAGACACTGTGCCCAGCCATCAACACAATGAAGAAAATACGTCAACTAACAGGCAAAACATCCAGCTAGCAATAAAATGGCAGGATCAAATTCACACATAACAATATTAACCTTAAATGTAAATGGGCTAAATGCCCCAATCAAAAGACACAGACTGGCAAATTGGATAAAAAGCGAAGACCCATTGGTGTGCTGTATTCAGGAAACCAATCTCACACGCAAAGACACACATAGGCTTAAAATAAAGGGATGGAGGAAGATTTACCAAGCAAATGGAGAGAAAAAAAAAGCAGGAGTTGCAATCCTAGTCTCTGATAAAATAGACTTTAAAACAACAAAAATCAAAAGAGACAAAGAAGGGCATTATATAATGGTAAAAGAATCAATGCAATAAGAAGATCTAATGATCCTAAATATTTACATGCCCAATTCAGGAGCACGCAGATACATAAAGCAAGTTCTTAATGAGCTACAAAGAGACTTAGACGCCCACACAATAATAGTGGGAGACTTTTACACTCCACTGTCAATATTAGACAGATCAACAAGACAGAAAATTAACAAGGATATCCAGGACTTGAACTCAGATCTGGACCAAGCAAACCTAATAGACATTTACAGAACTCTCCACCCCAAATCCACAGAATATACATTCTCAGCACCACATCACACCTACTCTAAAATTGACCACATAATTGGAAGTAAATCACTCCTCAGCAAATGCAAAAGAACAGAAATCGTAACAGTCTCTCAGACCACAGTGCAATCAAATTAGAACTCAGAATTCAGAAACTAACTCAGAACCGCACAACTTCATGGAAACTGAACAACTGGCTCTTGAATGTTGACTGGATAAACAATGAAATGAAGGCAGAAATAAAGATGTTCTTCGAAACCAATGAGAACGAAGACTCAACGTACCAGAATCTCTGGGACACATTCAAAGCAGTGTCTAGAGGAAAATTTATAGCAATAAATGCCCACATGAGAAACAAGGAAAGATCTAAAATCAACACCCTATCATCAAAATTGAAAGAGCTAGAGGAGCAAGATAAAAAAAAAAATCAAAAGCTAGCAGAAGACAAGAAATAACTAAGATCAGAGCAGAACTGAAGGAGATATAGACACAAAAGCCCTTCAAAAAATCAATAAATCCAGAGCTGTTTTTTTTGAAAAGATCAACGAAATAGACAGACCACTAGCCAGATTAATAAAAAAGAAAAGAGACAATAATCAAATAGATGCAATAAAAAATGATAAAGGGGATATCACCACAGATTCCACAGAAATACAAACTACCAACAGAGATTACTACAAACAATTCTATGCACATAAACCAGTAAACCTGGAAGAAATGGATAAATTCCTGGACACTTACACCCCTACAAGCCTAAGCCAGGAAGAAGTCGAAACCCTGAATAGACCAATTACAAGGGTTGAAGTTGAGGCAGCAATTAATAGCTTACCAACCAAAAGAAGCCCAGGTCCAGATGGGTTCCCAGCCGAATTCTACCAGACATGCAAAGAGAAGCTGGAACCACTCCTTCTGAAACTATTCCAAACAATCCAAAAAGAGGGAATCTTCCCTATATCATTTTATGAGACCAACATTATCCTGATACCAAAACCCAGCAGAGACTCAACAAAAAAAGAAAACTTCAGGCCAATATCCATGATGAACATAGATAAAAAAATCTTCAATAAAATACTAACAAACCGGTTACAACAGCACATCAAAAAGCTTAGCCATCACGATCAAGGAGGCTTCATCCCGGGGATGCAAGGCTGGTTCAACATACACAAGTCTATAAATGTAGTTCACCACATAAATAGAACCAAAGACAAAAACCACATGATTATCTCAATAGATGCAGAGAAGGCCTTCGACAAAATTTAATAGCGCTTTATGCTAAAAACTCTCAATAAACTAGGTATCGACGGAACATATCTCAAAATAATAAAAGCTATTTATGACAAACCCACAGCCACTATCATACTGAATGGACAAAAACTGGAAGCATTCCCTTTGAAATCTGGCACTAGACAAGGATGCACTCTCTCACCACCACTATTCAATATAGTATTGGAAGTTTTAGCCAGAGCAATCAGGCAAGAAAAAGAAATACAGGGCATTCAATTAGAAAAGGAGGAAGCCAAATTTTCTCTATTTGTGGATGACATGATTGTATATTTAGAAGACGCTATCGTCTCAGCCCAAAGTCTCCTTAAACTGATAAGCAGCTTCAGCAAAGTTTCAGGATACAAAATCAATGTGCAAAAATCACAAGCATTCCTTTACACCAATAACAGACTTAAAGAATGCCAAATCAAGAACGAACTGCCATTCACAATTGCTACAAAGACAATAAAATACCTAGGAATACAACTAACAAAGGATATGTAGGACCTCTTCATGGAAAACTACAAACCCCTGCTCAATGAAATAAGAGAGGACACAAACAGATGGAGGAACATTCCATGCCCATGGTTAGGAAGAATCAATATTGTGAAAATGGCCATACTGCCCAAAGTAATTTATAGATTCAATGCTATCCCGATCAAGCTACAATGACCTTTTTCACAAAACTGGAAAAACCACCTTAAACTTCATATGGAACCAAAAGAGAGCCCACATAGCCAAGTCAATTGGAAGCAAAAAGGACAAAGCTGGAGGCATCATGCTACCTGACTTCAAACTATGCTATAAGACTACAGTAATCAAAACAGCATGGTACTGGTACCAAAGTGGAGATATAGACCAATGGAACAGAACAGAGGCCTTGGAGGCAACACCACACCTCTACAACCATCTGATCTTTGACAAACCTGACAAAAACAAGCAATGGGGAAAGGATTCCTTGTTTAATAAATGGTGCTGGAAAAACTGGCTAGCCATGTGCAGAAAGCAGAGACTGGACCCATTCCTGACACCTTACACTAAAATTAACTCCAGATGGATTAAAGACTTAAACATAAGTCCTAACACCATAAAAACCTTAGAAGAAAACCTAGGCAAAACCATTTAGGACATAGGCATAGGCAAGGAATTCATGACCAAAACACCAAAAGCATTGGCAACAAAAGCCAAAATAGACAAATGAGATCTAATTATACTCCAGAGCTTCTGCACAACAAAAGAAACAATCATTAGAGTGAAGTGGTAACTAACAGAATGGGAAAAAATTTTTGCAATCTACCCATCTGACAAAGGACTTATATCCAAAATCTATAAAGAACTAAAGCAGATTTACAAGAAAAAAAGAAACCCATTCAAAAGTGGGCAAAGGGTATGAGCAGACACTTTTCAAAAGAAGACATATATGAGGCCAACAAACATGAAAAAATGCTCATCATCACCGGTCATTAGAGAAATGCAAATCAAAACTACATTGAGCTCTCATCTCATGTCAGTTAGAATGGCGATCATTAAAAAATCTGGAGACGACAGATGCTGGAGAGGATGTGGAGAAATACGAACACTTTTACACTTTTGGTGGGAGTGTAAATTAGTTCAACCATTGTAAAAGACAGTGTGGCAATTCCTCAAGGACCTAGAAATAGAAATTCCATTTGACCCAGCAATCCCATTACTGGTTATATATCCAAAGGATTATAAATCACTTTATTATAAGGACACATGCACAGGTATGTTCATTGCAGCACTGTTTACAGTAGCAAAGACTTGGAACCAACCCAAATGCCCACTTATGATAGACTGGACAGGGAAAATGTGGCACATATACACCATGGAATACTATGCAGCCATAAAAACGATGAGTTCGTGTCCTTTGTAGGGACATGGATGAACCTGGAAACCATCATTCTCAGCAAACTGACACAGGAACAGAAAATCAAACACCGCATGTTCTCATTCATAGGTGGGTGTTGAATGATGAGAACACATGGGTACAGGGAGGGGAGCATCACACACTGAGTTCTGGGGGGGGGATCTAAGGGAGGGACAGTGTGGGATAGGGAGTTGGGGAGGGATAACACGGGGAGAATGCCAGATATAGGTGATGGGGTTGGAGGCAGCAAACCACATTGCCATGTATGTACCTATGCAACAATCCTGCATGTTGTTTACATGTACCCCAGAACCTAAAATGCAATTATATATATATATATATATATATATATATATATATATATATATATGAGTGAGGTGACAGAAGGAAGTCAGAGGGTCCTTTCTGCTTCTGCAGTCTTCTCATATTCTTTCAGCTTAAGATACTCAGTACGCCAAGGTGCCATATTTTAGGGTAGTGTTTCCCAGGTTGCATCATTTGCATTTAAAATTGTTGCTGCTCCCCTCAGAAAGAAATACAAATGGAGGTATAAACATATTCTCATAGTGTTAAACATTTCACATATGCTGTGCTTTCCTCACAAAACAGCCTTATCTCCATGTGTCCTACTGACAGCTTGATGATTTGGTGATCTGTTGTTTCAGTTTACATTTTCCTACTATGCTAATAATATTAGTTATATAATTGTGACGTGGGATGTAATTCTGGCCAATGAAATAAAGGTGCTTAATTTTATAAGAAAGTGCCAAAGAGCCTTCCAAAGTGGTTACTATTTTTCACTTTTATTAGAAATGTATGAGAATTCCAGTTGCTCCACATCCTTGCCAACACTTGGTATTGTTAGTCTAATTTTAGCCTTTCTTGGGAGTTTAAAGTGGTATTTCATATATGGTTTTATCTGATGACTAATGATGTTAAGCATTTAAAAAAATATATTTTTTGACCATTTGAATATCTTATTTTGTGAAATAGTTAATCAATTTTGAACTACTAGAACATCCTTGCATACTAGAAGAAATTCTACTTAGTCGTGACCAATTTTTAAAATAAATTTATCTGTTCATTTTGCTAACATTTTACTTGATATTTTTAACCTTTATTTGTGAATGCGATTAACCTATAAATTTTCTTCCTTGCACTCCCTGTTCAGTTTTGATGTCAGAGTTATACAAACTTCATAAAATGAGTTGGGAAACCTTTCTTCTTTTTCTATTCCTTGGGACTTTTTGATAATATAGGGGTTATCTGCTTCTTGGAGATTTGATAAGACTTAATTGTAGAACTGTCAGGGCCTCATGCTTTTATTGATTATGGTTCTAATATAGTGTTCTATTTATTCTTTAGGTGATTCGACAATTTATCATTTTCTTTTTATTCTCAATTTTTAACTTGATTGGCATAAGGTTTGCCATACCATTTCCTTTTGATTTTTAAACATCTAGGGAATCTATAGTTGGTACTTAAAAAAATTTAATATTACTTTTTGTGCTTTCTTTTTTTTTCTTTTGATCAGTCTTCGAGGTTTGTCTGTTTTATTGCTCTTTATCTTGTTCCTTTTGTTGTCAATTTTATTAATTTCTTCTCTTATTTATTACTATTAATTTTTAATTTCTTATTTCTGTCCTTCTCCTCTTTGATTTTTTTACTTGTTTCTTCTCCTTAGTTCTTGTGATAGATCCTGAATTTACCTTACAATTTTCTTCCTTTATAAAATATGCTTTTGCTATGGTTTGAATATTTGTGTCTTCTCCAAAATTCATGTTGAAACTTAATCCCCAATGCAACAATATTAGGAGGTGTGGCCTTTAGGAGGTGACTGAGTTATAAGGGCTCTGCCCTCATGAGTGGGATTAGGTGCCCTTGTAAAAGGGCTTGGTGGGGGGAGTTTGCCCTTTTTCTTTCATGCTGTCCATCTCTTCCACCATATGAGGACACAGTGTTCATCTCCTGCAGAAGATGTAGCTACAAAGTGTCATCTTGAAAGTGGAGATGGAGGTCTCTCCGGACATCAAACCTACTGGGTCCTTGGTACTGGACTCTTAGCCTCCAGAACAGTGACAGAATAAATCTGTCTTCTTTATAAATTACCCAGTCTCAGGTATTTTTTTGTAGCAGTGCAAGTGGACCAAGACAGCTTTCAAGACTACAAATTTTCGAATATAACTATCTCTTTAGGTATAGCTCACAAATTTTAATATGTAGCTTTTCTGTTGTTCAATTCTTACATGTTTCATATTTTGTTTTGACTCATTCTTTGTTTCATGGGTTATTTATAACCGTCTTTTATAAATTTCCATATTCATGGGTCTTTTTGGGGTGAGATCATCATTTTTTAAAATGAGTTCCTCTCTGATTGTATTGCAGTCAGAATACTTGCTCTGACTTGGTAGATTTGGATGACACAGGCATCGGTCTTTGACTCTTGGTTGTAAACACTTTGAAATCAACACTAATGAGATCAAAGAGAATGAAGAGACCAGACAGAATTAGTTATTTGAATGAAACCCCACAGAGGAAGAGTTTTCTGTGATGTTAGCTTGGCAGTGAACATGGATTTGGTCCCATGGGACCAAGTTTCCCTTGGAGACTTGTTTGAAGTCCCTGGCTTCCTGGAAGTTACTCTTCAGGGATGCAGGCAATTCTGACCACCACAGTCTGAGTAACTGAATATTAAAGTGGAAGTTTTAGCTGAGACTCAAAGACAATGGGTAAAGATAACACAGCAAGGGACTAGATGATAATGCAAATTTTAAATATTAGAAAATATTTAAAAACTGATTTTATGCCTCTTAAACATACATTTACCTTAGGAGTAACAGCAGTTGTGTTTTTGGAGATTAGAAAGAATTTGTGAAGGGATTTTCTTTTGGAGAGAGTTTCATGGTGAGCAGTCCCCATCTTCAACATGAAGGGGTGAGTTGTGTCTGACTTCATCTCAAGGCTAGGGAGGGGCATTTTAATGGGTCTATTCAAAGCACTTACATGATCCCTGCATTATAAAGCTCACAGTGGCCAGGTGTCTGACTCCTCTGACTTACACTAAGCAAGTCTTAAAAGAGTAAAAGATGAGTCATCTAACTGCTGGTGGATGATTCAGAGGTGTGGTGTCTGTGTTGGGATCCTCCTGTGCATGGAGCATGAGTGTTTCCTAAGACTTTTTACTTGCATGTGTATGCAAGAGCTGAATCGCTACCAGTAGGGGCTTCTGGTTAATGAGATCTGGTTGGCAAAAACTGGAGGTGAAATGTCTAGGGGCTGTGGAGGTAGGAGAGTGAGCAACTGGACTAGAGATGGATTTGTCTGGGTCAAGAAAACTGCAGATGAAAAATCAATAGCAATGGGAATCTCTGAATAACTTGTGGAAGTGCTTCACAAGAGAACGAGAGTGGGATAGTGCCATCCAATAATAACAATTGAGCTTAGGATAGTACAAGTCAAGTAAGAGCTTTCCTTCTCCCTTCACTCCTTCCTCTCTCTGAGCCCCAGTCCTAGAATGTCAGGAACAGCAGATGAGGAATGAGAGAGAAGGTGAGCCAGAAAGATGAAAGTCAGTTACCCTTCTTCCAAGGTAGTAAGCTGGGGACAAAGGGAGTAGTGAAACTTTGAGTGACGTCAGAAGCATTGACTATTACATGGTCCTGGACATTCTAACTGCCCTGTTGAAACTGTAAGATTTTTTTCTGTAAGTAATCAGAGTAGACATGGGAGCCACTGGAGTTTTATACTGGGCAAGAGTTCTTACTCTACTGAGTAAATTTTAAAAGAATACAGAAAGACAAAATAGGAATGCTCTGTGACTGCATTCCATGAATTGTGCTTCTTCAGTGTATTGATTTTATCCAATATAAAGTGGAATTCTTGAGTCACTTAGAAAATTATTGCTTTATGGGGCTTCCTTGTGAAGAAGGTGGTGACCGGGGAAAATGATGTGGCAGAAGGTAATGTATTGGTCTTGGCACGTTCTCTTTCATGCTCATCTTTAGAGGGGTAAACTTTGGGATGTCTGTCTTTTGTTTTCTAACAGGGATTTTTTGTTTTTTATTTTTATATTTTATAGATTTGGGGCTATAAGTGCAGTCTATATTTTATAGATTTAGGGGTTGAGTTTGAGACCAGCCTGGGTAACATGGCAAACCCCCATCTCTACAACAACAACAACAAAACAACAATGCACAAATTAGCCAGGCATGGTGGCATGTGTCTGTATTCCCAGCTACTTGGGTGGCTGAGGTGGGAGAATTCTAACCCATAGCAGTGATTTCCTTAGGGATGACCATGTGATTCAGATCAGACCAATTATATTCTTATATAGAATGTTACACATCTGAAATAGATTATTACATGCCTTATATATGTGTTTTTCCTCATAGCAACTGGCATACTTGATAAATAGTGGTTTAACTGAATTGAAGCTTTCCCTTGACACCCTTTACCATGTTTATTGTCTCCTTTGAGAAATAGTAGTGATGGTGGGTATTCCACCTTCCTGAATTGAAAATAACATGAGATTTGGATTTATACAGATATAAGGTTTAATGTTTAGCTTTGGCATGTACTAGCTATATAGCCTTGGGTAAGTCACTTATCCTATATGAGTCTTGGTGTCCTCATTTGTAAAATGGTGATAATTCTTATCTTATGGGTTTGTCAGGAAAATCAGATGACATGTGCCAAACACCAGCAGTGTCTGGCATAGTGCAGGTGTCAGTGCTAACTCCCTTTCTTCTTTAATCAGTCCATTTAAGAAGGCAGGATTCGAAGCAGAGAGAAGGTGGTACCAGAAGATTGTAGAGGAAATGTTCTGGAACACCTTGCCTTTGCAATTTCCTTCCGGAGGACATCTGATGATCCTGTAGCATCCCTTTTCATTTCTTTCTCTATTTTTAGGCAGGACTAAAGCTCACTCCTGAACCCATTAGTGAAGGTTAATGCATGACAGTAAGATATTTAGGTGAATTGCATGGAACATCTTCAAAAGGTGGTTTATTGCTATTTCCATAGAACATTTCAGTCAGAAAATTCCTGGATGGGGGATCTTTCTTGTCCTCATAAGTTTATCTTTGCCAGTAGCAGAAAGGTCCTTGTATTATTCAGTAGTCTTTCAGTTATGCTGGGGGGTGGTGGGTGGAACCACAATAAAATTGGCTTAGACAGGAGAATTTATTGGCCCATTTGACTGAGGAGTCCAGGGATAACTCTGGATTTGAGCTCAGTTGGATCTAGGTGACCAATAAGTGTCAATAGAACTTCTCTGATGCAATTTCATAGCTTTGCTTCTTTTCTCTCTCGATTTCATTCTTTTCTTTCCCAGAATAGATTAGCTTTTCCCTTCTTAGGTAAAGAAGATGGGTGCTAGAACTTACAATCTTACTTCCTCCCAGAATTATGACCCCAAAGGCAAACATTATTTCTTATAAGCTTTACCAGTCCTGGCAAAGAATCTAACTGGTCTGATCCAAGTCACATGATCATCTCTGAAGAAATCACTGCTGTGGTTTGGGGGGTTTGTGGGAATTCTGATTGATCAGACTGGGTTTCAAGCCCATGCTTGTGGTGGTTGGGAAGAAGGAGGAGGAAGAACCCTGTGATAGACAGCCCCTCAGGTCCACATAGACTGGGGAAGAAGCATCTCCAGAGGAAGAAGCTGGCCAGGCAAATAAAACAGGATGCTTTATTACACAGCACTTTTCAGTGTTCACAGTCCTTGACCTGTTTTATTATTTTTTTCTCTAGGACTCTTTCATTAAGTGTCTTCCTTACAGGTAATACATTTTCTTCCACTGTTGTCTTCTACTTGGAATTTACTGATCTTTTAATTAGAATTAAAGGCCTCCTAACCTTTCCCCAATATTTAAGTTCCCGTGTTGATCACTCAGTGGATTCCTTGGGAATGTCTCTGATAGGAAAAAATGAAGATTATAACTTCATCTGAACTGTGTGGATAATTAGTTGCTCATTTTAAAAACATTCTCTCCAGCGTTGAAAAGCGTATTAAATAGAGCCTTAGGGTTCACACAGGTAGTGAAGAGACAAATACTCATGCTTCTGGGGAGCATGTGGCAGAGGCTATGACTTTTAAAATATGATCTTGTGCCTTGGTAACCTAGTAGGAGGACAAAGAAGAATATATCCCACTCTATAATGTAAACGTGGTGAGATTCAAATCTTATATTTGTGGTCATAAATCAGATTTGGTGTTGTATATTGCATAGTATGACCAGAAACTCAGGTGTGTCCAAAACCTGCCCTGCCAACCACCCCCTGTTCCTCAGGACAGCACAAGTGGCTGATGTACCGAGGTAGGGTTCTCCAGAAATGGGTGGGTTGAAGCATATTGCATGAACCTGAGACCTAAGTAGTTTTTCTTAATTAAAAAAAATCAAAAGTTTGAAAATTTTCCTACTATCTGTCTGTCCACATGGAACAATAAAATTGAAGGGGAGTTGAGAGATTGACATGGTCAGAGCTGCAGAGCAGGCTGGGATGTAACTTCCTCCTCTAGCTGCTTATGTGAGGAAGGAAGAGAAAAGAGAAGCTATAGGACTCCTTTTGGACCCTGACAAAGATTCTGCTCCTTCTGCATTAAGGGAAGGAGGCTTCCTGGCTAAGTGAGTGCAGTTCTTTAAGGCTCAATGGACCCACTCATGGGAATTACAGCTTAATCAATGTTCTGGAGTCTAAATTAATCAGATTACTACCCTTTCCTTTGAGAGGAGTGGGTAATGAGAACCCACAAAGGCAGAATTAGGTCTGGCATGGGAGAAGGATTTGAAATGATCATTCACCAGTATTTTATTTTGTTCCATCTTCGGACCTAATTAAAAAATCTGAATACATTGGCCTGTTAGTCATCTCAAACCAGTAAAAATTTACCCATGAAATCTACCTACTGCTATTGTTGATGAGAGTATGACATATATACAATAGAAGATGGTGAGCAAATTTAAACACTTTATCTCATATAGGCATTTCTGCAATGATGTGATATGAACATTTTTGAAAACCCCCACATTCTACAAAATCACACATTGGAAATAATGGGGATTGTAGAAAGATAGGATGTGAAACCTGTTCACTCAAAACATATGCAACCTCCTCATCAGTTAAAAATAAACTGCAATCCTAGTAAAAATACTAGAATAGTAAAAAAAAAAAAAA
>NW_016107368.1:1595735-1612270 GCF_001604975.1 Cebus imitator | reverse complement strand
GGCAAAATAAAGACCGGGTGGAACCACACAATAAGCACATCTGAGACAAAGCATGTAGTCTAACCAGACTGGAGGAACAGTGTTGGATGATGGACATCATGTACAATACCATATTCCTTCACGGCTTGCTGCATTTGGTGTAAAACATTAAAATGCTGGCAAAAATTGTATATGAACTAACATGACTTCTATGTTAAATTAACATTGTTTCTTTATTTCTCAGTCATGTATGAACTAATTTGCTTTACAAAGCATGAGTTGTAGAAGAAGAGACTATATATTTGAGACATATGCTAACAAATATTTCATAGTTATTTTGACTTTCATCTATAAAATCGAAGTCAGTTCATTTGCTTCAGATTTATTAAGTGAAATCATGCATGTGGAAGCTTAAGTAACTGATAAATGGTCATGCAGGTATTTGGTAATGAATCTTATAATTGTATATTCTTTTTCCACTTGCTTGCTTATCAGCTTTGGGAAAGTTACTTAAACATTTAGTGCTCCAGTTTCCTCATCTGTAAAATGAGGTTAATATTAATTATTACCTCATACTACCTTTTTTTGGGGAGTTTAATCCCACTTTCTTCATCCTCCATGCATTTTGTAATCTGTAGCTCTCAGTCTTTTTCTCCTTGTGCAAAAATAGTAACTATCTTTTATTATGCACAGTTGAGTTTCCTCAATTTTTATTTATTTAATCCATCAAATACTTACAGACACTGCTTACTAGGTACTGGGCACTGTTCTAATCACAAATATTAACTCATTTAATTCTATGAGGTAAGTGTATCATTATTTCCATGTTATAAATGAGGAGGAAACTAAAGCACAGAGGGGTTAGGGCACTAGCCCAAGGTACCCAGCTTGTGAGTGACATGAATGAGATGGAATCCAGGTCTATCTTTTGCCCAGGATGGTGGTCCTAACCCTAGCCCATGCTGGGGGTGGGTTCTGTCAACACTGTTGATTGCTTTGATCACCTCCTCTGTCCCTGGCATCTTTATTGAGGTTCTTGGGTAAATGCACAGATGGACTCAGCACCTTCCGGTTTCAGTCTGCCAGGCCCACCCTCGGGGAACTCTGGGAAATGGAGTCTGACCTTGCAGGAAGTAAGCATAAAGACAGCTTCTGAAATGTTTCCCCTCACAAAACGACACTTACCTGGGCCAATGAAATCTATCAAGAAGTTATAGGTATAATAATTTAATTCATTCAAACTACATTCTGTGAAAGGATGATTTCCTGATCCTTGTTTTTTTTTTCTCCTATCCTCAAAAGTTGGTTTCTTTACTTCCAAAGGAAAAATTTATTATGCATTTTCCTTCATTTAAAAATATTTAACAACTGATTTGTGTGTTGCATGAAAGTTACACATTTCCTAAGATGCATTTGCTATTTTATTTTCTTTCATTCAAAAATGTGTCAGTAATCTTTTTGTTAACATGAAGATAAAGGATTAGTAATGCAAGATGCAGTTTTCTTGTAACCTTCTTGAAAGCAGACTATAGTTTCTTATCTGGCTCCAACATTCATTTTCTCGAATAGAAAAAAAGGTGACTTAAAATGAAATAAACCACATTTGATTCCTAAGAGCTTCACTAGCAGGGAAATGTACTGAGAAAGGCAGACTTTCTCGGATTCCTGAAAGCCCCTCTGCTCCCAAGTGAGGGAGTTGACTAATTTTGCATTTTAAAGTAGACTAGCAATGCAAAAAGAATTGTGAATTGTCTCTCATTTGATCACCAATCGATCTTTATCAATGATTTATTCCTTGAAAATTCAGGCTGCTAGAAAAAAAAATCACTGAGGTGTAAATCTTTATGATATCATTTAAAGCTTTATTTACTTTTAGAGATATGATCTCACTCTGTCACCCAGGCTGGAATGCAGTGGTGTGATCATAGCTCACTGCAGCTTTGAACTCCTGGGTTCAGGAGATCCTTCTTCCTTAGCCTTCCAAGTAGCTAGGACTATGGGCTTGCGCTATCATGCCTAGCTAATTAAAAATATTTTTTGTTTTTTTGTGGAGATAGAGTCTCACTATGTTGCCCAGGCTAGTCTGGAGCTCTTGCCCTCAAGCAGTCCTCCTGCCTTAGCTTTCCAAAGTGTTGGGATTATAGGTGTGAGCCACTGCTCCTGGCCTAAAATCTTATTTTATTTATTGAGTACCTACTCTGAGCAAGGAACTAAGCAAAGTGCTAATAGCATTCAGAGACAAAGAAGAAAAACCCCTGCTCTTGATGAGTCATATCCACTCTCCTTGACCCTTGATGGTGGAAGAGGCACGTGTGGGGAGAAAAATATGACACGTGGTTTTCACTCCCAACTGCAAAGTTCAGGCATGAGTAGAGAGAATTTATAGGTCTTTTATGTTCTTTTATAGATGGTTGAGTGAGCCTGCCTCAACCTCCTGCTTTGGTGCCTGTGTATGTGGAGGCAAGGACTCCAGCTTTTGAAATGTCACCTGGGTGAGAGGATAAGGACCCATTTCCTGTAGAATCTCAGAGGTCAACTGATCAGGCTAATGGGGCTTCTGAAGCCTATGGTGATCCTCACATGTGCTAATTCCAGCCCTGATGGAAGCTCATGACTGTGTCACCACACAGTGTCCAGAGCAAGCCCAGGGCATTTTAAAGTATGAACCTTCAGTTCAGCTTGGCATGCATCTGGCCTAGTCTGTGCTATGCTTAGTCCTGAGGGAACACAGTTGAGTGAGGCCTGCTCCCTGACCTCCAGGAAGTACTTTAATCGTGCAATAAATGTTAGTATGAAAGTGAGTACTAGCCCTCCTGTGAGGGCCAGAGGAGGGGCATGTGGACAACCTGGGGACTCAGGAGAGCGTCTTGGAGGAAGTGTTAGTTAGAGTGCTGAAGGGAGAGTCAGAGCTTTCCAGGTAAGGGAGTGTAAGGCACACTGCAGGAAAACAAAATCTAATGCAACAGAAAGTTCCGCTTTGTCAGGCTTGGAAAGTGCCTGTGGTATTTGGTATAGAGGCTGTCTGCGTGCCTTATGAGCAGTTCTGTGATTGATGTGATGGTGGGTGTCTCTTATCCAGAGGATCTGCAGGTGCGGGAGCTGATTCACTGATTGGCTCCATTTTCTCCACTAGGGAGGTGAGGCTTTTTGGCTAGGAGGAGTGGGTGGGAGAAGATGTTGGTGGACTGGGTGAAGACCAGTCGAAGGAGTGCAGACCAGGAAGAGGAGGACGTTGATTTGGAAGGGAGGTCAGGCTTCAGACAAATGACGAGACTAATGAGACTAAATCTCAATTAGTCTCATCAGTTTTGCTGGGCAGGAGAAATGGAAAGGCAAGGAAGCACAGGAGTAAGGAGCTTAATGAAAATGGTTCCGATAGCCTGTATTCTTCCCAGGGTAAGGCAGAAAGGGGCCTGTAGAGGGTTAATAAGCTGCAGAAGCTGGAAGGATCAAGGCCCTGTTGGTCTCCTTCAAAATGCAAATATCTATGAAAAGAGCAACTGAAAAAGCCCCTAATATTGTTAAACCTGAGTCCACTAGGACTTCTTTCTGCAGGATTGGAGAGTCTGGAGCCTTTGTGAAGCCTCTGGCAAGAAAGGGGAAGGGAGAGAGTGTGTGATGGCTATGGCCTTTCCTCCCTGCTGAGTCCTTTGAGCTGTTTATTTATTTTTTTCTGGATTTAATGGAAGTATTCTCTGTTACCTTGAAATGAACCAGGGAGGCAGCTATGGTAGGATAGAAATAGCTCTCAGTGCTGATCTGTTTGGGGCAGGAAATGCTCAGACACGAATAACAAAGCAGACTCCATCAGAGATGAGACCAGGGAAGGACGTTAAAATGGGTGGGTCTTGAGAAGGATATTTCAGAAAAGAAAGTGCCAGGTACGGGGTAGGTGTTAAGTAAAGATTTCCTGAATTTAATTCAGTTCAATTGTAGGCTCCCGGAGGAGGTTGGAGAGCTGCTCAGAGAGGGCAAAGCTCATAGCAGGGGCTGTTCAGCAGAAGCCTCAGAACCTGAGACAGGGTCCCTGCCTTTGCTGCCACGGTCATGGGCTGCTCCTCTGCACATATCTCATCCTTACTAGATTGGGCTTTCTGAGGCCAAATGCCATCTGTTTTGTTCTTTGTTCCCTCAGCACCCAGCCTGACACCCATTCATAAACAAATGCCTCACCCAGAGTATGTTCCATCTTTGAGAAACTGGACTAGAAACAAGTGGAGAGAGGAAGAGAATGAGACTCTCTGCTTGTGGCTAGAGGAGAGCTGGCTGGAGAGGAGGACAGAGGCTGACACCTTGTGACTTTTCCATCATGCTCTAGTTGGAAGTATTTCACGCTCCAGGGGAGGAGCTGCTGTAAGTAGGAGAGTTATTTTGAAATGCAAAGAGGCAGTATAGTTGGACAGTGGATATTTATCAAGGTTTCTTCTCCCTTGCCCATGTGGTTCCCAAACCTCTCTGTCCCCACTAGTTTTATCCTTCCCCAAGTGACCTTTCTCCTCTATCCTACACAGTCTACCACATTCATTGAAGGGAATATGTAAAGGAACACACAGAGTCAAGTCTTGGATGTTGAATTTCAAATACATTAAAAAACTCCTAACAAAGACAACATTCTTGAAAGCCAATGCTTTCAAATATATATATATGCACATATTTCTGATATATATTTGATTATATATGTGTATGTGTATTACTTCAAAAGAGCCACCCTAAAGGAAGCTGGGAATACAATTCACAAATCAGTGATTCTCAACACCATCAGACCCAGCAGACTCCCTTTTTCTTTGAATTCAACCTTTCTATTACCAAAAATTTCAAAAATTCACACCAGTTGACTGAATAGTAAAATAAACCCGATGCAGCCATCATCCAGCTTCAAAAATTAGTGATACATGCTACATTTTGTTTTATCTCTACCTGACCCACTCTACAACCCTGATGATTCCAAAGCAAATCGTAGCATTTTATCTGAAAATACTTCTGGAGGTAATCTATTACAATAAAGTACTCATTTAGAAAACATAACCTCAGCACAGTTATCATACCAGAGATAATTAATAATAATTCCTTAATTACCATGTTTATATTTCCCTGAGTAACTTATACATTTTTGACAATTTTTTGAAATCCCCTTTTATAACTGATACTTTGCAAAGTCCCCTTTATTATACTCAAATAAAACCAATAGACAAATCTGATCTGTGTAATTAAAAGTGTCAGTATAACACCCTGGGATATAAAGGAAAAACAAAATCAAAGCTACTTAAAATAAAACATATATTTCAACATTTGAGTGCTTAGACACCACTACAGTAGAGGATATAATAGTGTAGTTCTACGCTTGAACAGTGAGCCACAGTGAATGTCACAGCCTTAAACACAGACTGATATAGGGGTGTTATGTAGTGATTTAAATATCACAAATGGTATTGCCATTAGTACATACTTTTCTGAAATGATGAGTAACTCCTGAGAAAGTCTCTTAAAAAAGAAGATTCAACCTTTCCCTGATTTATAATATTGTTGCTGTCCTAGAAAATTCAGTTTGTATTTTATATTTAAAGTGTGCAAAAATTCTGTGTGTTTATATGTAAAATAGAATTAGGCTCTGGGTGCAAATAATTATAAGTGATTTTTAAATCTACATGACTGTCTGGGGAAAATACCCAAGTCATACAGAATGCGGAAAAATTCTTTATTGGTGGGACCGTCCTAAGCATTGTGAGATGTCTTTTATTCTTGGCTTCTGCTCACTAAGTGCCAGAACTATTTTAGAGTAACAGAGATTAAAGAGACTTGAGAACTAAATTTAATATATGATCCTTAATTGGATCCTGGATGGAACTATAAACCAGCTATAAAGAATATTGTTGGGATAACTGGGGACATTTGAATAACAAATTAGGTAATACTATTAATACTAAACTTCTTTATTATTTGGGTAATTATAGTTGGATCTATTCTTGCAACTCTTCCATAAATTTCAAAACTTTTGAAATAAAATGTTTTGAGGGAAACACCCTCACAAATTTTCAAAATTGCCATGGGGGGGTCATACCACTTCCTTTGAGAGCTGGTGGCATAAGTAACAGATCCAGAGGGCAGGAGGTTGATTTGGGAAAGGTGCAAGAGGATTAGAAATGGAGTGGCATTTCTTCCTCATGCACTACCTTGGGCTGGGTGCCAGGATGGGTACCTAGAAAGTCCTTTAAATTTGGGTTTCTGAGAGTAGTAATGACTTGTAACCTACTTACCCTCTGGAACATAAGAAGCAGCAGCCTTGCTAATATTCCCCAGGGTCACAAAAGCATGGGAGAAGTAGATTCTCACAGGCTGCAGAATATTGGTGGAGGGTGTCAGAAAGCCCCCAATCCCTCGGAGACATGCACAAGTGGCTGATAAAGGGTGAGGAGCTCAAGTCGGCAGATACCACCAGAGAGCTGAGGGTGGCTATGGCTCAGAGGCTCCCTTAGTGCCAACTCTCATGTCCTGGACTTGGTGCTATTTCTGAAACTTAGCTGCTACCCTGGCTGAAAAGGGAAGTATGGAGCTGGGGTGGGGTGCAGGACAAAAGCCCACAAAATTTGACTGAGTTAAACTTAAAATGTCTGAGTGATTACTAATGTGATTGAATTTACCTAAAAGTGTTTTCTGCTGTCAAATGGAAATGGGAACTCAAGGCAGAAATGGACTGGAGTTATAGAAAATTAAGCTCCATTTCTTTTGGTAAATGTGATTTTGTGGCTTGTGAAAATTTGAGTCTGCTAAAGTAGTTAGATCAGATGTGTTCATGGAATGCAGTATTCAGCATAGCTGAATATATAGAATGTATCAGAAAGATGACAAGAAACTGGACAGAGGATTGTGCAAACAGAAATACCATTTTGATAGTGGCTGGGAGCAGTTAGGGGAGAAGGTGTATATGAAATTATGAGTATAGAAAAGTTCCAGAAGTCTTGGGGTGCCTCTTTCCCAGTTCTGTAATCCAGAAGAGCTGAAGAAGACAATGTGTTCATTTAGTTCAAAAAATATCAATTTAAAAAGTGTTTGTCTTCCTAAGTAAGGCCTGTAGAGAATGCATGGGTCCACTGTGAAATAAAAACCCTTGTGTCTTCAGCCAGGCTCCCTTTGTTTAGTAAGAGGATGCCCTAGGAACAGGCAGGGGCAGATGGCTGAGATCCTATTGCAGCAGCCTCAGAACTTAGGAACACTAATTTTAAAGGGGGATTAAAGCACAGAAGGACACTTTTAAAACATCATGCATTTTCATAAGCACCTATGCATGCTTGCTCCCTGCTAGATGTTTATGTCACAGGTCTTGGGAACAGAAACTGTGATGGAAGCAAGGGAGCTCTTATGTTGACTCTGTATAGGGACAGTATTTATCTTCCTAAAGTACTAGGAAGGGTTCCTCCCTTGTCTCTTTTTTGCTTTCTTGGCTCATGGAATGGAGGAAAAGTCTGGTATCATTCCAGCTTCCTGGATAATGGTGACTCTGGGAATTGAAGTCTCTCTTAAGACACTGCAGTGTCCATAAGGGAGCCCTCAGCATGTAGGAGCAGTGAGGCCATTCGTGCCTTCTAAACCAGAGCTCTAACGTTTCATTTTAGTGCATTTTAGATGTCAACTCATTCTGGTGTTATGGTCTTCAGACTGGTGAATGCATCCCCACTGGTGAACTCAAAGACTTTCCATGAGGCATGAGGGCACACAGATGGTTTAGATCCCCAGATTCCACATGTCTTCTTTCCTAATACTTATCCACCTGGGAACATGCCTGAGGTCTACAGAGTCTCCTTTTCCATCTCCCTTCATACTTTCCCACTAGAAAACAGAGACATAGGCCAAGTGCGGTGGCTCATGCCTGTAATCCCAGCACTTTGGGAGGTTGAGGTGGGCAGATACCTGAGGTCAGTAGTTTGAGGCCAGTCTGGCCAACATGGTGAAACTCTGTCTCTACTAAAAATACAAAAATTAGCTGGACATGGTGGTGGGTGCCTGTAATCCCAGCTACTCAGGCGGCTGAGGCAGGAGAATCACTTGAACCCAGGAGGCAGAGGTTGCAGTGAGCTGAGATTACACTATTGCACTCCAGCCTTGGTGTGACGAGAGCAACACTCCCTCTCAAAAAAATAAACAAAACACACACACACACACACACACACACACACACACACACACACACACACGAAACCACCAAGAAACAGAGGCACACCTCTCTCCTGATCATGGTGCTTTGCCTCGGGAATAGATAAATCTGTAGTGGCAACAAACAAAGGGTGGCAGGTTGGAAAATGACTGGGTCACAATTGTTCTCACTACCGAGTTGTTTCTGACCCTGCTTTCATCAAAATGGACATGTGTCCCTTGTCCCTGCCCCACATATCCTCTCTTTTTACCCAGGGTAGCATTACAGACATAATTAGTATTTCTATCAGAGCTTTAGTTATGCATGGATTCAGGATGCGTCTTCTAGTCAATGGCATCTTACAGTTCCTTCATTTGAGTCTTAGTCACAAAGTAGTTTTATTGCATGACAATTTTAAGAAAGTTTCAACATTAAACTTGTAGAATGGTATATGAAGCTTGGGAGAAAATCCCAGAGGCAATAGTGGAGCACTCTTAAGAAATGTCTCTTCGTCAATGTTCTTGATGGTATATTGGGTAGAAAACTATGATCATTAATGCCTTGATGATGATATTGGGTAGAAAACCATGATCATTAATGCCTCAGTTGAAAAGCAATTCAGAAGAGCTGGACTTAGAATGTGAAGATGTTTTAGAAATACCGTACCAATTTATTTTACTTATATTTCTATTTTTTATGAATGCGCAAGAATGACACATATCTAGAATCTGTGTCAGAGCTCCCTTGGTGGGCTTCTGGTGGTCACACGCTCTGCCGTTTGCCCCTAGATTCTGTATTTCAAGGTGGGGAAGAGGTGACTGCAGGTGCCAGCAATGAAAAAAGAAGGCCATGGACAACTTCTGGAACATAAAACAACCAGATTTCTTTAAAAAGGAAAGGAAAGGCTGTGGTGAAGTAAAAACGATGAAGAGGTGTTTTTAGCAACAACTGGTGACCCTGCTGTTTATTTCAAAGTCAGTTATTTTGAACCATTTAAGGTATTAACCTTGGTCTAGACCTGCTGCCCTCACCTACAGAGGCTGAAAGTGTCCAAAGTGAATTACGCAGAAGACCATTTAGGCTGAGCCTCTTGGCATTCTGAATTGGATGCCATTTTTAATTTTTATTTTCTCATGGTTGCTGTGTGTGTGTTTATGTTTGCAAGAGCAGTTTAGGCCCTGGAATTGCAAGCTGTTCTGTTAAGACCCAGGCCGCTTTGCTATCTCCTATCTTTGTTCCTCACCTCATTTTGAAGGATTGTTAGACGTTTGTAAGTACAATGGGATTATTTATTCATTGTGTCTGTCCACTCTTTTCTGTGCCACAAAAGGAGAAATAGCCTGCACTGTGACTTAAGAGCTTTCTGACCGCTCCAAAGTCATGACATTTCCTTTGCTTTTTGATGACTGGCTTTGAAAAGCAGGGGAAGCTGGGTGACAAACTCTGTTGGCTCCAAGAGGGAGATGACTTGTCGTTGTTGTGAAAAAGCGTATTTAGTCACTTTTAGAGAGCAAATTGCGGACTTAATAGAGCCACACAGTCTTCTTTGGAGATTGCTACAAGGTGGATTGTCTTGATAAAACATTTGAAGCCAGAAATCCATCAAGCGTCAGTGAATATAAGCACTGACCTGAACCCAGGCACACCACATTCTCACCAAGCTTTAGAGTCTTTTTTTTTTTTTTTTTAAATAGAGAAAGGATAACTGTCCAGTACCTTTCATTATGCCTTCTTTGCAATTCTTTTTCCAGTTCCAAATCAAATGAAAGAGTTTGATGATGAACTATTTTGAGTCTATCTGAGACCATATGCATTGGTATCTGTAGGCTCAGCTTTTTGGGTTTCTGCAGAAGCTATGAATGTGCACTTGAAGCCGAGCATTTAGCAGGCTCTTTCCTGGCCAAGGGCAAATCTCTACATTAAACAGAACCAATGCCTTCTCAGCGTCACCCACTCCCAAGCCCCTTGATGATTATTATGTGTACTGCCACTTTTTAGGTGATATTGACAGAGCAACTCCGAGTCATGTTGATTTCCTCCTGGACACTTAACTGTCTTTGAGGTAGCTGCCACCAGGTGAGAGTAGAGTCCTCAGGCATGGCTGCACTTTGCCAAATATAGATGAGAATGAGTGAGAGAGAGTCAATGGTTGCTTATATCTTTTTATATTAAAATAATAGCTATACTAAGTATTATTATGAGTAGTTAACTATGTTTTAATTACTAAGCCCTTTCTCAAACCTTCATTTTACAACCTCAGTTTTCTGCTGTTGAAAGAAGGTAACACACCCTTCTTACTCTAGACTTTTGATGAAGCCCAAATTCAATAGACAATGTTGAGAAAGCAAAAAATTTAAGATTTAAAAAGGGATTTTATTTGAAAAAGAAAACATATACTTTGAGAATGGCTGTGTTCTGTTGTGAACAGTGGATTGAACAAGAGGAAGATAAGACTTAGGAGGAGGGGCCCACTGGAGTGGGCCAGGACAAGATGGCCCTTTGGCCCAGGCCCTTGGAAAGGCTGTGGTTGCAGCATTAGTCTTTTGTTTTTTCTTCTCCATTCCTCCTTTCCTTTCTGGAAAAGAAAAATACAGAAAAATAGAAAGGGCAATGTAAGATCAATACTTGGGTACTCACATCCTAGAATTAACTAACAGTCATTTTTGCTTTAGGTTTTAAGAAATCATTTAAAAGAAATAGAGGTGGGTGTGGTGGCTCATGCCTGTCATTCTAGCACTTTGTGAGACTGAGGCAGGTGGATTTTGCTTGAGCTCAGGACTTTGTGACCAGCCTGGGCAACATGATGTAACCCCATCTCTACAGAATTAGCTGGGCATGGTGGCACATGCCTGTAGTCCCAGCTACTCCAGAGGCTGAGGTGGGAGGGTTGTCTAAGCCCAGGTGGTTGAGGCTGAAGCAGTAAGCCAAGATGGCATTACCGCATTCTAGCCTGGGGGACAGAGTGACACCCTGTCTCAAAAAGAAAAAAAAAAAAGAATGCAACTATAATTAAAATCTCCTTTATTTTCTCCTCCCCGGGACCATTCACATTCCTCTTTCCCCAGGAAAGGGAAATTTAGGGCCTTGGTTTATTTTCCTCACCTCGCAAAAAGCCTACAGTACTGCTAATGCCATTATTATTATTATTACTTAAATGCAAATGGGATCATTGTAGTATTTACGGTATTTTCATTGCTCTTTCACTCAACATTTTCTCTTTCACACCTTTCCTTGTTGAGATGTGTGTGTTGATTCATTTTAATTTCTGGATAATATTTAATTATATGAATATATAAAAATCTCCTGTTGATATTGTTTTTCTACCCCTTGTCTTGACAACAACATTGAACAGAAATAGGGAGAGCAGGCACTTTTGTTTTATTTCTGACTTTAATAGCAATGTTTCTAAATTTCTATCATGATGAGTGATGTTTGCTCTGTTTTTGGCGAAAACATTTTTATTATGTTAAAAATTCCTTTCTATTCAGAGTTCACTAAGAGCATTTAAAAATCATAAATGGGTGTTTAATTTTAACAAATGATTTGTCAGCACCAATTGAGGTTCTTTCTTTACTTCAGTAATGTGAGTTACATTTTAATAGATCTTTTGAGGTTAAACTTCCTTTGCATCTTAAGCTGAACCTCAAATGATTATGACATAATTTAAAAATTATACTATCTGATTTGATTTATTAATGTTATAGGAGTCTTCCATCTATGCTAATAATTAAGATTGGTTTATAATTGTCCTTTATTTTCTATATTTCTCTTGTTTTCAAATTTGTTGTTAGTTTAGTAAAATTAGTTGATGGCTTTCTCTTTTCTCCTCTTTGAAACATTTTCTGTGAGATAGGAAGCATCCCTTCCTTGAAGTTTTGGTAAAAATCATTTACAAAAGAAAATGGCTCTGGTGGCTCTGATCAGAACTTGACCACTGATTCAATTTCTTGTTTCTAGTTTCTGGCAAAACTCTGAAAGGACTGCTTCATGATCTATCAAGTCTGGTTTATCATCTGAGTTAAGAAGAGTAACTAGAAACAGGTCTGTAACCAGCTATCATAGGAAGATGCTCTTTGCCTGGCAATTCTGGTGGATATGATGTACGCTCTTCATTTTTAAGTATGTTGGCTCTACTGTATTGAAAAACAAGTCTTACCATAAAACCAGGGGAAGGAGAAAGATGCTAATAAATATCAGTGACTTAACAATGGACCCCAAGTGATGCTGGATGTGTTCTCTAGCTTAAATGTGCATTATTTAAAAAAAATAACACTGTATGTCATCTGGACAACAATAGTTCCACCATCTTTAAGGTAAAAAAGTGAAACATTCTCCAATGTCATTTTCAGTTTTGGAGAAGATTACTCTGTAGTCTTGCAAACAGAATTGATTCCAGAGCTGCAATATACAAGGGCATAGTCAGCATTGGGTCACAGGGTTGTTTTTGGAAACAATCTCAGGAGAAGTCAGATTTTTTTCTAGAACCACTTTTTTTTTTTTTAATTTGCAAAATAAATTTTAAAACATTTCAACGTACCTTTGTTTTTAATCATGTGGCTGCCTCGGTTTAAGTAAAATTTTCACTTGAAATGAATACAGGCCTACCTTGGGAATTGCTTTCCAAATCTAAAATAACTTAGATAAGAGTCCCTCTTAAATTTAATTCTCTTTTGAAGGGAAAAAGTAATGACTTTCAAAGTACTTAATATATTACAAAGGAGTGGCAAGGGGAAATAAATTTCCTTTAATATAACCTTTTATTTTAATAAATAGGTACAGATCTGACTGAAAGAAAGTCTTTTTTTAGTATATCAATTGTATTATCTCAAAACAAGGTTATGCACTGAAAATTGAATCATAAAAACACAAAGTTTATCTCCTGTTGCTAATTTACTATGCCAAAAACACCTGCTGGAGGAAGGACATCGGTTTGTATACATTCAAGTCTCATTAGTTAATTGCCAAGTAAAGCCAGGTTTTGTCTTGGTTTGTCATTTTAACTCACGGGAAATTAATTCTTATAAGCAAATAAATTAATTCTTATAGTCTTTTTTTCTCTTGCTGCTTACAGTAGCAAGTGACATGATTGGGTTTCTTGGACCTTGTTTTGGGAGAAATGGAAAAATCTGACCTACAGTGAGATATGCACCACAGCAGCAAAGCAAGGAAAATGACCGTTTGCTATTAGTTGAGTTTTATCCCGAAACCCCAATATAGATTCCTAGGAAATGAAGCTAATCTAGTAGGGGAACTACATTAGTGGATACTAGGTAGGCCTAAGTGGCCTCAGACCAAAGCACCTCTTTTCCAGAGTGATAATCACTCCTCTGTTCATATAAATGAACATTTCCATCTTGATGGACTCATTCAGAGGTAACCACACTTCCCATGCCGAGTGAAGTGGCCAGAAGGCGATATTTGCATAGTTCACTGCAAGAGGTTCCAGTACCTTCCCTTGGACAGAGTTAGGCTAACAGCTTTTGCTAGTATAATCTGGGTACATGCTGGTTCATGCTCTGCTGGAGGCATGTGATTCTACTTCTTTCCATTTGGAATGACTGCTTAGTACTCAGTTGTATTGGTAGTCTGCCAGTTATTTAGCCTCTCTCTAACATCTGGCTTTTTGTTTTCACTTTCTGCTTTTCAACTCTGTGTGTGTGTGTGTGTGTGTGTGTGTGTGTGTGTGAGAGAGAGAGAGAAAAGGGAGAGAGGGGAAGAGAGAGTCATAGCATCATTTCATTGTAAGGTTTAGGACTATGGTGAGCCTTACATTTGTAGCTTTAATGTTGGGCGGCAGGAACATGTTTGTGAGACATACTTGCTGAAAACCATTCAATATCTTGTCTAGCATGAGCTACATGAACCAGAGCAGTTATGAAAAAGTCAGCTTGGTGCTATGCCTAATCCTTTTCAGTAATATGATTGTATTGCTTGTGCCTAGTAGGTGATTGATGCATATTCAGTTATTAGTTGATTAGCTCTATATTAAAAATGCCTCAATATCAATGTAAACACTCTGGGTTTCTGTATCTTAGTGTAGATCACAGGGAAGATGATCCGCCTCATGTTTTTGTGATGTAGAGTGGCTGCATGGCACCAAAGTGTGTTTATTATTCTGATACTATAAGATGTGTCTACTTACTTAATAAGTTGCTATTGCCTCTTTTTTCCGATTTTCTGAGATAATCCACAATGGTGCCAAAACAGCCATCCATAAAGGAACAAATTCTGTCAATCCTGCAGTTTTTTTGGTTTACATTATTTCAATATTACTTTTGTGAGTTCTTCCTTTTCCCTCTCAGTGGATTGCATGATATTTTTAAAATAAAATCTTGTTGTAGCCACAGTTCCAGAAACAGGGGGAAAGGGAATGAGTCTACCTAGAATAGAGGAGTTGTTTTAAATTTAATTTTCTAGTGTCTAGTTGCTACGGCTTGTCTGGCTAAATGGATGAACAGCAAATAAAGAGAATGAACAGATAAATCAATATTAATGTTTTCCTTTCTGCACCTCAGAATCAATCATAAGACCATGACTGGGTCCCGATTTTTGGCACCAATCAAAATGACAAGCTTGGTTGCTGGGACCATTCTTTGATGCATCTGTTTTTGGAGGGCTGAGATAAACTATGGAAAGATGGAATGCTGTATTTTTCCACCAGAGACATTGTTTGTGTTGCTCTTGTCCTTTTTCCTTTAAAGAGGCCAATGAGTTCTTTTGGTCCAGGGCTGTGTGCTAATGTCCCAGAGTCACCACTGTGCTGCTCGTAGTACAGGCAAACACGACACCTCCTTCCTGGGGAAATCCAAAGGCTGTTCCAACAGCATCATCTCAGCATTTCACACAAATGTCCCACGTGGAGAATTCCATTATAAATGTGGCAGCAAATAGGTGGAGAAATTATGCAGGACTAGCTGCATAGTTTGCAGGACTCAGTGCAAAAATGAATATGCAGGGCCACTTAAAATTGTTAAGAATTTCAAGACAGTGACAGCAAAGCATTAAACTGGGCACAGGATCCCTTTTAAGTAGGGACGCTGTGTGACTTCACAGGTTTCACGCCCATGAAAGCTGGCCTTGCCTGTTAAGGGTGTTTGCCTTCTCAAAAGCTTGCATTAGAGACACAGATTCTCTGAGGCAGGGGCAGTGGGAGAGACTTTCTCCATGCTTCCTATTCTTTTTTTCTCTTTTCTGGTCTCGTTGTGTCTCCCCACGGCCCCTCAGGCCCTTGGCACAGTCCTGGTTTCATCTTCCTCACTTTACCTGCTCTTCTACACCATCTATAGGTCTAGCCTTCTCTGCTCCCGTGCTGTGCCGTCATTAGCAAAAAGGTTCAAGGAATCTCTGCCAGTTGCTTATGGCTCTTCTCTTTCTCTCCACATTTATTGGCTCTAACTTCAGAAGCTGACTTCAGATACTCAGAATTCCACCACTTCTCTCTATGTCACCTTGATCACTCTGGGCACTCTCACGTCTTATTGGAATACAATAGCCTCCAAACTGCTCTCTGTGTCTCAGCTCTCTTCCCCTGCACCCTTATTCTATGCTTCAAGAGCAGAACATGTTTCTCTTCTCTCCAAAACCTTCCAATGGCTTTTGTTTCACTTATCTCATCTTTCTTTTGTGTCTTTTTTTTTAAAGGAATTATTATTTTTCTTTATTATTATACTTAAAGTTCTGGGGTACATGTGCAGAACGTGCAGGTTTGTTACATAGGTATACACGTGCCATGGTTGTTTGCTGTATCTATCCCCCATCATCTACATTAGGTATTTCTCCTAATGTTGGCCATCACCAGTCCCCCCACTCCCTGCTATCCCTCCCCTAATACCTCTACCCCCCGACAGGCCCCAGTGTGTGATGTTTCCCTCTTTGTGTCCCTGTGTTCTCATTGTTCAACACCCACTATGAGAACATGTGGTGTTTGGTTTTCTGCTCATGTGTCAGTTTGTTGAGAATGATGGTTTCTAGCTTCATCCATGTCCCTGTAAGGGACGTGAAATCATCCTTTTTAATGTCTGCATAGTATTCCATGGTGTGTATGTGCCACATTTTCTTTATCCAGTCTATCTTTGATGGGCATTGGGTTGGTTCCAAGTATTGCTATTGTGAACAGTGCCACAATAAACATACATGTGCATGTGTCTTCATAGTTGAATGTTTTATAATCCTTTGGCTATACCCAGTAATGGGATTGCTGAGTCAAATGGTATTTCTAGTTCTAGATCCTTTAGGAATCGCCCCACTGTCTTCCACAATGGTTGAACTAATTTATACTTCCACCAACGGTGCAAAAGCATTCCTATTTCTCTACATCCTCTCCAGCATCTGTTGTCTCCTGATTTTTTAATGATTGTCATTCTAACTGGTGTAAGGTGGTATCTCAATGTGGTTTTGATTTGCATTTCTCTAATGACCAGTGATGATG
>NW_016107368.1:1593469-1595315 GCF_001604975.1 Cebus imitator | reverse complement strand
GCTGATTTTTGTATTTTTAGTAGAGACGGGGTTTCACCATGTTGACCAGGATGGTCTCGATCTCTTGTCCTTGTGATCCACCTGCCTCGGCCTCCCAAAGTGCTGGGATTACAGGCGTGAGCCACTGCGCCCGGCCCAATGATAGTTTCTTTTGCAGTACAGAAGCTCTTAAGTTTAATTAGATCCCATTTGTCTATTTTGTCTTTTGTTGCCATTGCTTCTGGTGTTTTAGTCATGAAGTTCTTGCCTATGCCTATGTCCTGAATGGTATTACCTAGGTTTTCTTCTAGGGTTTTTATGGTGTTAAGTCTTATGTTTAAATCTTCAATCCATCTGGAGTTAATTTTAGTATAAGGTGTAAGGAAGGGGTCCAGTTTCAGCTTTCTGCACATGGATAGCCAGCTTTCCCAACTCTGTTTATTAAACAGGGAATCCTTTCCCTGTTGCTTGTTTTTGTCAGGTTTGTCAAAGATTAGATGGTTGTAGATGTGTGGTGTTACTTCCAAGGCCCCCATTCTGTCCCATTTGTCTATATCTCTGTTTTGGTACCAGTACTATGCTGTTTTGATTACTGTAGCTTTGTAGTATAGTTTGAAGTCAGGTAGTGTGATGCCTCTAGCTTTGTTTTTTGTTTTTTGTTTCTTTTTTGCTGAGGATTGTCTTGGCTATGTGGGTTCTCTTTTGGTTCCATATGAAGTTTAAGGTGTTTTTTTCCCCCCAATTCTGTGAAGAAGTCAATGGTAGCTTGATGGGGATAGCATTGAATCTATAAATTACTTTGGGCAGTATGGCCATTTTCACGATATTGATTCTTCCTAATCATCAGCATGGAGTGTTTTTCCAACTGTTTGTATCTTCTCTTATTTCCTTGAGCAGTGGTTTGTAGTTCTTCTTGAAGAGGTCCTTCACATCCCTTGTTAGTTTTCTTTTATGTCTTAATCCTCTACTACTCTCCTCTTCACTGTCCTAGACACTCTGGCCTTCCAGCTTTTCCTAGAAAATATCAGGCATATTTGTACCAAGGTTTTTGTGCTTCCTGTTCCCTTTATATAGAGTGCTTTTCCTCGGTTCTTTTGTGCACTGCTTCCTCAGGTCTTTAAATGCTTACTTTATTTATTTATTTGAGAAGGAGTTTCACTCTTGTTGCCCAGGCTGGAGTGCAATGGCATGAGCTTGGCTCACTGTAGCATCTGCCTCCCAGGTTCAAGCAATTCTCCTGCCTCAGCCTCCCAAGTAGCTGCAACTATGGGCGTGCACCACCACATCTGGCTAATTTTTGTATTTTTAGTAGAGATAGTGTTTTGCCATGTTGTTCAGGCTGGTCTCCAACTCCTGACCTCAGGTGATCTACCTGCCTCAGCCCCCCAAAATTCTGAGACTACAGGTGTAAGTCACTGTGCCCGGCCCCTACCTTATTTAATATTGCATACCCCCCACCAACCCCTGCACTTCCTAACCCTGCTCTGCTTTTTTTTTTCTTAGCTCTTTTCACCATGTGCTGTGTAATATATTTATTTATTGCTTAAATCCCTTTATTGGAAAAACTCCATGAAGGTGGATGTTTTTGTCTGCTTGTTCCCCTGTGAATCCCTGGTACCTGGGATAGTGCCTGGTTGCTCACTTGATGTTAGCAAGTGGATAAATCGCTGTGAGAATCAGGCTTCCTTGGGTGTTTCCTCCTGTATTTCAGAGCTTTCTGGCCTTGGCCCACTTTGACTAGTTGCATAACACTTCCTGAACATCTACATTTGCTCCTTTTTCATATGTCCTGAAATGTGCTAGGAGCTATGGATACAGCAGAGAGCTTTGTCCCTGTCCTCATTAAGTTTTCATGGGAGTGGGAAAG
>NW_016107368.1:1577873-1593434 GCF_001604975.1 Cebus imitator | reverse complement strand
AAAAAAAAAAAAAAAAAAAAGATAGTATTTCAGATGACTGTGACAAGGATATGGTGGTTGAGAGAACAGTAGCCTCAAGTCTGGTGGTCTAGGAAGGTCTATCTGAGGAGGTGACATTTCAGATGTAACCTTAATGATGAGAAGCCAGAATGTGAGAATCTACTGGAAGAGCTTTCCAAGCTGCAGAAGCCAAATGTGGCCAAGGAGCAGAAAGAAGCTATTGCAGCTGGAGTGTGGAGAGAGAGATAGCAGCAGGGCCAGGGAGACAGGATGATGGGCTGAACTTGCAAGGCAAGGAAGAGTTGGGATTTTCATCTAGGTTCTTGAGTCCACAGTAAACAGTAAGCTCTGCTTTGACTCTCAGGCCTCAATTGTCTCAGACGCTGATGCATGTGAGGGCTCTGCCTCCTGGGGCACAGATAATGGGCTTTGGACTCAGACCTAGGTCCAAATTCTATATCTACCGTTTAGCAAGGACATGATTTGGGGTTTGTTTCTTGAGCTGCATTCACTCAACACATGTTTACTGTTATTTCATCTGTAGGATGATATTCCAAATATTTATACCCCAGGAGACCCAGACGCCCACCTACCGGGTGGAAGATTTAGTGGAGTTATTGGAGCAGGGACTGGAGTTTCCTGTTAGGCCAGGAATTAGCTCTTAGTTGCTGGATTTGGGGAGGGCAGGGAAATCTTGTGGGGGGTGCTTAAGGCAGTGGCTTGTTACTAACCACTTGATATTGAGAAATCTCTCAATATTGTAGTACTTTAACTGTATATTGACAGAAACTAAGCCTAGCAAAGAGGATACAAGATTGGTAAAAACGCAGTCTCTTTCTACCAGACACTTATAGTCTTGTAATTGGTAGGGGAATGCAAAGCCCTCGATATATGTGGTTTGAATGTTTGTCCCCTCCAAAACTCACATTGAAACTTAATCCCCAAAGTGGCAGTACTGAGAGGTGGGATCCTTAAGAAATGATTGAGTTATGAGGGCCTTGCCCTCATGAGTGAATTAATGCATTTATGGATTAATGGGTTATCATGGGCACGGAGCTGGTGACTTTAGGAGAGACCTGAGCTATCATGCTAAGTCCCCTCATCATGTGATGTCCTGTGCTGCTTCGGGACTCTTCAGAGTCTTCTGCTTTGGGACTCACCAGGTACAGAAGCTCAACCTTGAACTTCTCAGCTTCCAAAACTAAGAAGTGATTTTTTTTCTTTGTAAATTACCCAGTTTCAGGTGTTCTTTTATAAGCAACAGAAAACAGACTAAGACACGTGATCTTATTTAATTTACATAGTATTCTGGTTAGGAAGCAGTACAACATAGTGGTCAAGAGTGTAGGCTCAGAACAGCTCTTTATGTTCAAATCCAGGCTGGGTTATTTGCTTAGATTTGTGGTCTTGGCCAAGTTACTTACCCTGTCTATGTCTCAGTCACTCTTCTGTAAAAGGAAATGATTAACTGGGGATGATACTAAATTCCTACAGTTAATGTGAGGATTGAATATGTTTATACAGATAACATAATTATAACAGTGCCTCAGGTACATAACACTATGCTCCTTTACAGATGGGAAAACTAGGGTTCGACAGTTAATGAAGCTTTACAAGTTCACACTGCTGGAAGCCAGGACTGGAACCCAGGTCCTTGAATTTAATCCCGTGTTCTATTTCAAATCAATAATTCCTGAGGGGGCTGCTAGTGAAATTTTATGTAGAGGTTTATTTGGAAAGACAGTTCTTAATACTAAAATAAGGTTAAGTTAAAAAATACTTTAAAATTTTATTATAAAAATAATATAATCCCATCAAAGAAAAGTTAGAAGATAAAAAGCTAACTCTCTAGTTGTGCTTTGTCACCAGTTGCTCCAGGCAGATAAAATGAGGCCTGAGGAACGGTGGAATGGTCAGAAAATGCTGCTGGGATGGGATGCGCTCTGTGGCCTGGCACTGATTAAGCTCTCGACTCTGAACATGTTCCTGTGCCTCTAGTGTGGGGAACATCCAAGAGGAAACTATTCCCTAGAGGAAGAAGATCCACTTTTGATGGCCATCATCATCACCTGGAGAAGGGAGAGCAATTTGGGTCACTGTTAGGGTGTGCGTTAGAAGTTCAGGTACTGGGTCCCATTCTAGAAGATCCCAATGCCCATTTGTCATGTGAAAGCTTCCAGAGTCTAGTGACACAGCAGTATTAAAACACCACGCTTAAGTGAACTGTTCCCAGACTTATTTAGTAATGGATTTAAGAGAATGTATAATACCCAGTAGCATCCCAACCACTTGGATTCTATGCAACATACTTTGCAAAATGGATCAATAAAGCAGTAAGAAGAAAATTCATTGTTGGAGAAAAATGTTTGGAGATATTTAGGCAGAGGCTTGGGTTAAAAAAAAAAAAGATGCTTTTTCAGATGCTGATGTAGGGACCAAGAATGGGACTCAGCAATGCCCCTGTAAGCACAGCATGATGTTGAAGTGAGGCCACGAGTGCAATGGATAGCCCCCTCCTCAGGTGTAGGTCTGCGTCCCTGTGTGGCCATGCTTGAATACTTTCTATCTACATGTGTGGATACTTTGTATCAACATCTGTGTTCTCTCATTACTAAGGATGTCACTTTTGTGAGGACCGGTCTGCAGCATGTGTGGACACTTATTTTTTGGCATCCGTTTCTCTTTCCTGCTTATTAGTGCACCTCTTTTCTTTTGGGGAGTCTCCTCTTCCCTATTCTCAGTCCTTGTGGTTTGATTGAAACTGACCCTTCTCTGGCCCTAGGGGTGGCGCTGGGACAACTAAGCCATCAGATGCCCAGAGCTGCAGGCCACAGTGATTGGTCCATTAGAACCAATGAGAAGCAATGACACTCGTGCTTGCGATGCTGGAGTAGAACAGTTCCCGCACATACGCAGTGGCTGTTTCTGGGGTCTGTATTCCATTAATCCGTTTTTTTGATTCCTGTGCCAATGCTGCCCTATCTTCAGTACAACAGTGTATGAGAAGTCATGAGATTTGATAAGACAATTTCCCCAAATATGTTCTTTTAGGAACGTCTTGGCACACTTTGCCCTTTAATATACATTTTAGAATCAGCTAGCCAGGTTTCTTCATAAATCTTGATTGGAATTTGCAGTGAAGTCATAGAACGTTTTGGGAATAATTAGCATTGTTAGGATTTTGAGCTTTCTTAAATACAAACATGAGGTAGCATATTGAGATACAATTGATTTTTATATATTGATCTTAAATTTAACCACTTGAGTACACTGTCTTATTAATTCTAAATTTTTATGGATTGTTTTGGATCAGTGTTTCTTAACTTTTTTATTATTGCCCCACTTCCAAGGAAACATTTAGTTATTTTTTTCCTAATTGCCCCTCACCCAACCCAATCAATTTTAATACCACAGGTTCACTGTGACTCTTCTCCCACGTCTCTTAACCTCTTAAGTGTTCATCTCATCTGAGATTTCTTCAGCTCCGTGTTTTGATTCATAATCGCTTTTTCAGTTGTGACTAACCTGCTATTTAACCTATTAATTAAACATTAATTTTAATTATTGTATTTTAATCTCTAAAAGTTGTTTTAACTTTAAAAAATCTGTTAGGTCATTTTTATACCTTTTAGTTACTTGTTCACTTTAAAAATTTTATCTTTTATTTTGTTAGACATTTCATAATAGCTATTTTAAATCCTGCTTTTGAGACTATTTTAAGTCCTTGGGTGCCAACTATGGTTTTGTTTTTCTGTTGATTTACACTCATGCTTGCTTATTTCCTTGTGTGAGTTTTGTAACTTTTTATTGTAAGCTCATATTTTGTTTACCTAATTTGTGCAAACTCCCAAGGGCCTGTAACAACGATGTGTTTTTTCATAGAAGATTTTCCTTTGCCTCTGCCTGGAGCCAGGGAGCATTAGTGACCTGTAAACACTTTACCCTCTTTGAGGGTGCCAGCATAATGCTGGCATCTCAGCTTCAGCACTTTAACAAAGATGAAGGCTTAGTTTCTCAGTAGCAGATCTGATGTTAGGAATGTTAATATTTTTAACCAGGGCAGAACTTTCATATTTACTTACTGCCCAATTTCCCAACACTGGGTTCAATTTGCTATCTTTTTTAAAAAAATTAGCTTTCAGATTTCTCCAACTTTCTGGAGAGTCCAGCAATTAATTAAAATGTTTACTTACGGTAGTTTATCCAGGATCTATTTGTATTTAGAATGAGAGACTTTCAGAATATTTGCTCTGCCATATTTCTGGAAGTTGGAATATCTTATATGTCTCTTGTGTGTTGTAGTTTACAATGTACTTTCATGTACAATATCTATTTTGATCTTCACAATTTTTAAAATAAAAATACTCAGTTTCACTCATGCTAAAACTGTGTGTAGAACAACTTTGATGTAAAAACAGTTCTTTTATGTTCAGAATTATTTTAGCAAAATATTTAAAAGGAAGTATGTATATTCCTTTAAGATAGATTTTATGGAGCATAGTTAGTTAAAAACGATTTAATCTGTCTGTATGAATCATTTTGTTCTCATATAGGAATCTTCAAAAGAGGTGAAACAGTCAAATAAGTTAGGGAAGATAGTAGTGTAAAAATGTGATTGCCAAGTGTTACCTTTTACTTGACTGGAAGAGAGACAAACATGAGTTTTAAGAAGTCAAGGAGAATGACAGAGTTTATCTTCCATTGTGCTTTTATCTTCTAATCTCCAAAGGCAAAGGAGGGAAAAAAGAGTTGCCCTTAGCCAAAAGGGTCTTCAGCAAGACTGGAAGACAGGGGGCCTGGATTTACAACTCACAGAGGGAGTTAGAATGAAGGGTTATTAGGTCTGAGAGTGACAGTTGAAATTTACTGAAAGTACCTGTAGAAAAACTGCATGCTTTTGAAGTCTTAAAAGTCATTTTCCTTTATTATTTTCTTAATGGTGTCCTTTGATGAATAAATTAAAAATTTTTAATGAGGCACAATTTATTGATTTTTTTCTTTGGTAATTAATGCTTTCTGTGTCTTGTCCAAGGTCATGAAGATTTTTATTCTATATTTTCTTTTAAAATCTTTATAGTTAATTTTTTACTTTTAGAACTGTAATTCATCTCTAATTTTAATGTATAATGTGGTCTAACTTTTAAGAGTGGGGTTCATTTTCACCCTTATGTTCAATTGTTCTAGCATCATTTGTTGAAAATATTTTCTTTCTCTGTTGAATTATCTTGGCACCTTTGTAAAAAAAACCAGTTGACCATATATATATATATAGAGAGAGGCCTACTTTGGGGACTTTTATTCTGTTACATCAATGTATTTGTCAGTACTCATGGAACTGTAAACTTCATATCTATTTTACTATATGAAAATTATACCTCAATAACAAATGATGTAATGATAAAAAATTACTCTATATTTGAGTTGTTTGACAAAGATAGTAATTAGTGATTAGAAAACATATATCATATTTTTTCATTTTTATTTAAAAGTCCATCTACTACACATCAATTTAATACAGATTTATTAAGAAGTGAAAGTGCTGGGCACCGTGATGAGCTCTGGGCCCACAGAGCACATAATCTGTGGTCCCTGTTCTTGAGGAGCTCATAGCTGAGTGAAAAGAGATGGACGTGAAAGTACAATGACAACCCAGTGTGATGAGGGTTGTGAGATAAGTAAATGTAGGGACCTGTGGAAGTCAGTCTCCCAGCCATCCAACCCCGCCTAGAGTGCTTACATCAGGGAAATATTTGTCAAAGAACTTAAGAACTGGCTGAGTGTTCAAAGTAAGTGGGAGTGGTCCCCATAGTGCTGGGGAATGGGCAGGAGAGGGCAGTTGGGAAATGCAAAGCCCTAAGACCAGTTATTTGTAAATGTTTCAAATAGGAGGGTACACATGCCCACTTAACTAAGGAAGTGGCACCTTAATAAAAATAAAAACTTTTATTCCTTATTAGAGAAGCAGGGAGCAGGACTGTTGGAGAGAATGGCATGTAAATATGTACTGCTATGGAGAACAGTGTGAGCGACAGTTCCTGACACTGGGATTGTCTGAAACGAGTGGCTCACGCCTAGGATCTGAGTGAAGGAGTGGACACTAAAAGACAGGATGACAGCACAAATGGGGATGTGGTGACAACTAAAACACTCAGTTTGTTTTATAAGTGAATTTATCCTGCTGATGGCATTAGTTCTTATTATGGATGAGAAAAATGAACTAAAAAAAATAACTACAATTGATTGCTTGTCACTCTGTGCCAGGTGTTGTGTCCTATTCTTTATGTACATTAAATATCATACTCTCCATTTATCTGTCATCATCACCATCGTCTAGGTGATGGCACTGAGCCAGAAACTTAAGTCACCAAATTGAGTCCGCTCAAGCTTATTTAACTGGTAAGTGAAGCACAGGTTTTGAACCCAAGTCATTCCAAAAACTGAGTTCCCATCACTATTTCATGTAGCTTATCCCTATAATATTTACCTATGTTTGGGATACAAATGAAATTTTTCTCCCATAAAATTATGCTGCTTGTTCTTAGTTTGCAAAGCAAGCTTCATTTTACAGTGAAAACCCATCCCACTTCTGGAAGTAGTTAATTCAAGATGGCATCTAGCTGAATTAGGGCAAGGACTATCTGTGCAGTCACTGTTTTATGAGTGCTCATCAGAGCAGGATCCCTCTATGGACAGAAAGGCAGAGGGGGAGTGCAAAGGACTTCTGCTAGGAGCCCAGCCAAAAAGCCACAAACCTTTTTTTTTTTACCAGTTCAGTTAAGCATTTTCTGAGACCCTTTGCCCCATTTATAACAATGGAAATGTCAACAAAAATCACATTTTCTACATTGTGTTTTAAAACAGGAGGTGCACTTTGATCATTCTGAGCAAAAAGGTCAACGAATATTTTGGAAAAAATATTGACAAAAAGATCATTCATATATGTGTATATATATGCATATATACATATATATAATCTCAGTGATGTTACGATGTATATAAAATCATCTCAATAATGTTACTTTCTGATAGCTACTTTCAAGGAAGACTTTTTCTTTTGTAATATGATTGCCATCTTGCCAAATATATACTTAATGCCATTGCTTGTTAGAGAGATTTTCTCATTTATCTTTAGATTTTATACCTACTATTCTCACTTTAAATATTATATTTGTAAGACTTTGGTTTGAAGAAGTTGTCAACTTTTGTAGCTCCATATACTCTAAAGCGTTTGCCTAGGTCCTCACACTGAGTTGGAATTCCCAGCAGCTGGAATACGTACTTTTTACATGAGTTCTCTTCAAACTGTTGAATAGCAGGGCTCAAGTGACTGGGAAGGGTTGGAAGTGAGAATGAGACTTGCTTCCTGAGGGACAGCAGGTGTTGAATATAGACCCACATGTTAAGAAAGGTCAATTCAGCAGAGAATATGGATGCAGTGGGATCTTGGCCCGATTAAAAGACCAGTATCGAGCATTGCGGAAGTCAGGGATGTGTCCCACTTAAATAAATCTGAGTCCTGAGAACCATGTGGAAAACAGTCCATCAGCCAGGATGCTTTCAGCTGTAATAGCAGAAAAGCCCAACACAACATATTTAAACAAAAAGGAAATTCATTCAGTCATATAATGAAAACTCAGAAGCAGGGTTGACTTCAGGGTTAATTTTATCCATTGGTTTTGGCTCCATTTCTGTGTGATTTTCTTCATTCTGTCTTCTCCTGCATGTCAGCATTATCTTGAGACTGATGATGAGGTCACTAACCAGCCCCAGGCATTATATATGGATATGATAATTTTCAGAGGACAAGTGAGAATGTCTCTTGTGGATGGTCTCCCAGTAGAGCAAGGAAACACTTTCCCAGAAGCCCCTAGCAAGTCAATCCTCAATCCTCAATGATCCATTCTTAAACCAGTCACTAGCAAGGAGGAAGAGATTTCCTTTGGATTAGTTAGGCCAATCACTGGAGTTGGAGTAGCTATCTGTTTCCCCTGGGGCATATGGGCTATCTGGCAGAGGATGTTTTGTTGGCATGGGAGGGGGTGGTTCCTGGGTAGGCTATCTGCTGTCTACAACTATGGCGGGATTCAGAAACAAGTGGCCCTCAGAAATTTAGGTATGTTGTGAGCACCAGGAACGTTTGAGAACAGCTAGCAAAGTCCTAGGCACCAGGAGAGGGCTGGCATTATTGAGAAAACAGAAATTAGGTAATATGCTAAAACCACAAACAGGGTCCATGGGCAGGATGATCATCCAGTGACTCAAATAGGAAGAGCGGAATTCAAGTCTGGATCCAGATCAGCACAGGGGTGAGCTGATGGCTCCGGATCAGCGCAGGGGTGAGCTGATGGCTCTGGATCAGCGCAGGGGTGAGCTGATGGCTGAGCTCACAATTAGCCCTAGATATGGGCTGTGGTTTAGTTATGGTCCATCCCCACTGAAACTCATGTTGAAGCTTGGTCCTCAAAGCGGCAGTGTTGAAGGTGGGGCACAGCAGGAGGTGTTTTGGTTATGGGGACAGAGCCCTCATGAATAGATGAATACTGGGAGTGAGTTCTCGCAGGACTGGGTTAGTTACTGTGAGGTTGTTGTAAAGTGAGGTTTCTCCTTGTGGCACTCTCTTTGTGTGTGCGTGCTTGTTTTTTCACTTCTCTGCCATGTTATGATACAGCACAAGGCCCGCACCAGAAGTCAGTCAGATGCAGGTGCCCAATTCTGGACTTGCCAGCATCCTGAACTGTGAGCTAAATAAATCTCTTTTATTGGCCGGGCGTGGTGGCTCACGCCTGTAATCCCAGCATTTTGGGAGGCCGAGGCGGGTGGATCACGAGGTCAAGAGATCGAGACCATCCTGGTCAACATGCTGAAACCCCGTCTCTACTAAAAATACAAAAATCAGCTGGGTATGGTGGCGCGTGCCTGTAATCCCAGCTACTCAGGAGGCTGAGGCAGGAGAATTGCCTGAACCCAGGAGGCGGAGGTTGCGGTGAGCCGAGATCGCGCCATTGCACTCCAGCCTGGGTAACAAGAGTGAAACTCCGTCTCAAAAAAAAAAAAAAAAAATCTCTTTTATTTATAAATTACCCAGTCTCAGATATCCTGTTACAGCAACACAAAATGGACTGGGACAGTATGTATCTCATAAGTACTAGTTGCCTGGAGTAGCACTGAGGTAGCAGAGTTTGAGAACATCAGTGCGTGAATTAGACAAGAGTAAATAAAAGGAAATTGAGCTGAATAGGCAAGGGGAACTTTTGCCCAAATGGCAGAACAAGGGGCAGGACCATCTCCTTTACTGAGGCAGAGACACGCTCAATAAAGCCGGGCCAGATGAGGAGTGGGTGAGTTGGATGAGGAAAAGGATACATAAGTGATAGAGAGTAGGGAGCCAAGGGAGGGTTGTTGGGGTGGGTGAGGAAGGCTGTCTTTATGGTTTACTGCAACTTCTTTTGTAGCTGTACTGGCCATGCTTGTGTTTAAAATAACAGTAGTCATTTATTGCTGTCTACTGTTGGTAGCCAAGTGGGCTCAGTGGAGGGGTAAGGAAGAAAGCAGAAGCTGGGGCACTAGTTCTGTATGTGAAAACTGAAAAATTTCATGGTGTTGTTGCATTCCGGGGTTTAGCTGCCACTCAGGTTTCTTAATGGAGTGAAAAAAATCATCAAGCTGAAAATCTGTTCTCAGGTCAATGAGAAAGGTGACAAATAATATGTTGCTAGCTTTTCTGTCGATTATCCATTACCTTATGAGGATTGTATGTTGAAACACTGCAGATAAAGTGTCTCAATTAAGACTTTAATTTAGATTTAATAAGAGTTATTATATTTTAATAAAAGATCAATTAGCAGTTAAATAGCCATTGATCCAGGTACAATAAGTATGTCAGAAAGACATCAAGTTGTCATTGAAAAACTGGAGATTACATGAGCAACATGTGAGCAATTAGATTCTCAATATATTCAGGCTATAATGAATGTCAATGCATTTAATTGCCATCTAACAAGAAAGCCTAATGTTAAGTCTCATGCCTATTAACTCACATACCTATTCACAGTTCCTCAATAGATTCATTTTTTCATTGGTTCCTTCAAGAAATATTTAATTAACCACACACCAGGTAAAGTGAGAAAAATATGGGTATAAGGCATAATCTCTGCCTTCAAAGAACTTAAAATCTAGTATTGAAATAAGACTCATCTACAAGGAAAAATAAAGGAATGAGGCAGATAGTAGAACATTTTCCACATATTTTCTGATTAAATTCTAAATATTACCACCATAGCTGAAATTTCTCACATGTTGAAAGAAATCTTTGTTATCATAAGCCACTGAATTTAGGGGCTGTTTGTTACTGCATTACGCTGTAGTAAAGCTGACTAATATGGTAAATAGAAGAGGGATTGACAGGCCAGAGATACATTCTCTGGTGTGATGTTGTCATAAGAGAAGCTAAAGTTTTATCATCCTAAATATTGGAGAGGGGCACTTGAGAAATATATTAGTTCTCACTAGGGCAAGGGGGCACTGAGAAGTAAATTACTCTTGGTGTTTTCATGCCCACCCTCCAAAAATCTTAGTTTCTCTGGTACCATAGACGGACACGAGAGAGAGGCAGATCAATGTCTGATAAAAATGGTTAAAATGGTGAATTTTGTCTCAATTAAAAAAGAATAGACATATAATCTTTGTAACTGGAGTGGGAACATTTTGGAGTGAGTCTGTAACTAAATTCTCTGTTCACTGAGAATTGTACTTCTCCCTCTCAGGGGGACCTCTGAGGCCATGCTCCTGCCTTCTCATGTGGCTCTCTGGTCATGTCAAGGCCTTTTTTTGTTTTGTTTTTGTTTTTTGTTGAGACTGAGTCTTGCTCTCTTGCCCAGGCTGGAGTGCCGTGGTACGGTCTCAACTCACTGCAACCTCCACCTCCTAGGTTCAAGCGATTCTTCTGCCTTAGCCTCCCAGGTAGCTGGGACTACAGGTGTGAGCCACCATGCCTGGCTAATTTTTGAATTTTTAGTAGAGATGGGGTTTCACCATATTGGCCAGGGTGGTCTCAAACTCCTGACCTCAAGTGGTCTGTCTGCTTTGGCCTCCCAAAGTGCTGGGATTACAAGCATGAGCCACTGTGCCCAGCCACACCAAGGCCTTTTAGATGTGGAGCCTCTCCCTGAGCCTAGTGCTCCTTCTCTAGTCTCTCTCTGGAAAGTGAGGCAGTGGTTATCTTCTGAGCTCCTTTCTCCAATTATATTCAAGTCCTCTAGATCTTGAAAATCACAATTTACTTTCTCTTTTAGAAAGCTAAGCTTTTCCTAGAAGCTTTAAGATCACATTTAGTTGTTCAAAAAATAATCTGTCTCTTTCTTAGCCCTTCCTTGAGTGAAAGTGAGGGCAGGATCTGCCTCGGGTCTTGTGGTGGGACAGGTCCTATGTTATATGTGATGACCTAATGAACCCTATCGCCCAAAACTTGGTATGTCTCCTATGCATACCAGTCTTGGCTGGAGTATGACTATTAGAATTAAAAGATAAAGGGCCTGTGTTTCACCCTGAAATGAACTAGAAGCTTATATAGGAGATGCAGCACAGAGATTGAGAATTTGGTAGGGGGTAGAAAGCAAAGCTCGTGGTGGTCCTGAGAATGGAAGTCCTCAGATATTAGCCAGAATCTGACATCCACCAGATAGGGAAAGAAAGCTTCAGAAGGTTGGAAATCTGGGGACAATTATGGATATGACACCTGAGTTACAATTGTAAAATTAAAAAAACAATAACAAAGAAAAAATCTGCTGGAAAAGTGAAAAATTTAGCCAAATAAGATATTGTGAAGATGGACTAAAAATGTTTCTAAATTCAATATCCTTTCTGCATTTCAATTTAGATTTAGGTGAATTTGGGTTGATAGCTAAACTTTAGCTTTGAAAACTACCTTTAAATTATGTAGATTGTGTCTTAAGGAGTTGCTTTCTAGGGTCTGATTTTACTTTGCAGCGGGAAGAGCTCTCTGTTGACCACTCAGTATGTGAAGGGGCATTGAAAACATGGGAGTGTAAAGGATAGAAAAGACAAAAGTTAGATTCAAGGGAAGCACAGTAGAGGGTGGCATGTGAAGGGAGAGTGCACAGACACAGAAACAAGCGGCTGTGACATGAGACAGGCCTAGTGCTGAGGCAGGCCAGTGTTGAGGGCTCCGTGGTTCTTGCTTAAGTCCAAATCTTATTTTATCAGGTGATCAAACAGATGAAGGGACTGCACAGAGTAATTATTTTGCAGCTAAGCTGCGCCCACCTCCCCCTTTTGGCAAGAGGAGGGAAGATAAAGGACCTGAAATGATAGAAACTTTGTGTGCTGCTTGTTCTCAGACCTTCCCTTCCCCTAGAGGAGTCTGGGTTGGAACAAGGATGACATCACTGAGTAAATTAATCCTGACCATAGGAGGCAGGAAGCTTCCACCAGTGCCCTACCACATACAAATGATGGGTTTAAAGGGAGTAAAAAGGCGATTTGAATAGGAAGCACTTAAAAAGCCCCCCTTGTTCTCCACCTCCAGGTCTAATAGCCTCCCAGAGCAGACACAGAGCCTTCTAAGAGAAATGAAAATATCCCTCCTAAACACACGCAACCACATAACAAAAGGCAAGTTAAGAAGGTTAGCGATTTAGTTGTCTCAGCAACATGTCATCAAGTTGAGATGAGCAGGAAACACAGATAACACGAGGAAGAAGGAAAACATCATAAGCCACAAAGAGGGAAAAGCCGGGATGCTGAGAAAAGCAATGCAAAGCCCTTTTCCTTTCTGTTTCATTAAGGGGAACTTAACTTTTAAACAGCCTCTCAGAAAAGCTAAAATAGAATTTGCTTTTGTGTAATCTGTGTATTTGATATGTGTTAAGAAATTGTGTTATCAGCATTTTCTGTGTGGTACCGCCTTCAAGAGCAACATTTTTAGAGATGTCCATGTAATTCCCCAGAGAAACAATGGTGTCATGTTAGAATGGGATTTGATTTTTTAGAAGTATTTTATTGGATATTAACAGTATGGGATAAACATACAGAAATGATCAAAGGTAGATCACTCTGCTCACCTGAGTTAAAACTCATAATATTACAGCACAAAATGAGACAAATGGACATTTTAGAGACTGATTCTTTCTCTGCTTTCATAAAGTTGTGTCCATAAAATTGCTGACATTTGGTTCCTAGGAGAAAGAAGTTTTTGACTGGGGAAATGTGAGATCTGCACACTCAGCTGGAGCTATAAACTTGTTGGAACAGCAGAGTATGGGGAGGAGGAAAATGAAAGGAGGGCAGGAAAAGAGGCAGGAGAGGGTGGAGAGGGCTAGCCTATTCCGTTGGTACACACCTGCTGTTATTCAAAAATGTGTTCTTATGTTGAGTCAAAAATCTACCTGCAGGTAACTTTCCAAACACTTCACTCAGGAGCCATGCTGAACTAACCAGCTTTCTCTGGGCCACAGCACTTCTTAAGATATTTGCATGAAAAAAAAAAAAAAGATATTTGCATGATAGCACATCCTCACTTGATCTTGTCTCCGAGCGGGGTTTCTAAAAGGGTGGTCTCCAATCAGCAGTATCAGTATCAACTGGAAACTTGCTAGAAATGCCCCTGTTTCCCCACCTAGGGGCGGGTCCTAGCAATCTGTTGTTCATCACGTTCTCCAAATGATTCTGATGAATGCTCAAATTCGCGAACCCTGCTGTAGGCTAAGAATCTGTTGTTTCTTCAACTCTCCCAGCTTAATTCATCCATTCCTGCACATATTCATTTATTGATTCATTCATAATCAAGTATTTCTTCCTTCCTCCATAAATATAAGTTCGATATTTGATTCTATGTTCAGATATTGCTTACAAAGCGTTTTCTGGAATATGTTTCTCATAATATTGGTTGGTAGAAGTGAGTGACTCTCATTTTTTCGTTTCTGAAAAACCTCTAATATTTTGGATACTTAGCATCTGCTAACCCTCATACTCAGGGAAGGCGATTGCTTTCCAGAGCTGGAGGATGAATCATGATGTATGAGCCAGTTGTGGCCTCACTCCCCTTGCAAGGATTGGTTTAGACGTGAGTATGTGACTCAGTCTTGGCCATTGGAATTTGTTCTTATGACTTTATTCCTTTTGTATTTCTTTAATGTCAGTTCAATGGACTTGGGGAGGAAAGGCAAACAGATATATGTGCTTAGTAATTTTTCTTCCAACTTCATCTGGGGTCACTGAGTGGCTGCAGTCATCTGGCAGCTTTACTGCGAGACGTGTGTTGGTTAGTGCAGGTTGTCAGCTGGTTGTCTAGCCTGTGGGGCTTGGACAGCTCATCTCTGCTCCACGGGGCCTCTCCTAGGCTTCTTCATATGGCAGCCTCAGGGGAGTATTCCAAGAATTCGAGAGAAGAAGCCACAAAGCCTTTTAAAACTTAGGTTCAGAAATCATGTATTATTTCTGCTACATTCTATTGGATAAAGCAAATAATAAGGCCAGTTCTGGCTCAAGGGATAGGAAAATAGATTCTACCTGTTGATGCAAGAGCTGCAAAGTCATATTGCAAGGGGCATGCACACAGAGATGAGAGAATCTGATGACAAATTTTTGCAATTTGGTATTTCAGTACTTAAAACTCTATGAATTTGTTTTTATATCAGTAGTCTTTGCTCGATTGAAAGTATGTAAGCACAATAAAAAAAAGAACAAAAATATTGTCTGAAATTCTACTGTCAAGAAGTAGTCTAATAACTAAGTGAAAATCATTCCAGGTAGCTCTTTAAGTATATAAATGAAATGAAAAATGCAGAATAAGTTAGTAAAAATTGGGTCTTACTCTGCATTTTTAGAAAAATAAAAAACATTATATTGAATTTTTCTTGAATTTAACAGAAGAAAAAGAAACCAAAGAGAAATCAAAGAAATTATGGTACTTCAGATAATTTTTTACCACCAGAGATATGAGATCCCAAAAGTTCTCCCTAAGGTTACAAAATGATTATAAAAAAATTAAGAAAGCTGGAGTTTTTTTTTTTAAAGATCCATGTTTAATTTTAGATATATTGATTGACTCTCTGCTATGAAAGATAAGAAAATTAAAACTTTTAATCTTCCTCTCACCTCATTTTCCACTCCCCTCATCTTCTAAGTTTTTTAGTAACATTTTTATAAAGTCAGTAAACGGATTTATATTCTACAGTTATAGTTCTATGATTCTATCATTATCACGGTTTAGTTTAATGTCTGTAATTAAGTGAATTTGCTGCTCCCTACCTGTCCTTGTACCACAGCTTCTGCTTTCCTGAATTATTTATTTTCTAAAATTATGGTTCATTTGTGGTTTGCTGGATTTTCTTGTGAAGTTCTTTTCCAGGTGCACTCATAGAGTTTGCTCTCTGGGTTCTTGTATACTTCCAAATTTCTGTTGATTGTTTTCACATTGAGCTGGCTGGGTATAAAAGTTTTACGTCCGGGCCGGGCGCGGTGGCTCACGCCTGTAATCCCAACACTTTGGGAGGCCGAGGCGGGTGGATCATGAGGTCAAGAGATCGAGACCATCCTGGTCAA